>NC_041221.1:94171536-94276494 GCF_002837175.3 Physeter macrocephalus | reverse complement strand
GTCCCGTCCCTATTCTTTGTCTCTGTTTATTCTTTTTTCTTTTGCCCTACCCAGGTACGTGGGGAGTTTCTTGCCTTTTGTGAGGTCTGAGGTCTTCTGCCAGCGTTCGGTGGGTGTTCTATAGCAGAAGTTCCACGTGTAGCTGTATTTCTGATGTATCTGTGAGGAGGAAGGTGATCTCCGCGTCTTACTCTTCCGCCGTCTTGCCTGCTTCTCCTGTATGCAGTTTTGCATTATACTTTTCACCTCACTGTTTTTTCCTAAGCATTTGTCCATGTGATTTAAAATGGTCCTCCATTTTAAGTGACTCAGAAGAGGTCAGAGCCTGAGAGCAGGCAGGAGGTTATGGCAGTTGATATGCAGAAGATAATTATGGTGTAGACTGGAGTGGTAGAAAAAGCTGACCAAAGAAACATGTTCAAAATATAATTGATAGAACTTCACCATTGCACGCTTGGGTCCAGGTATAGTTGGCACTAAGTTTCTAGCTTAGGTGGATGGGCATTCCATAATGATGCCTCAAACCCACATCCAGAGTAAAGAGGAGAAGCAGCAGGTTGGAGAAAGAGAGAACTTCTCATTTACTGCCATGAAACACCTCTTGTCCTGTTTTTCTATGTTGGCGTTTAAACTTTACATGCAAAACTGTCTCCATGATAGTCTTTGAAGGAAAAGAATGTGTTCAAACATCTTTCTTTGTTCTCCATAACATTGATTCTGTGCTGGGCATCCAGTAGAGGACTGAAAAATAGTAATTGAGTGAGTGAATGAGTGAAATGCTGAATGAAGATGAGGTGAACTTTGGGTGTTTGGGGTACTGTGTGGGGGGGTGGAGATTAATTACTAAAATTTGCTAATTTCTTTTTCAGAAAAACTGCTATCACCATGGTTTCCTCCCAAGAAAACCAAGTGTTAGAATAATAGTAGTAGAGGTCATGTTATCTATGGCTGTTTCATGTTCTTTTTAAAGACACCTGTATAATTTTACTGGAAGGAATGATAGGACATTCACACAAACTTGATATCTGATAGAAACACTAAAATCTTACTTTGATTCTTTGGTTTTTCCTGGCTTTCCTTTGAAATAAATAATAGAGTTGTGAAAAAGAAACCCAAATAACAAGTACTTGTATTCATAGAAAAAAGTAAAAATTATAGAATTATTCCAGAAAAAGTAGATATATGCATTTAAGTCTAATAAGAGGTTTCTTTGTTCATCACAAAAGCTGGTGAGGCTTTGGATCTGTGTGAATGCTTAAAAACACTAGAAGTATTTTTCAGCAATATCCCAAATGTTTAGCATCAATCTAACATCTGTTACACAAGATTCTCTCTCTGAGATTGTTAGAATCTCAAAAATTCAAATCCTCTAAAAGGAAATGTTTTCCTCTGCCTATGCCCCAATTTTGGAAATAATAGAACTAGCTTGATCTGTTTAAACATTTATTGGTAGAAGTATTCATGGCAAGGAGGATAACATCAATAAACAAGTTAGTATTTTACACCTTTTTCTGACAAGTCTTTTCTTCTCGAGGTTGGGTTTTTTGCAGGTAGTTCTGCACTTTTTAATGCAGTTTGGTTTTCTTTGGGGGAAGAAAGCATGCTGGGGAACTCACCAAAAGACAAAAGGTTAGAAGACTTAATACAAATAAAATCTGTCATGCTCTCAGGTCTCACAAATATTATTCTGGTGAAATGGTAAAGATAATAATCACTAAGTAATATAATAGTACTGAAAATGGAAGAGTCAACCCAAGCATGATCTACTTTCTAATCTCTAATTAACCATTAATAAACACTAGCAGTAGTAATACATACATAATATATATTATTATTTGAAAAAATCAGGAAGAAGCTACTTTGCATTTGTAAATCACTGGACTCTTTACAAAGCACTTTAAATTACATGATTTCTTTTAATTTTCACAAGTGTCTTTTTTTTTTTTTAAGAAGAAAATTAGGCTCATAGAGCTCAGAGCAACTTAATAATATAACTAGGTCTTGTATACAGGTCTTTGTGTTTTGACTCCTATAATCTTTCCTCTATTTTATAATAGCTCTTCTCATCACCCGGCCCCAAATAACTACTTATATTTAAATAATTTCTTACATTTACAAAGCATTTTTACATATTTCATCTCATAATCAAAACAGTCCTTTGTAAGGTATTTTATCACATTTTAAAAATGAGAAGAGAAAGGTGCAGAGGGGATAAGTATTTTTGGCTGAAATTAAATAATTGGTATCAAGCCTGCCCTTTCATCATCAGAATTTGCTTCTTGTAACACAAGGCTTGGTTATAGCGTCTAATTACAAAAAGGCGTGGTCCATGTACAAAAGGGTTGGGAAAAGAGAATTTTTTATTTGCTTTCCTTTGGCTCAGGTTATTTTATATACTGTATGTGTAGGTGGGAAGGCTCTCAGTGATAATGAAGTGATGCTGTAGAGAAGCAGTTTAGCGGACAAGCCCAGGGTGAGTAATCAGTGTTGTGGGAATCCCAGAAAAGATATTTGGGGAGTACTGAATTTCATACTTTTTTCAGCAGCAGTTAAACATTGCCATTTAGTAGGCCCTGAGAATTTATAGATCCATTTTGTTTGGTTTGGGCTATTGCAAAATCAAAGTCCCAGCATTAAACCCAGGGTTGCAGTTCAGTTCAAAAACAAACTGTAGTAAAGCTTTGATATGACCAGAGGATCAGCCTTTTCTGCTTAGTTTATCTTTCTGGTTGCCTGAACGCTAACATATTAAGTACATGTATAACACTAACATATAACCACGTATAGCAGTTTACCTGGGACAGTTTTGTTTATGCCTCTTTACACCGTATAACTGTCAATAGCACTATGTTTCAGTCTCTAAAGTATCCCAGTTGGAATGATAAATTATATGATTACCTTAACCTAAGCCTTTCCTCCAGTTCTTGTTGAAAATAGTCATAAAAACACAAAGTTTCCCTCGCTTAGTAACTGAGGAGCGATGGCCTGCAGTTGGACCTCTGTCTGGGTCCCCTGCACTGCAGGGGCATCTGTGTGTGAACATCCATGATCACTGCACATTACTGGGGAGGAAGAAGTTGAAGGCATGGGACAATTTCTGTCTGTCTGCATCCTTTCTCAGCAGCTCACTTTCTCCAGTAGCACTGTTCTCGGGCAGTTCATGGACATCCGGTGTCACCTGGCTGCTTTCTTGCTGTGCTTCTTTTGCTCATTCGTGTTGCTCTTTTTTGTCACTCTATTCTGTTGTCAGAGCCAAGGACTCACTTCAACTGTCTTTCACCAAAGGAGGTGAGAAGGTGATGGGGGGTCAGATAGAGCTCCAAGAGCACAGAGACCCCAGAGCAGCCTGCCCTCTGTTCCCAGCTGCTCCGGGCCTTCAGCAGTGGGAGTGTGGGAGTTCACGGATCTTTACTCTCCTGCCCAGCTGTTTATCATACTCTGCTTTGGTCAGTTGATCTGTCTATGTGCCCTACTACAAAGTTTTACGCTACCCTCTACTATATATATATATATATATATATATATATACACCCCCATACTTAATTATAATTATAGCAGCTGTTTTCCGATTTGGGGTTATCTGTGGGCCATTATGGCCTCTCCAGTCTGTCTGTTATTACCCTTTGGCTTTAGCAGGCACTTTCAACTTCTTCTTCTCTCTGAACTTGGTCCAAACAACCTTTGCCTAATAACAGTTTTGCTGACTAACAACTTATCACTGAGCAGCCTATTCATCATCTGCCTCTAGTTCAGGTACCCAACTCTGGAATAATCAGCTGTGGACAAGGGGCAAGGAAGTTAAGTTTACATAGACTCAAGCATAAGCTGTCCTTTCAGATGGGGCTGTGGATTAGACAGGCACTATGACCAGCATATTTAGTGAGGGATGCCCATTGGTCACCATAGATTTTCCTCATTTTGTGTGGTTTCAGTTTTTGAAGTCATTTACTCATTTGACCTCTAACTAATTATAATGTTCCCTTGACAAGTGAATCCTTGAGCTTCATTGAACTTTGAATATCCCAGTGACTTTTGAGTTCTGTTTTTTGAAAATTGAGTTTTAAAAACCTTTTATTTCCACTTGATAGCAGTTTTACTGTGCAGATATTTCTAATGTCATAGAAACTAGGAGAGATGACTAAGTAGCATTGAACAAAATTCATCACAGCAGAGCTGCAAAGAAATAAAGGCTTTATTCGGGGTCTTAGAATTGTAATTTGGGAGACACAGATTTGAGTAGGAGTCAAAAATGTGGTCCAAGGAGGAGAGAAAAGGCAGGGTTTTATAAAGGCAAACTTTAGGTTTGCAAAAATTGCAAAGGTTGCAAAAGTTGTTTCAAAAGAATTATGATTGGTTGCTGGCAAACTGAAGCTATTCTTATGTATACATATTTGGTTGCTAAAGGCTATCACTAGAGAAAGGTAGAAGTCTGGTACTGTGACAAGTTGCAGGTTTTCTTGCAGTGTCCTTAGAATATTTGTGGTTTGGCCCAGTTCAAAAGTTTATGGTTCTACACAGTGAGGACGTGCACAACCCTGCTTCCTTGATGGTCTCAAGGCTCCATTTTAAATAGCTCTCTTAGCAATACCGACTCCATTTTGAAGTCCCTTTTTCCACAGTAGAAAGTGATAACAACTAAGTAGAAATCCTTAAGGATACCTCTTGATATCCCTAACGAGGTTGTTAAATTTTAAAAGTTAAAAATGTCAGGGCCTCCCTGGTGGCGCAGTGGTTGCGCGTCCGCCTGCCGATGCAGGGGAACCGGGTTTGCGCCCCGGTCTGGGAGGATCCCACGTGCCGCGGAACGGCTGGGCCCATGGGCCATGGCCGCTGAGCCTGCGCATCCGGAGCCTGTGCTCCGCAACGGGAGAGGCCACAACAGAGGAAGGCCCGCATACCACAAAAAAAAAAAAAAAAAAAAAAATGTCAAAGGTTTCATGAAGTTTTCCACTTTCATGAAGTGGATTTTGTTGATAGACTTAGAGCTGCACTGAGCGTGGCCTAAGCATGTGAAACAACTTAACCAGTCTACCATTCACTAGGCACGGCAATACTAGGAACACCCAAGGAAACCTCCTCGAATGCAGACTTAGTTCTCCTTTTCTGTACACTGCTACAATAGCTACTTCCTATTGATAATAAGGGTCAATCACCCCAGGTAACCCAGTAACCCCTTTTTTCCTGTAATGAAAATCTTAAGGAGGCCAGGCCAACCTTGAATTCATCAGCACCGTTATATCTTCTGGTGGAAGCTTTCTTCAGTTAGGTAAAAAAGCCTCCTAATCAGCAGAACTCAAAGTCACAGGGACCATCATATTAATTCCCATAGATATTCCCCAGGTGTTTCATGATATAAATTTTTTTTTTTTTTTTTTTTTTTTTTGCGGTATGCGGGCCTCTCACTGTTGTGGCCTCTCCCGTTGCGGAGCACAGGCTCCGGACGCGCAGGCTCAGCGGCCATGGCTTACGGGACTAGCCGCTCTGCGGCATGTGGGATCTTCCCGGACCGGGGCACGAACCCGTATCGCCTGCATCGGCAGGCGGACTCTCAACCACTGCGCCACCAGGGAAGCCCACGATATAAATTTTTAAAGTCTGGAAATTCTTTGTGTATAAACTTTCTCAAAGATGTGCTTTTGTAATTGGCACATAGGTCAAGCTAGTGTGCATATTGAAATCATCTGAGGATTTGTTAGAAAAAAAATACTAATACCTGGGTCCCATCCCCAAAGTTCCTGGGTGCCTAGCCAAAGACCTCAAGGTTGAGGACCACTAGGCTATATAAAATGAGGGACAGAAGGGTTTGGTGTGAGGAAATTTGACATCACGTGCATGGTAAATGTTCTAGTTCAAGCAAGCCAGGAACATCAGAAGAAGGGTTTCTGTAAAAATGGTGGCTTATTGGAATAGAAGATGTGGGTGCTCCGGCCACTCTAATCCTTCTGAATGCTTCCTTTCACATTCTCATGGTCCCTCTCTTCCACAGTCTTGTTCTGACTTTCCTACAAGTGACCTAATAAGGTTGAAAATTTCACTTATAATTTTCAGTTTCAAATATTGCATCTGCTTTTTGGCTTCAGCAGTCCCAAAACTTAATTGAGCATTGTCATAGAAACCTCCCTAAACCTCTAACTGTGCCTAGAACTCCGAATTTAAAAATTTGAGCTTCTTTCTTTTACATTCCCACCAAAAGTATACAGGGATTCCCTCGTCTCTCTGTCCTCACCAGCATTTGTTATTTATTTTTTTCATAGTGGCCATTCTAACAGGCATGGTTTTGGTTTTCAGTTCCGTGATGATTAGTGATGTTGAACACCTTTTCATGTTCCTATTGACCATTCATATTTCTTCTTTGGAGAAATGTCTATTCAGATCCTTTGCCTATTTTTTAATCAGTTTTTTTGCTATTTAATTGTATGAGTTCCTTATATTTTACGTATTAACCCCTTACCAGGTACATGGTTTACAAATATTTTCTTTCATTCCATAGGTTATTTTTTCATTTTGTTGATTGTTTCCTTTGCTAGGCAGAATCTTTTTAATTTGATGTAGTCCCACTTGTCTATTCCTGCTTTTATTGCCTGTGCTTTTGGTGTCATATCCAAAAATTTATTACCAAGACCACTGTCAAGGAGCATTTTTCCTATGTTTTCTTCTTGAAGATTTACAACTTCAGGTCTTGCATTTAAATCCTTAATCCATTTTGAGTTGATTTCTGTATATGATGTAAAATAGGGTTTAATTTCATTCTTCTGTATGTGAATATACATATTTACCAATACCATTTATTAAAGATGCTGTCCTTTCCCTACTTTATATTCTTGATGCCCTTATAGAAGATTAGTTGACTGTATATCTGTGGGTTTATTTCTGGGCTTTTTATTCTGTTCCATTGATCTATTTGTCTCTTTTTATGCCAGTATCATACTGCTTCAATCACTATAGCTTTGTAGTATAGTTTGAAATCGGAAAGTGTGATGCCTCCAGCTCTGTTTTTCTTAAGATTGCTTTGGCTATTCAGGGTCTTTTATGGTTCTATGTGATTCGACAATCCCACTCCTAGGTACTTATACAAAGGAATTTAAATCAGGATCTCAAAGAGATACCTACACTCCCATGTTTTTTGCAGTATTATTCACAATATCCAAGATATGAAAACAACCTAAATGTCCATTGGCGGATGAATGGATAAAGAAGATTTGGTATATACATACAATGGAATATTATTCAACCTTAAGAGAGAAGGAAAATCTGCCATTTGCAACAACATGAATGGACCTGGAGACCATTATGCCAAGTGAAATAAGCCAGTCACAGAAAGACAAATGCTGTATGATTTCACTTACATATAGAATCTAAAATAGTAAAACTCATAGAAGCAGGGAGTAGAATGGTGGTTTCCAGGGGCTGTGAGGAGAGGAGAAAATGGGAAGGTAATGGTCAAACTGTACAAAATTTCAGTTACGCAGGATGAATAAGTTCTGAGATCCACTATATAGCATAGTGCCTATAGCTAACAATACTGTATTGCATACTTAAAATTTTCTAAGAGGGTAGATCTCATGTTAAGTATTCTCACCACATGCATGTGCATGCGCGCGCACACACACACACACACACACACAAATGATAATAATATAAAGGGCGTGGGAAGAAACTTTGGAAGGGGTTGGATGCATTTGTGGCCTTGATGCTGGTGATGGTTTCACAGGTGTATACTTATTCCCAAACTCATGGAGTTGTATAAATTATGTACGTACAGCTTTTTACATATCAATCATACCTCAATAAAGTGGTTAAATAAATAGCAGCACCCATGTAAATGTGGGACATGGCAGTTTAGCAAGGGGAAGAGTATTTGAATTTCCTATAATAGTCACTAAATAAATGTTAAATCTGAGAAAACATAAAAAATATTTTAAATGACAAAGTTTGTTTTAGAGCTGTGTGAGTGCCTGGTACTTCAGTCACATCTTTCCTAATACGTCCTTACATTTAAGAACTTAATAAACATTTGAAAAAGATACTTTATACCCATAAAAATTATATTTCTAGTATCCCTCCATAATCCAGTTTTCTTCTTGGAACCATTTCACTGAGCCTGAGGGGAGATGTATCTCTAGATCTGTTTAAGTTCTTGACTTCCTTTTTTGCTAGAGTTGGGGGTATCCTTGGAGGTTGATACAGGGGTGGCCTGGAATTTGCTCCTCCTCTCTTTTCTGCTCTCTGCTGCTGACATTACCAATCAGTCTCCCAGGAGCTCAGCTCAAACTTCTGTGTGACTCATCCATCCCTTTCCCATATCCCCTACATCTTGTCAGTTGACAATTCAGTTGATTGACTCTCCTCAATGTCTCAAATTCATCTTTTATTTCCATTTCCGCTGACCAGATCAGGCCCTTGTGACTTAAACTGGACTGTCGTAAAACCTTTTAAATAATTCCTGTATCCACAGGATTTCTCTACTCTCATCCATCCTACAGAGATAAAAGGCCGAGTTTCCTCCTTTCTGAAATCTAATCACTTAGTCCAGAACAGGAAACATGAAAGGTAGGCGATAAATGTTTGTTAAATGAGTCCTGGCTATACTGCTTCTCTCTTCAAGAGCCCGTGATGGTTTCCTGTTGCCCACAGGTTGAAACTCTTCTCAGGCTGGCATGACTGAATATCAGTCTTCCTTTCCACCTTATTTCTCACACAATCCAATGACACACTCTCTTGTGACTACTCACCGTTGAGCTTGTGTTGATTTTCTCATCCTCCCTTCTTCCAAATCTTTACTTGTCAAAAAGTCCTACTCCTGTTTTCAGACTGTTCTATTGTCATCTCTGTGAAGCCACTCAGATTCTTTTCCCACAATAATTGGTCTTCTTTCATGAATGACTTAATAACTCCATTATATCACAGTCTGTCTTTAAGGATAGCTCTTGAGTGGATAGGGTTTCATTTTAAGTGCAATTTTGATCAATTGTTAATGTCGGCCTAAAGCACTGTATTGAGAAGGTTTTTTTTGATAGAAGGTGCCAAACAGATTAGATGCCATACACGGGCACAGGAGAGGAGAGAGAAAAAAGTGCCCATGGAGTAGCCAACTTTGTTATAGATCCCCATGTGTGTGTCTACTCAGCTAGACACACATGCCCGTAAAGACATTTTCTATCCTCATAGTCTCCATCACATTTTGTGTTCAATTGGATGCTTTAACACCCTATTCCCTGTTGTTAAAAGTTTACAATCTAAACTGGCAAATATGGCATTTTGAGATATAATGTGATAATGGACAAGAAATATATAAAGTGCTAATGAAATGGTCCTTGAAGGCTGGATAGGAATACATAGAGAACAAGATGGGGAAGGTGCTGTACATCCAAAAGAAATGAAATCAGTTTCTTGGAGAGATATCTGCACTCCCACATTTATTACAGCATTATTCACAATAGCCAAGATATGGAAATAACCTAAATGCCTGTCATAGAGGAATGGATAAAGAAAATGTGATCTATAAATACACACACACACACACACACACACACACACACACATACACACACATACATATACACAAAATGGAATATTATTCAGGCTTTAAAAAGCCAATAACTGTAAGTCCAGTGAAGTCATCTCATAACTAGGTGTTGAATTCTCAAACAGCAAAAGTGGAAAATCTGGTATAATTAAAATTACCTTTGGAAATTCCTTAATTTGCTCATGTAGAGTATACATTTTAAAATGTTAAACCAGATGCTCTGTAAATTATTCGCTCTAAACTTCAAGAAGCACTGAATAGAGCAGTGAAAGCTACAAAAAAATAAAGGTATCTGAGCATTCAAACTTTTCTGCCTTTAAGGTACCTGTCAAAACACTAGAAGAGGATGCAGGGTCAGCAGAAAATTTCTACTTTCCTATAGATTTTATTCCATTTTTTAGAAAGTAATAAATCTACATTTAATATTTGTTAAGGATTTGTTTATTTTGAAACAGTGTGTGTATATATATATATATATATATATATATATATATATATATATATATATATATATATATAATAGAGCCTCAAGAAAGGTTTAGAACATACTAGGAGCTTAACAAATGTTTGCTGGATTTTAATTTAAATCTTGCTTATTAGTTAAACCCAAATACAAACTGTTCTTTGAAAAGGCATTCAGAAGACATTGGTTGGCTTCCTCTTTCCAAGTGGGAATCATCTGTGTGGTCCAGTGAAGAGCTATCACTCTCTTACCATTTATGCTAGTTTCAAGACACCTTACCATAGTGCCGGAAATGTGTTTTGAAGAAAGATAATGTTTTTGCCCATGAAACTTGAAAATTAGTAACATCCTGTGCTGACTAGGATATGGGAAAATAGACACTTGCGCACTTTCAATAGGAGTGTGAACTACTTAAAACTTTTTGGAAAAATTCATCCTATAAGAGAAATAAAAGCACAAGTTCTTGCAGTGGCAAATACTGAAGCCAACTCATATGTTCATCATTAGGAAAATAATTGAAGAAATTATGGCAGTCCCAACACTGTGGAAAATCATGTACCTCAAAAAAAAAAATAGATCTATGTGTATTGTTTAGAAAAGTGCCCATGATATTTTTCTTAAGTTAAGTAAATTGTGAAATAATAAGCAAAATGTAATACTTTGCTCAAAAACTGGAAACTCAACCACAGAAAAATTAACCTGTATGTATGTGTATTTGTATAAGACGTTCAAAATGTAGAAGGATATATACCCTAAATTGTCAAAATTGGTAACCCCAAGGAGGTGAGGCAATTGGATGTTTGAGGAAAGTGAAAATCATTTTACCTTTTACTCCTCTGTTGTTTGAAGGCCTGAGCCAAATTCTTGGTTAAAGGAATTAAAAGAAAAGAAAGAAAAAAAGGAATTAAAAGAAAAAGACAACCAGGAGATATAATGTGGAAATGAAGTGGATGGGATTTGGCAACTATTTGGATGTGGGAGGAGGGAAATGCTTGTAGATTTGTAGCCTGAGTGGCTGGGGGAAGGGTGCCAGCATTCATAGAAACAGGGATATCATGCAAAAAAGTGAATTCTTTTTCATTGCTACCAGAGAAGTGATAAGTTTAGGTTATCAGTCAAAGTTGTGCTGCTTTTTATTTTAAATGATAATTGCTCCCATAGGAAATCTCCTCATCTTGGTCTTGAAACATTAACCAAAAAAAACTGCTTTCTAGCTGTATTTCATGTAAACTATAGAATTAAAGAGCTGGAATGGTATCTACTGTTTGACCTTATCCATGCATATTATTCCAAAACAAAAGTATATTTCTTTTTGAATTGGAAAAAATATATAAGGATTTAAAATCACCTCAAACATATGAAGAAAAGTAAGTTTTCCTGCTGTATTCAACGTGGCAGAAAGTATAAAATATGACCTGTAAAATTTTTGCTCTATGTTTCTCTTATGTTGTTTTCATAATAGTTATTCCTCTTGCTAGTGCATTTAGAACTCAATGCCTAGTATATTGTCGCTAAAGATATTCTATAGAGGTAGGCTTGCAAAGATTTGTAGTTCTAGAAATAGCTTGTGCACCTTTAGTCCATAGAAAGCAGCATTAGGAATTTAACCCTACTGAGAATTTATTTCTTGCAAGTACTGTCAAAATGCTGGTTGAATTTATTTCTGTATAATTGCATCATATTTTATGTTGGGGCTAGAATAGGCATGTGTAATCCATCAGTATGAGCCCTTTTGCATGGATAAATGAATCAACAAAGTCACCTGAATAAATCATTTTACTTTTCAACTCAGTTACCCATACCTTTATTCTCCATTCATCACTGATTGTGTTTTTACTTCAAACACTATTTCTTTGTTAGTCTTTCTTAGTACAATTATGTGGGACTTTCCATGGGAAATGTTTTTCATATTTTATGTGTTATTCTAATCTGAGTTAAAACATGAATTCCTATAACTACTGTGTCTTTATTTTGAGTCTAAAGAATTTCATGAATTTCAAAACCTTCAGAGTACTGGGTGATTATGATGCTGTGTGAATTCATAAGATGATTTATTATATTGACTAATTCTTGGAGTTTGCATTTAGCTACACATGGGCCCCCATTGGAGGAAATAAAATAGAGATAATAAATTTAATATTTTTTAAATATATTTCTTGGTTTTCAGAAAATAAATACTGCTGGAACCAGTAATGCAGATGTCCCCTTGGCTGATCCCGGAATGTACCAATTGGACATTACATTAAGAAGGGGTCAGAGTTTAGCTGCCCGAGATCGAGGAGGTAAGAACATAAGAAAAATGTCACCTGGAAGCTTATTCTCTGTGTTTTTGACAAACTTTGTTTTCCTTGTGGTTGCTTAAGTTAAAAAAAAATCAACTATAATATCAGTTTTAGAAGTTTCGGTTCAATGATGTGGCTCGAAATATCGTCTGACTCCTGTGACTGTAGAGGAAGAGGTTATGATGCAAGTTCGAAAACTCTGAATTGTTCCAACCCAGACAGCAAGGTCCCTACCAAACTGCTGACAAATTAGACTCTACATTATATATAATTAGTGACATAATCAGTTAAGTAGATGAAGCACATTTTTGAAGCCATATCAGAATTCACCTTTTCACACACCTGAAATTCTTTTTGCTGCATAGATTTGCTCCATTAAATCCCCTGAAACTTCAGAGTCTTGGACTAACATCTCACCAAAACTTTGGAGATGCCCAGCAAGTGATTTTCTGAGGCTTGACCTGGCAATAATCTCATGGTGGATTAAACAGGTCTCTGTAGTCCAGGACGAAGGAAAAGACAAGGCAAATAGTCTTTAGTTCCTGGATTCCGTATTACAAGGCAATCTCCTGATGAACTTACCTGGGGTACGTTAATTATTCCTTGAACCCTGGTTAGGGGCAGGACAAAAGATAGACCCTAACCAGACCGTATAGCATCATCTTTTGCACGTTTCGAAATAACACCGCTTCGGGATGTGGAGATCTGAGGGACTACATTCCTAAAGGAAGCTGAATTTGGGTGTAATTCCTCCCACTAAGAAGGAGGAGAGCCCCTGAGCTTCTAACTCATTGTCAGACAACCTGCAGAGTGCTCCTGGCATCACAGGATCTTGTTCTTCTCCTCCCACTTTTTTTGACATCCATACTTAGGCAGTGAAAGGAACCAAATAAGACCATAATTTGTCATTTTTATCTCCTGTCTCTACAAAAATAAACTGGAGAAAATGAGTAACATAACAGTGGGTTTTTTAAGATTAGAGATGATACAAATAATAGATTTAATGTTTAAGTACAAACTGGTAAATATCAGAATATTCTTAATGAATGAAGGTATGATTAGAAATGTTAGAATTTAAACACAGGAGAGTTTTCAAAATTAACCATCGGGTTTAGTAGCTGAGGACAAATGTTTATGGAACTGAACTGCTGGTCTCAAAAGAAGTTACAATTAGCTTGTAGGACAAAAATAATGCTATTAACATAATATTATTTCACTGTATTTATAAAACATTTTTTAGTCTTCAGAGAAATCTTAATTACATTACATTACAACATTTGGTCTAAAACAGAATTGAACCAGGCATCAGGAGATCAAAATTTTAGTCCTAGATACGTCCTCCCAACAATATTAAATACATATGCACACAATTATTTATTGCAGAATTTTTTGTAATTATAAAATGCCCATAAATAGAAGAAGTGGTTAAATAAGCCGTGGTACAACCACATGATGAAATAATGTGCAACTGTAAAATAAATAAGGAAAATCTTTAGGAATTGTTATGGAAAGTGTTACAGGATATATTATTAAGTGAAAAAGCAAAGTGCAAAGGGTATCAACATTATGAGATGTTTTAGGTAAGAAAGAAGGGAGTATAAGGGATTATGCATTATCTGTTCATTTCTCCAAAAAGAAATATCAGAAGTAAAATCCAGAAATGAATGAGATTGATAACATAACACAATATCAGTAAGAACACGTGTCCAGAATGTGGGATAGGAATGGGGTAAAAGGGGTAAGGAGGAAGTCCTATATGCATTATTGACAAGAATGTCAACAATATACTTGTCACTATACAAGTAAACTTTCTTGTATGGTTCTAACTCTTTAACCATGGCAATATTACAGAAAGAAATGAATGAGTGAATGGATGGATGGATAGATAGATAGAAAGGTAGGTTCCTGCATCCTGTTGATATCTATAACCACACCTCAGGGGAATGGGAATAAAACAACTAATCTAAGTGATTAAGTAAAACCATATTTGGGTTATACACTATAAAACTCAAGACAAAAAGAACAATATATAAATAATGTACTTCAGAGAATGATTTTCAGTTCTGAAACTACTTACTGCATATGCTAGGAATGAGCAGCTAAGTAAGTATATTGTAGATAAGAAGAGTCAGATTTCTTACTGCTGGAGAAAGAGGCCAAAGACATGGAATGGGGGAAAGCTAGAATGCACCTTGTGGTGTTAGAAAGGTATCAGTATGAACTGATGGTTTCTAATATATATACAGATAGATAGCAATTAAGATGGATAGAGATGTGCGTGTGATCTCTCTGCTGAGAGGACCTAGAAGCCATCACAAAGGTGTAATGACAAAGTAGAAATCCACATACTTTTGGCCCAGATCTTGGTTTCTAAATACAATTTCTCCAATAAAAGTAAGCAGGGCTCCTGGAGAAATGGTTGATTGCAGGTCTGGGGCAGGGACAGCACAAGATGAGCCTGGAACATTTTTGCAGTGCCAGAAAATAAGGAAGTACTGAAAAATTGATGTCAGAATGTCAAAATGAAATAGGAGCCAACTTAAAGGAGCTCCTAATGATCAAAACTGGGATGATTTCAGCAACAAAATAAATAGTGGTAATAATGGATTACAACCCATAGAATAATATAAATATCTATGATTTCACACTGGTAAATACATAATTAAATAAATAGGTGAGAGATAAGGTAAAGCTTTTCCTTATGGTAGAATTCTAATGAACAAATGTAGACAGGAAAATAGAAATCACCTTTTAACAAACACCACCATAATAATTATTAAGGCAAAAGTCATCAATTGAGGCTAAAACTATATGTACAAAATTATGATGAGAAACAGGATATTTGCATCATTTCAAAGTATTTCCCCACAAGATACATATAAATTACAAAGGGGAAAAAAAGTAACTGTACAGTAGAGAAACTTGGAAGACGTCCTTTTAAGAAAGTGCAAAGTTAACATCAGCAGTAATGAAACAGATGTAATGACCCTGCTGATATGATGCGCTGAGAAAGGGACATCCTGTGTGACATTCTTGTCAACAATGCATAAAGTCAATGTCATCATGAGAAAACATCAGGCAAACTCTGGCAACATATGATGCCAGTTATCTGAGCTAAGTAGCATCTATCCTCTGGGCAGTGCATGCACAATCTTGTTCCACCGTTCCGTGTCTCCACAATTGTGAGTCTGGATGGCATTGTGTATGCACCACTGTCTTTCCTGTAGTAGCAATTTATTCTCTCCAGATGCCTCTGCCCAAAATAGGAATTTTTTAAAGATAAAATGAGAGGGCCTTGTTCTTAAGAAAAATGGGAGAGAAAATATCACTTTGTAGAAGTGAAGAATATCCCAAAGTGTTTAAAATGCAAACTCTAATCCAACTTCCCTATCTGACTCACTTGCCTGGCATTTATGAAGTTTTTAGTGGGTAGATATGAGAGGAGATATATAATCAAAGGAAACAACCTGAGTTAAGTTTGGGGTTGATTAAAATTTATCATAGACCCACCTGTAAATAACAGATGGTGTTAAGCATATGATTGGATAGATAGCATTGGGTCCCTTCAGATTTGTGAATTTTATATATCTACAGATATAGATATATAGATATATAATTTTGAGGGCCTGACATTGGGTCCCTTCAGTTTTGTGAATTTTATATATCTACAGATATAGATATAGATATATAGATATATAATTTTGAGGGCCTGAATGGGGATTATGGTTGTGGAACTGGAGAAGGAAAGGAAAATGGGAGAGATGGTTTGGAGAATGTCCAGTAGCATCTGAGATTCATTGGGTGAGGGGGGTTCAAAAACCTATTGAGATTTTAAGGCTGCTGATGACTAGGATCCATGTGGACTTTGGAAAAAGGTGCATGTAAGCAAAAATATTTGTATAACTATTAGAATTAGCAGAAATTACACTCTCTTCTCATTTATTACATTGATACCCTCACCTACTGCCCAGCAAAACCAAAATGCCTATGCCTTCCATGTCCCATCTCACCCTTGCACAAAATAATGGAAGGGAAAACTCATTTCCACCATCCCCACCATCTCCAGAAGGTTGTTTCAACTTTGCATCCTCAGAATCTTTATATATAATAGGCACTGAGGTGGGCTCAACAGGCAAAACTGGCCGTCATTCTTCCACTTTTATAACCTGTTTTACAGAACAACCAGGTAGCTTTTTGGAATGCTACTGCCTTTTTCTAAGTTTTATTATACCTGCTTTAAGCAGCCTGATGGACTAGAAAGTACATGACTTTCTAAGGAGTCTGACCACATAATTTCAAAGCCAATCTCAACATTTTATTAGCTGTGTGACTTTGAGTGAGCTGTGCAGTCTTTCTGCTGTAATTGTAGGGTTCCAGATTTAGCAAATAAAAAATGCACAATGCCTAGTTAAATTTGAATTTCAGATAACCCATTATCTTTTAATATAAATACATCTCATGAATCTAATCCCCAGTATAATGAATATAGATAATAATATTTTACTATAATTATGTAATGTGGTAAATATCACTACATTGGCAAACATATTACAGTATATCAATACATCAAAGTAACATGCTGTACACCTTAAACTTACACAATGTTACATGTCAAATTCATTCAATAAAAAATAAATAATATAAATACATACATACCTCTCATGTGCTATTTGGAGTACTCCTTTACCAAAAAATTATTTGTTGTTTATCTGAAGTTCCAATTTAACTGAGTTCCTTGTTTTATCTAGCAGCCTTTTGACAACTGTCATATGTAGTTCTCTTTTAAACTGCCATTTTTATTTTAATTGAGTTGGGCTTTTCAGGACTATATTATCATCTGTCACGTTTTGAAATTCATGTCTTGACAAGATTATTTGTATTGTTAGAAAAAAAAGAGCAATCCGTGTAGATATGTCTGGTGATAGCAATTCCCTACAACTTAATTCCTTGAAATTTGTATCGTGGAGGATGTATTAATTTCCTAGGGTTGCCTTAACATATTACCACAGACCTGGAGGCTTAAAACAACAGAAATGTATTATCTCAGTTCTGGAGTCCAAGAGTCAGAAAAGTTAAGTTGTGGTAGGCAGCACTCCTTCCAAAAGCTCTTGGGAAGAATTCTTCCTCGCCTCTTCCAGCTTCTGGTGACTCCAGGCATTCCTTGGCTTGCGGCAGCATCACTCCAATCTTTGCTTCCATCTTCCCACTCTGTGTCTCCAAGCCTCAAACCTCCTTCTTCTTTCTCTCATTAGGACAGTAGTCATTGGATTTAGGGACTGCCTTAAATCCAGTATGATCTCATCTCAAGATTCTTAAGTTAATTTTAGCTGCAAAAAGACTATTTCTAAATAAGGTTACATTGACAGGTACCGGGGGTTAGGACTTGTAATGTATATATACATTATATATAATGTATATATATGTACATTATATATATCTACTATATATCATATATACTTATATTATATTATATGCTTCTACAGAACATATACGTTCTGTTGTGTTTTTCCTGTCCTGTTTTCATAGATGAAAAAAAAAATCACTCATTGACACACAAAGATTTCCTTGCTTCATGTTAATATAACTAGAGCCATACAATTACTAAATCTTGAGAATGAACTTCTATCTTGAGATTTTGTAAATGACTCCAAGACTACACATTTTTCCTAGAAAGCTTTTTATACTAGTCTTCACACTTCATTTATTTTGAGGCAGAAGCAAAGGGTCTGGTGGCTCTTCTCCAAAGAGGTGCCATCCTTTACCAAATGTAAATCTGGAACTCCTTAAGACAGAGCAAGTACTATACAAATTTTCTGAAGAAACTCTGAAGATGATGTTTCCACATATGAAATGCAGTCATATCATACATAACAAAGTTAGGTTCACTTTTTTTTTTTTTTTTTTTTTTGCGGTACGCGGGCCTCTCACTGTTGTGGCCTCTCCCGTTGCGGAGCACAGGCTCTGGACGCGCAGGCTCAGCGGCCATGGCTCACGGGCCCAGCCGCTCCGCGGCATGTGGGATCTTCCCGGACCGGGGCACGAACCCTCGTTCTCTGCATCGGCAGGCGGACTCTCAACCACTGCGCCACCAGGGAAGCCCTAGGTTCACTTTTAAACATGCTATCTCTTCTGCTATTATGGTTACAGATTTGCTTTGCTTAATTATATTTAGGTTGGAAAAGGGACCAATTTTTATTTAACCTTTACCAAAAAAAATACATTTGCCATGAAAAGTAAAAAGGCCCAGGAAAGGCACTGTGTGTAATACCTGACACTGTTCTCAGGAGTTGATAGACAAGGCCAATCAGTATGTATCCTATTTTCTTCAGAATCTGCATCGACTTTGGCAATGGTGGGTTTTCTTTTTAAATATGATTTGATTATTTATAGATGCATTTGATTTAAAATAAGTATAATATAATTCAGCCTCTGTTAATAAAGGATGATTTTAAGCTTAACTCATTTTAAAAGTGCATCTCTGAGTTCTATTTATTAGAGACATCGTCCTTAAATTCACTTGAGGTTAATTAGCTTGCTTTCATAGTTTTCCATATTTAGATTTCTTAAAGGATATGCTCCTTCTTGGTGGAAGGATAAAGGAAATTTTACGTGTTCATGGGTTTCAGTGCATTGTGCCTAAAGGGAGAAATATTCTCAGGAATTTAGTTACACAGTCTCTGAACTTAGATCATATAAAGTATACAAAATTACCCTTTCCATAAATTTTGAAAGGTCAATTGGCACAGTTGTACCAAAAATGTAAACCCATTCCTAATTGGTAAACTGTTTAATATAGTCAAACCTATATAAGGTTATGTATGGCCCATTAATTAAGATTATTTTAAGGGAGAGCCTTCATTCTAATTAGCACTAAATTAGTCTTCTAAATTTTGGATTAGAGAGAAAGTGAAAAGGTCTATGGGGCTTTATTAGTGCTTATCATAAAATAAACCATTAAAAATAATAGCAACAATATTCTAAAGCAAATAACTACAATTAGATATGTCTCTTTGCTTTTACAAGGTGCTATTTCTTTATCTGCTGATCTTGGGTTCACAGTCTACTTTCACAAAGTCATCTGTCTTTGGACCAAAATAGTCCTGGAAATCCTGACTTTCAAGTCCACTGGCTCAGTTGGTCAGGTATCTACTCTTGGTGGCAATCTCAGCTTACATTTGGAAACCTCAGCCATGGGTTTATTCTTAGCAGCCTCAACAATCTTCTCCACCAACTTCTGAGACTTACTTTCTAATTTTAACGAAAGACACAATGTCTGATCTTTAGCTTACAGTGGGAAACTTTAGGCAAGCAGGAGGCGAAAAAAGAGGCCACGCATTGGTGGTAGACGGAATGCTTCTGGTTAATTTATTACGAAACCAATCATACCAGAATGAAAGAGAGTAGAATCTCCTATTGGAAGTGATCACATAAGCATCGGGCAATAGGGTCATCAGGTGATGATTACCCTGAGGGGAAAAATATGTTAGGGACAATGAAGACATTGGCAAATCTTCAAAACCTTGCAATCAATACTATAGAGCATGCACCAAAAGCATCTCCAATTGATAAAAAGTGTTTTAAAACTACAAATAAAATTCTTCCCAGAAGTAAATTTGACAGCCATTGCGTCATCCCTTGTGCGTAAGTATGAACATGCTTCCACTCCCAGACTCCAATGGGGCCTGTAATTGCATATCAAAAAGTAATACTTTATTGATATAAAACTGACCTTGGGTAGACTGAGCTTTTCTTTTTGTTTTGAAAACTTTTTCCTCGGGCTCCCCTGGTGGCGCAGTGGTTGGGAGTCCGCCTGCCAATGCAGGGGACACGGGTTCAATATCTGGTCCAGGAAGTCCGCCTGCCAATGCAGGGGACACGGGTTCGTGCCCCGGTCCGGGAAGATCCCACATGCCGCGGAGCGACTGGGCCCGTGAGCCATGGCTGCTGAGCCTGCGCATCCGGAGCCTGTGCTCCGCAACGGGAGAGGCCACAGCAGTGAGACGCCCGCGTACCGCAAAAAAAAACAAAACAAAACCCAACTTTTCCCTATCCCCAAAAAGAATATTCCATGCCCATTTTGACCCCCTAGATTGAAGTAAACATCAGACCCACAAGACTATCCACAAGACTATCCAAGGCCACACTTGACACCTCTTCAGGAGAATATAGGGCGGGAACCACAGTTCAGCAGCAAGACAGCCTCAGCTCTCCCTTGCTGCAGCCCATGCAGCAGCCTCTGCAGCCATCCGGGAGATATCTTCCTTAGCTACCAGGTAACACAGTGCAGATGGAAAAAGACAAGATCGCATTGAGCAGGTGCGGGAGCCTCTATGGTGTAAAAGCCTCCTTTCTCACGGGAGCTGGTATCTCTTGTAACTACTTCATAGTTTCCAGGGACATGCCCAGTTACAAGAATCATTACATTCAGGAAGCCCAAAGGTATGGTTTCCTAACAGATGTTTCTACTTCTCCCAGTCTAGATGAAATTTACCAACCAGGGCATCATTTTTACCTTGTGTTGCTTAACAACATAGTTGACATACTATCTGTTGAGGGTTATAAGGGAAATACAGAGTTAACCAAAGGTTGCATTCTCATGAAGAAGAAGGAAATGGTTTCCTCATACTGGGGCAAGCATTGAGAGCATTAAGAAAATACAGGGCATTCCATTTGTGACTAATTGTATCAGTCGGCCCCTCCTTGCTCAAGTGCCACAGGAAGGGTTTCAAGGTGAGGTGATTTCAAGCCTTTGGTGCTACCTAGCAGCGTTGAAGAAGCATCAGAGTTGGTTTGGATGTAGAATACCCTGCCAGATGTGTTAGTCCAAATTGAGGGGCTGACCTTGGAGAAGAGCAAAATCAAAGAGAATTTTCAGACAAACACACAAATGCTCAAGGATGAGAAATAGCTACAACCTGTCTGTATTATTAGTCAAAATAACAACACTTTATAGCACCCATAACAAAGGAAAACAACAAGCAGTTTACTGATTTTAGGTTGTGTAGACATAACAGACCCTTATTATTCTTTCTGTTTGCTGATTTTTTTAAAATAAATGACCATGGTCATAAAATACACAACATCACAGTAAAAACCGACTCTTTTGAAAGTATGTATGCAGTTGGGGCAAGGCAAAACCTTTCTTCTATGCAGAAAGCAATAAATTTTTTACTACCTTGTTTTGAGAACAGTCTCGGTACTCAATGACCATTTTTCTTTCTAAGCTACCAGTTCTCTGTTATACATAAACTTCTTTTAAAAAATGATTTTATTTAAAATTTTTTCATCTTAAATTTATTGGGGTATAATTTGCATAGAGGAAAACTTACAGTTTGATGAGTTTGACAGAAAAATACAGTCATAACTACCATCAAAATCAAAATATAGAACATTTCTCATCGCCTTACAAAGTTCCCTCATGATCCTTTATGGCTAATTCTCTCCTTACACTCCTAGCCCCTGGCAACAACTTATTTGATATCTGTAAAAATCATTTTAAATTACCTCAATATGTATATATTTTAAATATGGGCAGATGTATATGAAATAATGATAGATAATAAATTTTAGAGATTGAATATAATTAATTTTATAAAGCATGATACTTTTTTACAGCAGTAATTTTTTTTTTTTTTTTTTGCGGTACGCGGGCCACTCACTGTTGTGGCCTCTCCCGTTGCGGAGCACAGGCTCCGGATGCGCAGGCTCAGCGGCCATGGCTCACGGGCCCAGCCGCTCCGCGGCATGTGGGATCTTCCCAGACCAGGGCATGAACCCTTGTTCCCTGCATTGTCAGGCGGACTCCCAACCACTGAGTCACCAGGGAAGCCCTGCAGCAGTAATTTTATCCTTGTAATTTGATGCTAGTTACATTGCAAATATATTTACATATTGAAAGAATACATAAATAAAATCTACTCAGTGAGCCCCAATGTAAATTATGGATTTTGAGTGATGATGATGTGTCAGTGTAGGCTTATCGGTGCACAGTACCACTCTGGTTGGGGATGATGATAGATGGGGAGGCTGTGTTCGTGTAGGGGGAGGGGTATGTGGAACTCTACTTTCCACTCAGTTTTGCTGTGAGCCTAATACTGCTCTAAAATATAAAGTCTATTAAAAAAAAAAAACACGCTGCTCTGTGGTGATCAGGTACCTTTGCTCTGCCTCTATATTAATTTAGTTTAAGTACACAAAATAATAGAACTACTGTTGACATTAAAAACTCATCAGAATCCTAAAATTTTACTCAAGGAATCCGAATGAAATAGCATGCAGCACTGTCTGAAGTTTCAAACAATCATGTTTTTAAAAATAAACTTACTACTTATTTTAAATTCAGCTTGGTTACATGCATACTTCTATCCATGCAATCTTAAATTTAGTGTAATTAATGATCACTCATCTGTTCTGTAAGACAAAAATGCAAATTTTCCAGTTTTCTGTTATAAAATCAATCTGATTGACATGAACTAAATGTTATGTTATATATCTCTTTGTGATTTAGGCAAAGAGAACATGTTTAGTTGTCTTTTTAAACAAATTTAACAAAACAATTTAAGTTATTCAAGTATTTTCTGTGATCAGGAATATTGAGTACTTAATTAACTTGAGTCAACTTGAAGAATTTTTAAATAATTACCTAATATTTCTTTACCAAGTAATACTGTCTTTAACTCTTGCTTTAAAGTCTGAAGATAAAAAGTTTTTTTAAGGGTGGGCTATTAGCATTTATTTTGTTCTTCATCTTATTTTAGCAACCAAGACACCCAATAACTAAACCTACCATTCCCTGTGAGCACTTTTTTCTTCCATTTTTGTGGGGACAGGACATTTGTGACTCCTTGTTCTAAATTTTTTTTTTTTTTTTTTTTTTGGTATGCGGGGCTTCCTCTGCTGTGACCTCTCCCCTTTCGGAGCACAGGCTCCGGGCGCGCAGGCCCAGCGGCCATGGCTCACGGGCCCAGCTGCTCTGCGGCACGTGGGATCTTCCCGTACCGGGGCACGAACCCATGTCCCCTGCATTGGTAGGCGGATTCTCAACCACTGAGCCACCAGGGAAGTCCAAAGATGATTTTTTTTTTTTTTTTGTGTTATGCGGGCCTTCCTTTGTTGTGGCCTCTCCCGTTGCGGAGCACAGGCTCTGGACGCGCAGACCCAGCGGCCATGGCTCACGGGCCCAGCCGCTCTGCGGCATGTGGGATCTTCCCAGACAGGGGCGCGAACCCGGTTCCCCTGCATCGGCAGGCGGACGCGCAACCACTGCGCCACCAGGGAAGCCCCTCCTTGTTCTAAATTTATGTGCAACTATTAATCTCTAAACCAATCAAAATTTGTGCTCTATTAAATTTGAGAGACTGTACAGTTTTGATTTCCCTCTGGAGGCAGGTAAAGGCACATTGTCAAAAAGAAAATTTCTGCATTAACATTGTTTAAGGAATAGCTCTTTTACCCCTGGGAAGAAAGTTAACTTGCTCAATTGTTTGTTTTAAAAGTAGAGCTATTTATTTAGTTCATATTCTGTAAGAAAGTATCCCTTTCTTTTTCAAGTTCTTGTGAAATTAGCGATAAGATTTTTTTGTTATTTTTATAGTAGACTTACTCATTTAACTTGATGTTCTTATAATGTACACAGTCATCCTTAATTTTTTAGAAATACTCTTTAAAAAATGGGTAGATGTAGATATACAGCAGTGATTCTCAAAGTTGAGTCACTAGACCAGCAGCATCAGAATCACTTTGGAACTTTGGAATCTTTGGGCACCACCCCAGGTCTACTGAATCCTAAACTCTAGGTGTGCGGCCCATCCATCTGTGTTTTAAGAAAATTTCTAGGTGATAGTGATGCATGCTTAAGTTTGAAAACCAATGATGTAAATGTCCTAAGAATCTAGCCACATGGAACTGCTCAAATACAACTCAGAGACCACAGAATTTCTCATATCTAACCATTCTCTAGAAACCCATGAAACCATTTTGGGCTCCCCTTCCTGGAGCCCCTGATGTCCGCTCAATACTTAACGCTCTCTCCAGTCTCACTTCTCACTCACCATCTCACCTCTCTTGGGTCTAATGTTAGATGGCAAGATGCCATAAAACCACAGTACAGGAGCCCTTTCAAATGGCCCTTAGGCTGTACAGCAAGGAGCTCTGAACATGAGCTGGAATGGCCACACTTTTGAAAAGCCTAGTAGTTTGTTGGTCATAGCTGCTCTTAAAGAGGAAGGTCAGGGAAACACAAGGAATCTAGAGTGTTCTTGTGTTGTTCCTTGATTTAGAAGCTGACATCTGCTTGACTTTGATGTTCCTATGAAACAGGCTCTGTGGGTCCTCCAAGAATTGTGGTTAAAACTGACTGAAAATTTCAGTCAATTGAGTTATGAGAGTGTATCAGAAACTTATTGCAATCTTTTCTTCAAGTAAAAAGGCCCCTGGTAGGCCAATTTAAAGATTCACTCTTAAGAACATTTTATTGATAAGTTTTTAATAGCTATATTTATTTTATTGATGAAAAATTAGTTGATCTAAGAAAGAAATGGAAAATTTTATTCGAGCCAAATTGAGGATTATAACCCAGGAACAGCCTCTCAAAAAGCTCCAAGAACTGTTCTGCCCATTAGAGGTCAAAGCACAGTTATATAATTTTTTGAAACTTAGGGCTGTACGTTAAGTGACATATCATTGACAGTCTATACAATCTAATGGATAGTGGATTATTGTTCATCATGGCCCCTCACAAGATCTTTTTAAGGAGTTGTCTTGGCACTAAGAGAATGCTGTTCTTTGTGGTTGAGCACCTATTTCTGCCGACCGGGAGGTCTGGTCAATGTATAATGCAGATGCACAATGCATAGTAGAGGGGAGAGGAGAGGCCAAAGGTCAGAGAAAATTTTTTAATGTTTAAATTTTTCTTGTCTTGCCATAAAATATCTATTTTATTTCACATTTTTTTCCTAAAAGCAAACAAGGTTTCTAGATCAAAGATCAGATGTTATTATTTATAGGATTTGTTCCCCATGCTCCACTCTCTCCCTTTGGGGAGATGCAATGAGAGCAAATGTCAGCTGTGAACACAAGGGGTTCTGTGGGAAAAGAACCCCCAAATTATGCGATTTGGAGTTTCTATTAGAACTGCTGCACAGCAACCCCTCTTGAGAGAGAAAAAGAACACATCTTCCTAACGTAAACATATCCTCTCTTAGGAACAGAGAAGATTCTTAGATCTTTACAACCATTTAAAATGTAGGGCTTCCCTGGCGGCACAGTGGTTGAGAGTCCGCCTGCCGATGCAGGGGACGTGGGTTCGTGCCCTGGTCCAGGAAGATCCCACATGCCGCGGAGCGGCTAGGCCCGTGAGCCATGGCCGCTGAGCCTGTGCGTCTGGAGCCTGTGCTCCACAATGGGAGAGGCCACAACGGTGAGAGGCAAAAAAACAAAAACAAAACAAATGCGTACCACAAAAAAAACAAAACAAAACACAACAAACAAAAAAAATAAAATGTAAACTCATAGCTCTTAGCCTATCATATGGTCAGGCCATTCAAGATGACTATTCTCTTGCTCTCTGTGCATCCCCTGCTCAACCAGTCTCTGCTTCCCCTACCCCTACTCACCTGACTGACCTTCCTTCTTAATCATAGAGCTTAATGAGTAACTGCCTACCTGCTTGCCCACCACCCACCCCTCCACCCCTCCCCCAGCCCCAGCTAGTGATTGTGCTAATCTGTAGATCAGAAGGGCTCCATTGTGATCATTTATCAAAGGGCCAGTGAGGGGTGTGCCCCTCTGCTAGTTTCCCTGGTAACCGATGAGTCAACTTAACATCACCACCCCCCTTTAACTGGTAGCCTCCCTCTTCCTCCTACCCCACTAGCAAAGACTGTACATGGTGTGGTGCTGCTCCAGGACCTTGCTTCAGGCATGTGAGATGCCCTATCCACTAAACCACTGATGTCTCTTTCGCTGATTCCTGGCTCTTTCTTCGGTTTCAAGGCTGGGCAGTTACAGGGCTTGTAGGCCTTCGGGCTGCAGTCCAACACCTATCAACCATAGAATATAAAAAGAAAATGGTCCTGGGAAAAAAGAAACACCCTATCTTTATAGCATAGAGTTCATCATTTATTATGCCCTAGTTATTTGTTTTACCTTTCTGTTAAGCATGGATGTTGTCCATTATGAATATGTGTAGATATTTTACAATTATGGTCTAAAGTGAAATTTTCTTCATTGTTAAAGAATGACCAATTTGTCATTCACAAACATCTTTCAAATGTAGACTAATGGGTTCTTTCAAATTTTGAAAGATTACAGTTTTATAACAAAAGGTACTTAGAGACAATGACTACAAAATTGTATAATTATGCTTTTCTAAATTTTCTAGAGTTTTGAGAATACATTATCTCTTGAAAAAATTATTGAAGAACAATTCCTCATTAAATTTAGAAAAGAGTGAACAAAGCTTTGTTCTTTATTAAAGAAAAATCTGTGAGTGTAAATTATAAGGATAACTAAAATAAATTGCTTTTCCAAAAAGTACATTCAAGTTTTAAAATTCTCAGACATCAGTCAATTTACTTTAATATCTTTATTAGCAGTCTGTAATAAAAGAAAAGATCTCGTGTTGTAGGTTGGGTACTCCAGAAGCAGAGCCTGAGACAGGGATTTGTGCTTCTCTGTGGAATAATCCCAGAAAGCAGCAGTAGGGCAAGGATGAGACAGGGAAGGAAGGAGGCCAGTACAGGATTAAGAAGAAACAGGTTATCTTGGGGACCTCTGGGATGTGGTGTGAAATGCCCCCAGAAGGTTCCAGTGAGGAACCAAGAAGATGGGCTATTTATTTAACAATTCCCATTTGCCATTTGCTAAGGCCTTCTCCCAGGTGTGGCGCCTGTGGCCTGGTGCATGCACAGGCCAAACACGCTTCTATAACACCATAAGTGCTTGAGGAAGCAGTGGAGGTAGAATGCCTTTGGTGTTTAGGAAAACTGGGAGTGCAGATGGGAGATGGCTGGACAAAAATAGCATCTGCTAGAGCACAGGTTGTGCATCAGAGAGAGCAGAAGTAAGTTGCTGAAAAACTAACCTTCATACGTAAAACAGGGATAACAAGAGCATCTGCCTCCTAGGGTTGTTCTCAAAGTTGACTGCTATTCTACACGTTTTAGAGAGGGCACAAGTAAGCCCTCAAATCATTGCCTTTCATCCTCATCAACAGTATTATTAGCATGATATTAACTAAGATGATATTGATGAAATTTGTGAATATTTCTAAATGAAAGCTGCAAGGACTTTTCTCTTTTCCATTATTTTTATTGAGTATTATATATTCTAATGTGTTCTGGCATTCAGCTTTAGAGTTTTTGTCTTTTAAGAATTTCTCTGGTTGCATGCTACAGTAACACACCATAGTTTTTGCCCTAACAGTTGACTGATGTTGTTGGCAGCCAACTCACTGTATGTCTTTGTACTACTTGCTCAAATGCCACAGTGCATCTGCCTCACAGGGAAAGATAAGTAGGATTCCTATTGAGAATTGAAAAAAGCAATTCTTTTTGTGATGTTGAGGATATTTCTCATCCTTTGGTTTCTAAATCTTAAAAGCACAAAGCTTGTATTTTCTCCTAAAATATCATATTCATAGTTCCTTAATCATTTCAGAATTGCACTCTGAGATCATCAAAATACAATTATGGAAAGGAATCATTGTCAGTTTTCAAGATGGCAAGAAAAATAAAGCTAGAAAAAAGCAATTAGCATCTCAGAGTATTTAAAATTGCTTGAAGTTTATTTTTACTGATTTCAGTTTCACTATTCTGATTCAGTAAGGTTGAGAAACCAAACTGTTCTTTACTGTTGTGAATAATAGGTGTCATAGAGGAAATCAATAGTTTTTCTCTTTACTCCATCACATATACCAAGCCACTGATAGAGCGAAAGGACAGCACACATCAAATGGCTAATTATCCCTTTTGAAATACATTAATGTAGAGTATCAGTAAAGGAGAAGACTGAACAAGATTACATTTTAACTTTTCCCAAGAAAATAAATTGTCCTTAAAATTTTATTAGCAAAGGCAAGAACATTTTAGATTTACCATTGCCTAATGGTACGCATACTATCACTTTACAGATCTCAAATTTATAGGATACTTATGAGGCTGTTTCTTCCTATGATTTGATCTATTATTAGGTATTGTGCTTCTGGGTGGATAGGAGGATCTAGTTTATAGCCTTGTGAGGACAAAGCATTGCATATACTACTTTGTAGGAGAAATGGTAGCAAAAGTAATATGGGAAGTCTGTGGGGAGACAGACCTAGCCATGCCCAGGAGAGCCTCAGAGTTGATAATTCTGTGATTTATCTGTGTCTTGGCCTCTAGCTGGAGAGCTTGTGGTGAGGTCTGAAAAAGAAGAGATAAGAAACTGGTTTAATAAAATTGGATTTAGGACCTGTGGAACAGACAGAATTCTAAATCGACCCTTAGTGATACATGTCTTTGTATTAGTCCCTTCCCCTTTAGTATGGGTGGAATCTGTGAATATGGTGCAATATCACTTCTGTGATTATGCTATATTGTTATATGGCAAAAGTAAAAAGATCTTTGCAAATGTAATAAATGTCTCTAATCCACTGACTTTGAATTAATCAAAAGGGAAATGATCTTTGGTGGGCCTTACATAATTAGATGAGTTTTAAAGAAGGAACCAGAGCCCTTCTTGAGATAGAGAGATCCTCTTGCTGGCCTTGAAGAAGCAGCCATCAGGTCTTACAGCCAGGCTGGGGGCCAGTCCTGCCCACCAGTGCACTATTGATACAATAGCCATAGCCAGGCCCTGCATCTGGGCCCTGGGCCAGCCCTACCCAAACATGTGCTGCAGAAGCAGCCTTGGCTCTGCCAGTACAATAGGCCATAAGCATCCACATAGGGGGCTCCCTTGAGCTCCGGGCTCTGGTGTTTAGGTGGGATTACGCTTCTGAACCCTACATGATATCTCCTACATGAGGCCATTCCTTCAAGACTGGGGGAGGTAGATGATTTACCTAATACACAGAAACAAATTCAGAGAATTAGGCAAAATGGGGAGACAGAGTAACATGTTTCAATCAAAAGAACAATACAAAATCTCGGAAAAAGAACTACCTGATAAAGAGTTCAAAGTAATTCTCATTAAGATGCTCACTGAACTTGGGAGAAGAATGGATGAACCCAGTCAGAACTTCAACAAAGAGACAGAAAATATAAGAAAATACCAAACAGAAGTTATAATGGAACTGGAAAATACACTAGAGGGGTACAACAACAGACTGGAATCAGTGAGCTGGAAGGCAAAGCAATGAAACACTCAGATTAGCAAAAATTTTAAAGTATTTAAAAAAATAATGATACCTTTGGATTATAGGGGTCCCAGAAGGAGAAGAGAGAAAGAAAGGGCCAGAAAATATATTTGAAGAAATAGTTGCTGAAAACTTCTCTAATCTAAGGAAGGAAAGAGGCATCTAGTCCAGGAATCCCAGAGAGTTTCAAATAAGATGAACCCAAAGACACACATAGACACCAAGACTCATTATATTTAAGACGGTAAAAGTTAAGGATAAAGAGATAATCCTAAAAGCAGCAAGAGAAAAACAACTTGCTACATGCAGGGGAACCCCTAGAAGCTATCAGTACATTTTTCAGCAGAAATTTTTCAGGCCAGAAGGAAGTATCATGACATATTCAACATGCTGAAAGGAAAAAACTTGCAACCATGAATTCTCTAGTTAACAAGGTTATCATTCAGAATTGAAGGCAAGATTAAGAGCTTCCCAGATAAGCAAAAGCTAAAGGAGTTCGTGATCACCAAACCAGCCCTATAAGAAATGTTGAAGGAACTTCTTTAAGCTGAAAAGAAATGGCAAAATTAATATTAAAAATCTCATTGGAAAAGGTAAATGTATAATAAAGGTAGTGGATCAGGCACTTATAAAGCAAGCATAAAGGTTAAAACTCAAAAATAGTAACATTAAATAAATTACAATGATTAGTTAAGGGATAAAATAAAAGATGTGAAATGTGCCATCCAAAGTATAAAGCTGAAGGGGCAGTAAGAAGATAAAGGTTTAGAATGTGTTTAAATTTAAGTTGCTACCAACCTAAAACAGACTACTATTTCTAGGATGTTATATGTGAACGTTATGGTAACCACAAGAAAAAAACTTATATAAATACACAAAAGAAAATGAGACAGAAATCTAAACATAACACTAAAGAAAACCACCAAAACGCAAGAGAAGAGAGAAAGAGAAGACGAAAGGAACAGAGAGGAACTACAAAAACAGCCAGAAAACAATTAACAAAATGTCAGTAAGTACATACCTATCAATAATAACTTTAAATGTAAATGGACTAAATTTGCCTATCAAATACACAGAGTGACTGAATGAATCAAAAAACAAGACCCACCTATAGGCTGCCTGCAAGAGACTTGCTTTAGAAGTAAGGACACACACAGAAAGAAAGTGAAGGAACGGACAAAGATATGCTATGCAAATGGAAATGAAGAGAGCTAGAGCAGCCATACTCATATCAGACAAAATAGACTTTAAAACAAAGACTGAACTAAAAGATAAAGAAGGGCATTACATAATGGTAAAGTGGCCATCGATAGATGTATGGAGAAAGATGTGGTATATATATATTTACACACACGCGCGCACACACACACACATAGGAGTACTACCCAGCCATGAAAAAGAATGAAATTCTGCCATTTGCAACAACATGAATGGACCTTGAGGGTATTATGCTAAGTTAAATAAATCAGATGGGGAAAGACAAATATAAAATGATTTCACTCATATGTGGAATCTAAAAAAACAAAACAAACAAACCGAACATACTTGTAGATATAGAGAAAAGATTAGTGATTACCAGAGAGGAAGGGAGTGGGGAGAAGTGGATGAAATGGGTGAAGGGGATCAACTGTATGGTGATGGATGGTAACTAGACTTGTGGTGGTGATCACTTTGTAGTGTATACAGGTGTCAAATTATAAGGCTGTACACCTGAAAGTTACATAATAAATCATCAGCAGCAAACGTCCATGTTGTGAACTGAGTATGGAGAGGAATGACCTCTGGGAGCTAAGAGCTTCAGTCTTATAGCTGCAAGGGACTAAATTCTGCCAATGACCTGAATGAGCTTAGAAGAAGATCCTGTGGTCCAGATGGGAACTCAGCCAAACTGACACTTGACTGCAGCCTAGTGAAGCCCTTACCCCTGAGCTCCCTGTTATTTCAAGTCTGACCTACAGAAACCTGGAGATGGTAAATGTGTGTTGTTTTAAGCCACTATGTTTACAGTAATTTGTTACACTGTAATAGAAGACTAATACAGAGTCTAAGCTAAGGAGAGAGACAGAAGGTACCTTCTTTGTCTTTGCTTCCATATTGTCTAGCCTGTTTCAATCCTTCTGGAAAATACTCTTTAAAAAAAAAATCTTTGAGCCATTGGACTTAACCAAATCTTTAAAAGTTTCCCTTAATGATGGTAGAGGTAGAGAACCAAATAAATTAATGTATGGAATTATCAGATGCCAAGTTTTTTCAAAAATTCACTTCCAAAAAATTATTTCTGTGGCAGCCAATGAACAGAATTGCTAAAGAGCACTTTCATTTCACTAAAACATTAACATTTAGAAAATATATTCATTAATTCTTGAGGTAGCAACCACTTGAATACAATAGAACTCAGTTGTCACATTCTAAATGGAAATGGGGATGTTAGGGAAGATTGAAATGACTCAGAAAAAATGCACTGCTATTCTGTGAAGACTTAGAAATCAGCCCAGAAAAAAAAAGGCCTCAATATCCATTAACATAGAGGTATTTTTAAAAGATATATCTCTGTCTCAAGAATAAATATTAATATAAACCTTCAGTGTTTTTAGTATCCATGAAAAGTAGATTTGCCTTAGCTTGGAAGAAACTAGTTTAATAAATTTATAGTGAAACAACTTGAAAGAAAATTAGTAAATTGAAATATAAAAATAAACATCACTAGCCTAGGAGAGCAGTTTTGTCACACTGTACAGGATTAATGTGTCTGACAGTAGCAAAGAGGAAATTAGTTATTTGGACTTTATAATTTTTACAGACTTTTGTAGTGAGAATATAATTAAATGTGAAAGGCTAAAGCAAACAGGATAAGCCCATAAAACTCCCTGTGTAAAACCACCCTAAGCATGAGGAAGCTCTCCAAGTGATCTTCCATGTAACACTGAAAGCTCTGGGGCTTTCCTGGAATCATACATTTGACTTATCAAAAGTACTGTGTTACCTCCTAAACACCAGTGACAGTGCGTACTACTGTTTTCTATTCATACTCGTTGTGTGTTCAGGTTATGCAGATGCTGGTGGTGATCATCTCGAGGAGGCCCAAGGTGTAGCCCACACTACTCCATCATTAAAAGACCTCTGTTGTGTTGTTTTTTGCCCCTGAAATGTTATTTCCTGTGCCAATCTAAGGCAGATTCTACTTTCAATTTGTACCCCCTTTGAAAACTCTATAAATATTGCCTTTTCGAGAGTTGATCTTCAACATAGGTCAGAGGAACTTCTTAGAACACCAGAGATATGAAAAGGAACACAGAAAAGCACAAAGTGTAAAAATGTTAGAAAATCAAATCCCATGAACATTTATTTGCTGAGCACCTAGTCTGCGCAATGACTGGCATGCTGCTAGTTCAAGGAAGCACCCTTCACACCTGGAGTTCTGTAACACAGCAGCCCTGCAAAGTCCTGTGTTGGGAGTGACACAAGTGACAACGGTGTTAATAATAATTGTAACTATCAATTAGAGAATATATAGTATAAAATAATAAAACAATATAATGAGAAATCATTTTGAAGTTTTGGTGGGTTGAAACATGTAAAGTGACAAGAGTCATGCCTGGCATATAGTAAGCAGGGTAATAGGTGTTAACTATATTAATAAAAATAACAACTACAAATGGACCTAAGCACAGTGCTAAGGTGCTTTGAAGTTTGAAATACTGGTTGTCAGGGAAGAAAAAACAACCACCCTGTATTACATCCTTAGTAAAACAGATGATGATCAAAGAACCGAAGTTTGGCAGAGACCCATGATATCTCACGCCAAAGTGGATGCTTTGCTACTAAACATGGAAAACAAGAGAGAAGTAGGGAGGTAAAGGTTGAGGAAGTAAATAAGAGCAGACTATTTATCTATATGTGCAGGGAAAAAATATAAAAACAATGATAGTCACATTCTGCATTTCTAAAATTTTTGTTTTGCATACTTTTAAAATTTCATTCTGGCTACAGAGCCAGAAAAAGCCGGACAGCTCAGCACGTGTTTTGAGAGTTCAGTAAACAGAATTTATGAAATAACTATCACAAATCAATGAAAAATTAGAGAGTAGGACATGGGTTTGGAATTCATTTTTTTAGATAAAAAGCTCCAGAACTGGGAGAATTTGTAAAAATCTGTGATACGTTGATGATGGTAGCATTGTTGCCAGTCCTTAGGGCAAGACCTTTGATCTCTATACTGCACTTCCAGTTAGGGATGGTAGATGTGAAAATTTTAAGAGCAGAAAAAATAAAAAATAGATCTTGCTTATAACAAAATGAAATTTGAAAACCTTAATGACTGGGGCTTCAAATCATTTGTCCCATTTAAGGTGGTGTTCAGATTCAACTATCAACATATTTGCTTATCAATTATTATATTCAATTATCAATTTAATGTCGATATTCTATATTAACAGTGTATGTCAATCATATATTGACATTAAATAGTCTGTTTTACTGGCCTGTGTTGTTAAGGAAAGAGGAGCTATTGTTCATTCACTAAAGAAGGTACTTGGTTACATTTGCCACGCATGCACTTTTTTTTCCCCAATTTTTGGTTGTTTGATCAAATTAGTTTATTGGATTTGCCTTTTAAGATCACTAAGATTTGCTCATTTTCCATAAAATATTATTTTTTCCCAGCTTCATTGAAGTATAATTGATGAAAATTTTATATATTTAAAGTATATAATATGATTTTTAAAATTTAATTTAATTTTTTAAAATTTTGTTGAAGTATAGTTGAAACAATGTGATCTTTTGATATATGTATATATTGTGAAATGGTTACCCCAATCAAGGTAACTAGCATATCCATCATCTCATATAGTTACCCTTTTATTTTGTGGTGAGAACATTTGAGATCTACTCTCTTAGCAAATTTCAAGTGTATAATACATAATTTTTAATGTAGTACAATATTTTGTATATATCATACATAGTATAATGTATTAATGTATTATCATTAATGGTCATAATTATCATGCTGTACATTAGGTCTCTAGAACTTATTCATCTTATAACCTAAAGTTTATATCCTTTAACATCTCTCCATTTGCCCCACCCCCAATGCCTGTTAACCAACATTCTTCTCTCTGTTACTGAGTTTGACATTTTTAGATTCCACATATGAGTGAGATCATGCAGGATTTGTAGTTCTGTGTCTAGCTTAGTTCACTTAGCTTAATGACTTCCAGATTCATCCATTGGTTCGCAAATGGCATGATATCCTTCTCTTTTAAGGCTGAATAATATTCCATTGTATGTATATGTATATATACATACTTGTCCTCTTGGCCAACTCAAGTTTCTAGCCAAGAGCCTTTTACTGAGGACTGTGTTCTTTGCTGAAGGCCATATTTTAATGGATTTCTTGGCAAGCAAAAATGAGTCCAGAGCATTTAAGATAGTGAGGGATGGTAACTAAGGAAGAATAAGAGAAGGATCAGAGGGTAGTAAGTCTGGAAACGTATGGAGAATGCTGACAACCTGATTCCAATATTTGGAAGACTGTTACTTAAAAGAGGAATTATTTATTTTTTGCTTTAAATCTGGAATCTAGAAAATAGATTTAGGGCTAATTGGGGAGAGTCTTGAAGTAGGTATCTGACTTATTTCCACAGAAGACATTCATAACAATTTGAGTAACTCTCTATTTATAATGCAGTACCGAGCTCATCAGTTGGATTGTGGCAGCGACTGCTTATTGTCCACCAGTATTCTTTTCCTCCAACTTTCGTCATAGAGCTCCCATGTTTTAGGTAGGTGTAAGTTTTATCAGCTAAAGCTGGCATTTATCAGCCTCCCTTGCAGCTAAGTTCTAAGGTCTGGCCAATGAGATGTAAGCAGAAGCTGTATGTGCTACTTTGGGTAGTGCAACTTCTGGATCATACCCCTTAGACAAATACACAAGTGCTTCTCTAGCCTTCTTCTATCTTCCTTCCAGTTGGGAGATGAAGAGAACAAGAGTTGTCTTGAATACTGTATGATCTCACTTATATGTGGAACCTAAAAAACAGAACTTAGAAAATAAAGACTAGATTGGTAGTTGCCAGGGGCTGAAGAAATGGGTGATGGTTATCAAAGGATACAAACTTCCAGTTGTAAGATTAGTAAGTACTGGGGGTCTAATGTACAGCATGGTGACTGTACTTAACAATATTGTATTGTATACTTGAAAGTTTCTAAGAGAATAGATCTTAAATGTCCTCACCACACACATACCTACACACAAAAGGTAACTATGTGAAGTGATAGATGTGTTAACTAACCTTATTGTGATAATCATTTTCACAATATATACATATATCAAATCATCATGTTGTACACCTTAAACTTACACAATACTATATGTCAATTATATCTCAGTAAAGCTGGAAAAAAAGGAGAGTAGCTGTCTTGGGCCAAGGGTCAGAAGCCTCACACTGAGAATGGTGGAATTGTTGTATTGGGTTAGGATTACCTTTCCCTGTATGGTTTTGCATGAATGGAATGAATTTCTCTTAGTTTAATCCATTATATTTTTTTGATCTCTGTCATGGCAGCTTAGACAGCCCTCTAGGTAATACACTGACACCCTTTATAAGAAAGTCTTTCATTAGGTTCAACTAAGTTTCCTTCTTTTTTCTCAAAAATATCTCTAACTACATCATAAATGTGTTCTTCAAGGTAGACTCATCAGTTTTCTATTGCTTTCTAAGTAATTTCCATGAGCTTAGCAGCTTAAAACAACATCCATTTAATAGGTGGATTACAAATTCTGTAGGTCCGGAATCTGGGCATGGCGTAACTGGGTTCTCTGCTCAGAGTCTCACAAGGCCAAAGTTAGGGTGTCAGCTGGACTTAACATTAAAAACTGGAGCTCAGGGTCCTTTTCCAAGTTCATTCTTGGTCTTGGCAAAATTCAATTCCTTGCAGCTGGAGGTCTGAAGTCCCTGTTTTCTTGCTGTCTGCCAGCCAGGGTTTTTTTTTTTTTTGAGCTCCTAGAGGCCAGTCTGGGGCCCTTTTCTTTTGACTTCCTCCATCTTCAAGTCAGGGACAGCGTTTAAAATCCCCCTCGTGCTTCAAATCTGATTTTCCTTTTTTGCTGCCAGGTAGAGAAAACCCTGTGATTTTAAAGGAGGTTAGATTAAGTCCACCCTCACAACCGTCCTTTTGGTGAGCTCAGAGTCAACTGATTAGTAACCTAATTACATCTGCAAAATCCCTTTCATCATATAAGTAGCAATAATCACAGACATATCATATTCACAGCCCAGGGATTGGGACGAGAAATCTTAGGGGTGCATTTTATTTTATTTATTTTTTATTTTTTTATTTTTTTTGTGGTACGCAGACCTCTCACCGTTGTGGCCTCTCCCGTTGTGGAGTACAGGCTCCGGACGCGCAGGCTCAGCGGCCATGGCTCACGGGCCCAGCTGCTCTGCGGCATGTGGGATCTTCCCGAACCAGGGCACAAACCCGTATCCCCTGCATCGGCAGGCGGACTCTCAACCACTGCACCACCAGGGAAGCCCGGGGTGCATTTTAGAATTCTACCTACCACAGTAGGGAAGACATTTACCACCAGCTCCCAATAAAGGCTATCTCACTATGTGCTGGGCAAGCCAAAACATTTAATAAATTCTCATTGCCTTAAATATGCTATTTTAGTGATGAATGTGGCTGCCAAATCTCCCCTGATATTATTATACTAATATCAAGATAAGATAATATTGATATCAACAGGAGTCATAACAGATTCTAAAAATAATTTCTATTTGATTATATTGTTATGTGTAGTTTATAAATCTAAATTTTAAAGGATGTACTGTAGATATAAAGATAAATGTAAGAATTCACACTCATTGTACATGCATTGTTAACCTGTAGGTTGACATTGTCAACATTTCAGACCAGTTAGTCTTTAGAAATTATTTTGAGTAGTTTTTGAAAACAATATACTTGCCCTTTTATAATTGGCCCTTTGAGTACATCCTGTTTTATTTTGGTATATTTGCTAATAAAAGACTGATCACTTGACATTACATGAGGCCATCTTAAAATATTTTTATCCATTGATTTATTTGCTCTTCTCTTTTAACTCACTTGAAGAAAAATCCCACATCCTTACCAAGGATCTGTAGAGTCTCACATAATCTGTTGTCCCTCCAAGCTCTGATTTCATCTCCCACCACTCTCTTTCCAGGTCACTCACTTTATCCACACTAGAATTCTTCAGGGCCACAGCACTTGCTGCTCCGTCTGCCTGAAATGTTCCCTTATTGGTTCAGGTCCCTATTCAAATGTGTGCTCATAGGTGAAGCTTCTCCTCCACATCCTATCTAAAATAGCAGGCCCCTCTTACTACCATCCCTTCACCTGTGGCTTCATGTTCCTTCCCACATCTATCATTATATGACATGTTACCTATTCATTGGCTCTTTGCCTGACTCCCTCCACTGCAACCAAAGATCCTTGGGAGTGGAGACTTTATGATCTGCTGGATCCCCAGGACCTAACAGGATCTATTTACATAATAGACATCCAGTAAATATTGTTAAATGAATCAATGTATTTCAGAAAAGGAAAAGTATACCAGCTGGAGAATTTCTTTACTCTGCAAACTAGCACAAGTCTTGTATTAAGAAAGAGCCCTGTCTTCTTTTAAAAACTAACAGGACGGGCTTCCCTGGTGGCGCAGTGGTTGAGAGTCCGCCTGCCAATGCAGGGGATGCGTGTTTGTGCCCCGGTCCGGGAGGATCCCACATGCCGCGGAGCGGCTGGGCCCGTGAGCTATGGCCGCTGGGCCTGCGCGTACGGAGCCTGTGCTCCGCAACGGGAGGGGCCACGGCGGTGAGAGGCCCGCGTACCGAAAAAAAAAAAAACAAAAAAAAACCTAACAGAACATTAATGGAAATGGGAAGAGTAGCAAGTCTGGCAGAAAGGCAGAAGGCAAGAAAGAGTGGGTCATTGAGAAATGCAGTGCCTAGGTTGGTTCTCCAGTTTTTATTAAACTTACCAACTCAGACCATGGACTTTTTCCACACCCTGTCAGAGAGTTGAAGGGAATGCTGTGTTGAAGACAGGAACAAGGATTCACAACACCTACTACTCTCCTGTATCTGCCGTCTTTGCTTCTATCGGTGACGACATACTTTAGCAGGATAATTGCAAGTTTTGAAGTCACTTGTCATATTAAAAACTTATTAACCGTTTTTAGCATAAGGGATGAAGATTTTTTTCATTATTCCTGAAGTATTTTAGTTACATTGTAGGTGTTAACATTTTGCTTTGCTTATCTTTTTTACTTGCTTATAAAACTTATATAACCATTGACTACATCAAATAATAAGATAATTGAAGAAAAGGCTTTAATTAATAATCTGGAGACATGGATTTTAAACTTGTATTTTGAAAAGAAAAAAATCTTTTACTTGTGGAAGCATATCCTTTAAAATTTCTCTCATTGACAAACAGTTGACAAGAAATCAGCTTGTTGCATCTTGGTTTTGATGACCTCAGATATATCATTGTGCCGATGACTGTATATATTAAGGACTCCACATGCTTGAAAGGGGTGTCTGTGAAACAGGGACTAGCTATGTTCTTATAGCTCTAGAGATCTGGAGGAGGCATCTCAGCTCTATAACATACACTTTATAACAGACCTGTCCAAAATAAAATACTACATCACAAAATGTATGTGTTCAATAAATACTGAATTTAATTTTAAAGTGCTGAGTTGAAAGTATTCAAACTGTCTACATTCTGTCACATGGGCATCTGTCATCTGTTACTTTTATAGTTGTGGACCTTGTATTCAGTGAAGGACTAGATGAGGTCTCTTCCAATTCTAAGACCTTATGTTTCTATAAGACTATTCAGTCATCACTTAGTTTTGAAGGGAAAACATTGCTGAATGAGAAGATGAACATCCATAATATGACTTTTTTATTTTATCAGTTATTAATTAAAATAGGTAAAACAACTAAATAGAAATGATCTATCTAAAATATATCTGCGAATACTGTTTTAAATGTGACTAAATTCTATTAAAATGATAAGGTAGGATATAACTATTATAACTCCTTAGAATTCTATTTTTTAATATTAACTCTGTAAAGAATAATTATTTGAATAAACTGTTGATCCCTTGCTGAGATATTTTACAAATTGAATTTTAAAAGGATTTTCAAAAACTAAGTATCAGTGAAGTTCTTTTTTTAAGGGCCTTAAATCATGCATTTAAAAAGATTATTTGTACCAAACAATGTAATCATAGTGTGATTTGGCTTAATTTTTGTTTTTGTTAAGGTAAATAATTCTAAACAGATAAGCCCCATATATCAATCATTTAACATAATACAGTCTTATATCTTGATCTGATCATAGTCCAGTAGGGGTCAGTGATGGAGGGTGGGTCCTGACTCTGCTCCACAGTCATTATGGGAGCCAGCTTTTTTCCCATCTAGGGTTACTACCTCCCTTTGGTCCTCAAAGTCTTTTCTCTTCAGGCTGTGGATGGGAAAATAGAATAAGACTCACACATGGGAGGTTCTTCATGGGCCAGGCTTAGAATTGGTGCACATCATCTTCTGAGCTTACTTTCAGTTGACCGGAATGCAGCTACTTGGCTGCTCCTAATTTTATAGGAGGCTGGGAGCTACTGGCCAGCCATGTGCCCAGGAAGAAGAAGAAAACATGGATACTGCCAAGTAATCTCAGGCTTGGCTACAGTCCCCCTTTCTGTTCATCAAATATGTGGTTCACTCTGGTTCCTGAACATAGAAGACATTCACCCTTCTTCAAGGCAAACAGCCCAGAGTCCCATATGGTCCCTGTATCCAGCTCCAAATAAAGGATATCTGAATAGAGGGAAATCCTTTATCACGTCCAAATGTGGTTCCTTGTAGCCCCGTGGACTGTGAATCTGCCTAACACTTCCCTATACACGTCCAATATATAACAACCAAAAGGAAAGCATGGGAGACTCATAGCAGTAACTTGTCCATAGCATTTCTGAAATCCCCATCGACAGGCTTTATGAAGGTCACTTACCTGGAGAATAGGGAGATTCTTTGACTAGAACGCTACTATTTGGGGAGAATCCCCTTGTCGATTGTTCTCTGTAGCAACTAGCTCCACCATCTGGGAAGTTCTCTACCCTCTATTATCCTCTGTAGCATATCTGAAATGGGTGTGGAGGAGCCTGCCCCCTTGGGAACTGCACTGCATCCATATCCTGCTTCCTGCTGATGCAAGATTAGGGATCTCAACCAGGTGAGTTCTTTCTCTCAAAAACTGAGTAGGCTTGGTGCTCCAGCAACCACACCCAGTAGTCTTTCTCCTCAAACATGACTTATTCCTTTGCTCCTCCCTTTCAGTGTAATGGCAGCTACCTTAAGGCCATCGTGCTTGGGTGGGAGGGCCAATCTGACCTTTGCCTCTAGACATTTTTAATTATCTTTTGTTGTTCAAATTCGTTTTTAAATTCTTTACTCCCTTTCGTTTCTACTTGTGGATCAGCCTGTTTTCTCCTGAATTCATCTCTTATGATTACTTATTAAAAGCAATCAATTTCAGAAAATACACACCTTCATTCTGGCTCTTCCCAACCATGTCCCCTCAAGCTCAAGTTCAATGGCAGGCAGCCTGCCTTTTGGGTTACCATAGGAACAGTTTTACCACATGTCTACCATGGCCTAACGAGACTCTACAGCCTTCCTTGCTACCCACCACCCATCCACTAAGTCAATGTCACATATTTTAGGGATTATTTTTTTTAATGTCAGCACTCATTCTTAGAATCAATTCTTGTATCAGTTGAGGTAAGTAGTGTTAGGACCTGTAAAATATAAACACACAAATTTCAGTGGTTTAACAAAATCAAAATTTATTTATTTTTATCACTTCTTTGTTCGCTGTAAGTGATAGTAGGGCTTCTGTTTCATTTGGAAACACCAGGCTCTTTCTGTTGTGTGGCCCTGCCCTCATCTAGGTTCTCAATGTTGGGGGGAAAGAGAGAGAGTTGCATATAGGAATATGTCACGGGCTGGTTGGGCCTGGGAGTGACATTCAACTTCTGCTCATAGTCCATTGGCCAGAACCCACTCCTCAATAACAATAGGCACACCTAAATAAAAGGACTCCAAATGAAGTTTAGCTTCTTGCCTGTGAAGGAGAGGGAAACACAGATGTCACTGAAGGGTAGCAGTTTCAGCCATAATTTCTCTGTACACATAAAAATAACCTTCCTTCTAAACATTTTGCATAAAAATATGACAGCTTTTACTATATGTTTATTATATCTATTTATTGGACATATGACATAAAAATGTTAGGAGAGATATGTCATAAGCATATTCATTCATTTATTCTGGTATGGTTTCTAGTTGATTGTTTGGAATAAATCTAAATCAATCAATCAATCATAAATAAACACTATAAGCAAATTGCTACTAAAATGAGATTGTCTGAAAGCACTTTGTAAAACTAGAACAGATTGACCATTTTGAGGAATCACAATGAATGTCAATTACCATAGTTTGGGAAAGTGTACTGTTGCAGAAATGATGGCACAGTGCTTTTGTGATGTTAAGCTTTACATATTAAGCTTACATATTAAGCTTTACATATTTCAGATTCAGTATTTGCGAATAAAATTCAATGAGATTCCTAGAATCACAGTGAATAAGAGTGGGCAAAAAAAAAAACAGTAGGAAATAAAGGGTGTGCAAAGTAAGTACTGGTTACCTCATTAGTTTCTGTTATTTTTTTGAGATAGTACAGATAATCGTTCATTCAGTTATACAGGAGTGTTTTCAGTCAACCAACATTTCTTGATCACACACGATAACCCAGGGGTTGTATCAAACATCAGCGATCAGAAATTAAACCAGGCCTCAACGTGACAAGTGTTATTTGCGGAGGATGTTAGGGAGCACGTGGGAATGGCCTAATAATGTCCATAGGATGGCTCAGAGAAGATGTCCAAGCAGTGGTGAGGCTTGAACTTAGTACTGAAAGAGAACTAGGAATGATGGAAAAGTTCATTCAGGGCAAGGGAAAGAGATGAAGAGGGGCATGGGCACTGGAGAGAAGCTGTGGGTTTGAGGTGCTGCAAGGTGTTCTGTAGATTAGAGGTCTGGTGAAGGATGAGTCTGAAGAAATTAGCAAAGAAATACTTGTATGTCGTGCTAGAGAGTTTGAACTTTATTCTGAAATCAATGAGAACAATGAAGAATTTTAAAGCAAGGGAGTAACATCAGATTTTTGTTTCAGAAAAATTTCTAGCTGTAAGATTTTGGAGAAAGAGTTGAAGTGGGGAAGACTAGAGCAAGGAGATAAAGAGGAAACCATTGACTTTTCTTTTTTCTCACATTGCATTCGTGAATATGCTAAGGAATGGGTTATTCAAGTACCATGCATTTGTGATGCATTTTAATCACACTGTAATATAACTGTCTTGAAATTGGTTTAGGTAATGATAGTAATCAATCAACAGGAGTCATAAAACTGTTTTCATTGTTATTACTTACAGTTTTGATTGAAGAGGATTTCGTTTTCTTTTTAGAATAGTAGTGACTTTTATTTAGTGGATATGTTCTATGGGCTCCAGTCATTTTAATGTCATATTTTATGGTACTTCCTTAAACATAGGCTTATTTATGTAATCTTTATTATTATTTATAGGCTATTTTTTCTTGATTTAACAAATCCAGTAGAATTGCTATCTCTACATAACTAGGAGGAAGAAGTACCTTGAAAATAAGCGTTACTTTTCTGCTATATATTCATGTATTCTTAAATGGTTAAGGAAAGTAGCTAAATAATAATTGTTGTCTCAATTTCAGTTGAGGTAACAGAGAACCCCGGTTTTAGGCATCTGAATAAGTGCCCAGCTTATCAAATATGTTAATAGTAATGTATGTATGTAATATTAATGTTTGTATTCATACAGTCAATGAATATTTATTGACCAGTTGAATACCTGCTCTGTGGTAGGTTCTGGGATGCACAAGAGGTCTCTGCCCTCATGAGATTTCTGTCTCATGGAGATAAAAGGCCCTAAATAAATCATCCCCCCAATCAGATTCAGTTATGCTTGTCTAACTGCTACTCTGATGTGATAACGGTTCAGAATTAATGTTTGTCAAGTTCAGTGAGATCCATGGCTTCCTAGTATGGAATCCAGTTTCTGATGGGGGCACCTAACGGGTCGGCTAAGGTCAGAAATGATAGTTTGAGATACGTGGGACAGGTCGGTTGATTGGTTAGACTTAATGGTGTAGTAAACTTGGAATCTAGAATCAAATAGATCTTGCACTGAATTCTGGAGCTGTCACTTACTAGCCTTATGACTAAGGCAAGCAGCCTAATCTTTCTGAACCAGTTTACTCATCTATAAATTACTAAGAATATTAATTTATTCATCGATTGAACAAACATTTATTGGATGCCTCTGCTGTGCTGGTTTAACCTACCTCACAGGACTACAGTTGTAACTAAATGAAATATTATATGAAAAGCCCCAGTCACATACTAAGTATTCAAGACAATTAGTTTCCTCCCACCTCAACCCATTTTTTTTCTTTACTGGATATTATCTTCCATTTTGTAAGTGAGAAACCCCTGTGCCCAGGAATGGCCACGTTGTAAGAAGAGGTGGTTCATACCACCTAGTCTTATGAAACTGAATTGAATAGAATTCAACCAAGACTGATTGTACAAAGTCAAATAAATCATTCCAATAAGAAAAACACTTTTCTAGAAGGAAGGTCTATTTGGAAAGTCCAGGACCAGATGGCTTCACAGGTGAATTCTACCAAACATTCAGAGAAGAGTTAACATGTATCCTTCTCAAACTACTCCCAAAAAATTGCAGAGGAAGGAACACTTCTGAACTCATTCTGTGAGGCCATACCCTGATACCAAAACCAGACAAAGATATAACAAAAAAAAGAAAATTACAGGCCAATATCACTGATAAACATAGGTGCAAAAATCCTAAACAAAATACTAACAAACAGAATCCAACAGTACATTAAAAGGATCATACACCATGATCAAGTGGGATTTACCCCAGGGATGCAAAGATTTTTCAATATCCGCAAATCAATCAGTGTGATACACCACATTGACAGATTGAAGAATAAAAACCATATGATTATCTCAATAGATGGAGAAAAAGCTTTTGATAAAATTCAACATCCATTTATGATAAAAAACTCTTCAGAAAGTGAACATGGAGGGAACATATGTCAACATAATAAAGACCGTATATGACAAACCCACAGCTAACATCATACTCAACGGTGGAAAGCTGAAAGCTTTTTCATTCAGCTTAATATCAAACAAACAAACAACCCAATCAAAATATGGGCAGAAGACCTAAATAGGCATTTCTCCAAAGAAGACATACAGATGGCCATCAGGCACGTGAAAAGATGCTCAACATCCCTAATTATTAGAGAAATGCAAATGAAAACTACAATGAGGTATCACCTCACACATGTCAGAATGGCCATCATCAAAAAACAAGACCACAAATAATAAATGCTGGAGAAGGTGTGGAGAAAAGGGAACCCTCCTACACTGTTGGTGGGAATGTAAATTGGTGCAGCCACTATAGAGAACTGTATGGAGGTTCCTTAAAAAACTGAAAATAGAGTTATCATATAATCCTGCAGTCCCACTCCTTGGCATTTGTCTGGAGGAAACTCTAATTTGAAAAGATACATGCAACCCAGCGTTCATAGCAGCATTATTTACAAAAGCCAAGACACGGAAGCAAACTAAAAGTCCATCTACAGAGGAATGGATGAAGAAGATGTGAGATATATATATATATATATATATATATATATATATATATATATTTGAATATTACTCAGCCATAAAAAGAATGAACTAATACCATTTACAGCAACATAGATGGACCTAGAGATGATCATACTAAGTGAAGTAAGGCAGACAGAGAAAGAAAAATGTCATTTGATGTGACTTATATGTGGAATCTTAAAAAATGATAAAAATGAACTTATTTACAAAACAGAAATAGACTCACAGACATAGATAACAAACTTATTGTTACCAAAGGGGATAGCAGGGTGTGGGGAGAGATAAATTAGGAGTTCACAATTAACATGTGCACACTACTATATATAAAACAGGTAAACAACAAGTACCTACCGTATAGCACAGGGAACTATACTCATCTTGTAATAACCTATAATGGAAAAAGAATGTGAAAAAGAATGTATATATATGTGTGTGTGTGTATATATATATGTATGTATAACTGAATCACTTTGCTGTATACCTGAAACTAATACATTATAAATTAACTATACCTCAATTTTTTTAAATGGTTAAAAAACTAAAAAAAAAAAAAAAAAAAAAAAAACCACTACAGGAAGCATATACTCTATCAGCCAACTTACCAAAAAAAGCCCCAAACAAACAAAAAAGGATCCGGAAGTTGCATATGTCACTTTACACATCTTGTGGACTCGGCCACATGGCCATACCCGTTGCTTGGAAAATAAGGAATTCTCTAATGGAATAATCACATGTCCTGCTAAACTCACAGAGACTCTATTACTAAAATGAAAAAGAGGAGAAATGGATGTAGGGGTTCAGTCTGCCACAGAAGCCAAATTAGGATCACAAGGCTCCATGGTAAGAGTATAAGATAATAAAAATACACAAACACATGTGCGAAATCTCCTGGACAAGGAGAGGCTTTGAATGCTGACCCTGAGCCAGAGTTCTGGAGCCTGGGTTACCCACAGCAGTGCTTGTGGGTGCGGAAGATGGAATGAAATGTAGTCCAAGAAGAATCAAGTACCTGATTTGTACTTGACGGAGAGAACTCTGGCATTGTTGAGAGGATAGATCTGAAGGGAGAAGGGAAACCAAGCAGAAGGCTCTTAGAATAATCTAGACAAGGAATGATGAGACAGTGGTGGCAGAGATGATTTCAAGAGATATTTTAAGAATTAGAATCAGAGGGCTTCGGAACATTTATCGGGTGAAATAGGCTAAACTGTGGTTGCAAGTGGAATTTTAATTAGAATTCCCAAGGCTTAGGAATCTTTATCAGTTAGGATAGGCGGAACTGCTATTACAAATACACCCCCAAATTATTTAATGGCTCAAATGTAATGAGAGTTTATTTCTCACCCATGTGATAGTCCAAGGCACGTGCTTCCGGTTGGCAGATAGCTCTCCTCCACACGGTGTTTCGGGAAGTCAGTCTTCTTACACCTCAAATCGTTTTTAATTTGTTATATTTTAAGAAACACATTTTGTTCACTGGCATATATAACAATAGAAACAATACTGTTGTTGAGCTTATAACTCTAAATTGAAAGAAATGAAACAAAATAGTATCCATGGGGGAGACTGTGATAAAAGGAATATCTCCTGGTTTTTAGCAGCATTCCATTGGGAGTTTCAGAAAATGAAATATTGCTGCTCGAGTTTCACTGGTTTTCCACAGAAGATTTAAGTTTGCTTTCCTAGAACCTTGATGATAATTTCCCAGATACATATAATCAGCAAATGATGCTCTGCCCCATTTTTAAAAATTGTATTCATTATTTACCCAAAAAGAAGAAAAATATAATTTAGAAATATTTCCTTCAAACTTATTAATAAAAATGGTCTTGGTGTTCGACACAGTAATTTTTAGTTTCCTGAAAAATACACTTATGTGGAATGGCTCATTCTCTGTCAAGGGCATGGAAGTGAAATCTTATCATAGATCCTTGACTTTCCTCAGAGAAAGTTGAGAAATCCCCTCATTTTTAAAGGTTGAAAAACCATAGACAAGAGCAGTTAAATGACTTTTCTAAGACCACACTGCTTATAAGAAGCAAAAGTGACTTTGGTCAGTATTCTTTCCAGCACAGGACTTACTGTGAGCAGTGTCATAGAATCCACAAAGAAGAAAATTTCGGGGTCAGTGGAGTTAATAACACTCACTGTGACCCACAGATGGAAGGGGCTGTAGTCTAAGAAAAAGCCATTGAAAGCAGTGATTAAAAGTTACTAGTGACTAATACATTCTTGTTGTATAAAATGATACAATACAACATATATGGAAGCCAAAAAATGTTACTAGTGACACTCAAGGCAACAGTCTCAGAAAAGTATTGAGATAGCCAGAAGAAAAAGGATTGAGGAGAGTATAGATATTTAGGGTATAAAATTTTAATATTCTGATATTTTTTACATACGAAAGTTCAATGCTTAACATTTTTTTTAAAAAATTATATTTGATCTTGTTTGGTTAGGATGGCTGTAAAAACATAGTAACACATTCTAGAAGAATTCCAGAGAAAATTGTTTCTCCTTAGGTAAAAATCATGCTTAAAGGATGAGGAGTATATTTATACCTCCAAAGTCTGTGCACTGATCACTGGTCACAGAGGGAGCTCCCGGGGGTGGGAGGAGCAGAGCCCTTTGGAAAGAATGACTGTCACATCTAGAACACTCTTCTCTATTGCAGTTGCTCTTATGCCATAGATTGATATACAATTAATTAATATTCACAATTAAAGCAGTATTTGTCTAAATCTGTGTGAAAAAAATGTAAGTAACCACCCCCCTTCCATGTTTTACTTTACCAAAACTTCCAAAAGTTACCAGGAAATCGCTTGTAGATACCACCTATAATTTATGCCGTGTGAAGGGGAACTTGAGTGAGCTGTATTTACCCCAAATACATGTATTATTTTTTCTTACATATTCAGAACTCTGCATTTACAAGAGAAAAATAAGCCAAAAAAATTATTCATACAAATCAACAGTCTGTTCCTGTCATTTACACCTTCTCTATACGGTGTGTCTGGAAGTGTCTTCTCCTCCTCAAAGAAAGAAATTTATTTAGTTCAGTCCTATACCGCATTTTATCACAGTATTAGTTTTCATTCATCTCTGTGCTGTATCATGGTAACTTCATTACCCGGCAATTTAAAAATCACTGGAATATTCATATTCCTCATTATGGAAAATGATTTTAGTTTCCTTTTATTTTATAACATTAAACCATATGTGATTATAAGCTTTTTGCATTTTAATATAGTTATTTAGCCCTATGTAATGTTTCCACTGTAGGGCATTACAAATCTCAAAAAAACAAAAAATGAAGAAGGAACGAGACAGTTTAAGGAATAATTTTAATGTATAAATAAGGTACCTGTTTTGAAGATTTTTAAATCGTTAATAAAAATAACTGTATATAAAGATATAATCTATTGCTCTGAGTATGCTTCGAACGTCTCTCTTTTTACAGACCTCTTTCAAGTGTAAAGGACCTTGTTATAGAACAGATATTTTCTCTGTTGCATTTGGTCAACAAAAGTGGCTAGCTTTAAATGTTTGTAGAAGGATTGAATACCTTCAGGAAGATCCACCCTAAATTTGAATTCTTTTTAGCTGTTCACACTTAATATTTATATTCACTTCTCTTTTTTGTCTTTTGTCTTTTTTCTTCTTTCTTTTCATCTTCCTTCTTCTCCTTCTCTTTCTCCATAAGACTGAGTTTCCATTTTGCATTGTTTTTGATTAGGAGTTAGCGTTATTGAATAAGTATAAGCCCCTGAAACAGGAATAGCTGTTTCTGTTTCGTTACATACTAGGTTTGGGATAAGACTGATTTAAACTTGTTAACCAGGAGGCTCATTTATTCTGAAAATGAAAAACAGGACACTCATTACTATATGGCTATTTACATTTTAAAGAGCTTTCATACTATTTTAAGGAAAGGAAGACTGCCATCTTGTGTGTGCTGTGTTTATTGCTGCACAAAAGGAGACCCATTCAGACAAAGTTTAGTTCTATGTTGGACTTAAATTACATTAAAGGCTAAATAGTCACACAAAATGTTGAAATGCTCAGATGTCCTGACTCAGATAAACAAACAAAAACCATAGCTTGGGGACATGTTTTTCTTTACTACATGAAGAAACATTATACACACCATCTAATTCCTCTTTTTCAAACAATTTGATCCTAGGATTCAGATATATACAATGAAAATTCCCTAGGTCTAAAATACTCTAGAATTTTTAAAGTACAGAATTTATAATTATAAGATAAAATAATAATGTTTTAAAATAAATTCTGAAGTTAATGCTATCTGATAAAATGAATGTGTGAAAGGTTGCTCTTGAATATGATATTAATAAAATCTGAATTTTATTTTAGGGCTAACACTTCCTAGTTTCTTCTTCTATATTTATTTGCCCTGTTTACATTTTATTATCACCATAAAAAAGATTGTAATGAGGGTCACAGTCCAGCCAATAACAACAAAGCACAGGTTGCTAGAAAATGCCTGAGAACTGCCAAGGGTGCAGTAGAGATGCCTTAACTTTGAAGAGCAGAACCACAGGCCTCACAATAGTAATTTGATAAGTCGTTATGCCATCTTGTGGTTGAATGCAATATTGCAACAAAACAGCACTGGCACTTGAATTTAATTTTTGAGTTTTTTGAACCAACAAACTAAATCTCTTGTGTGTGTGTGTGTAATATATTTGTTAAAGGCTAACCACAAGTTAGTGGCTTGGATTTACTTGGAGTTTTATTATAATAAAATGACTTGAGTTCACTGGAAAATCTATTATAATAAAAGAACCTCCAAAACATGTGAAACTTCCTCATCTATGAAATATAGTAAGGTAGCATTTCCCAAAGAGAGATCAGGGATTATTAGTCCTGAAAGATACACTCAAGATAAATAGGCTCTGCGGTCAAAGTCCTGTCATATCCCCTTGGAGAGTAAAAGTGCACATTGTCTTATTTAAAAGCTATAGAAAATTAATCTGTTTAATTTTGTATTAAACCAGCATTTTCCAAATATGCTTGACCACAGAATTCCTTTTTAAAAAACAAATAATACCTATTAATATTACCAGGTAATAAAGTGACTACCTTTCAACATAAAAGATTAGAGCATTCGGTACAAATCTTTTACTGAAACTAAATTAAAAGAATGATGTCTCCAGTTCTCTGTGTTGGAATCACAAGCTGAAGGTCTTGAACTTTAAATTAAGGACTCTCAGTCAACAAAGGTCCCTCAGTTACAGTAATAAGTAAACAATTAGAAATTCCTTAAAGAGTTTTGACTACTAAAAAAGTTATTAAAATTTAATAATAGCACCCAGAAGCCTCTGAATGATAGTTGGAAAGGGAGAAATGTAGCAGATTTTATTCTATGGAGTCAAAACACAGCAGGAAAAGTCAGATGACTGACTCACCATGTGTGTGCATCTGGAGCTGTTTTCCTGTACTTATGACTGAAATTTGCTGACATATGTACCATTTCCAATCCAGGTTATCCTGTGGCCAAAGCCACACATTTACAATATATTTCACCATCATAATATCTTTTCAAAGTCCCTTAAAACAGTCTTTCTCTCTTTTTTATTACCAATCCCTGAGATCTTCGTGCCTATCAAATAGTCAAAAATCTGTCCCTAAACCTTAACTTAACCCTTAGACCGACTCTTGTTATCTGGATTGTTATTTCTTCAGGCCATTGGATATTTACTGCCTCAAGCGGCATCAAGGATACGATACCAAGCATGAAAAATGTTGTTTGGAGGTGGCCTAATGTAATATTTAATTTCAAGTTCCAGCATCCTAGCTGAGTGACTTTGGGGACTTTACTTACCTGTTCCACACTATATATTTGTATGTAATACCACTTGAGGGTATTCAATAAATGCCAGCAGAACAAATGAAATATTGTTTCCTCAACCGTAACCTAGATAACACTACAACTCACCTCACAGTCTCGTTGGGTGGTATGTTATATTTGACATAGTACGTGTTCAGTAAATGTTAACGAGAGTGATCTAGGTTCCTTTTTGTAATTTAAGTTCTGCCATCAAGACCTAGTGGATCACCCAGCAGGATTCTAGGAATGAGTTGTCCCTAATTCTAAGGGAATTTTGACAGCATAGACAGTGGTTGAGGAAAATGTTTCTGGTAAGGAGCAAGAAACAGATTGCTTCTGAAAAAGATTTACATTTGAGTGTATAGGCTTCTGTACTAAATCATAAGTTATGTCAGTTGTTTGCATAATAGCTAAATTAAATAGTGTGAGATACTACTATCAATAACTGTTAAGAAACACAGTCCAACTTTCTTGAAGTCACTTTTCTCGTAAAAGGCTTATTCATACCTTTTTTGAACCAAAGAGATACAAGATTGTTATACCTTGAAGGGGGTGAACGGTTTATGATGATGTGCCAGAGAGAGAATTAACTGGACTAGGCTCCAGATTTGAGTTCTAGTCTGACCTGGAGCAAACCACTTGACCTTTCCTACTTGTCTCATCTGTAAAATGGAGGCAGTAGTTAGACTCACAGAGGCCTTAGGGTGATTAAGACAGATAATAAGTGTGAGAGTTTTCTAAGTGAGAATAAGTTACTTGTCAATATTGGCATTATTTGTAGTGTCTAAATGATTGTTCAACATCTTTACATAATAATTCTGTGATGGTGTTTTAGAGTTAAAAAAGGAAAATATGGATGCCCATGTTTCCTAAAAAGCTGAGTAGAAGGAACCCTGGACTTGGCGTCTGAAGTGTAAATTTGCCTTTCATCCTGTTACTTGTTAGTTTCTTATGTGATTTGGTGCAAGTCACACTGAATCTCAGGTTGTTTCTCACCCGCAATGTAGGTTGATAATATGTGCTTTCACCAACTTCACAGAGTCACTTTGAGGATGTATTTAAGAGTACTGTGTACACTGTGAACCCTAAGGTCACTCGTTTACTCATCCATTGAACAAATCCTTACTGAGTACGGGCTCTGCCCCAGACACTGTGCCATGTGCTGGGGCAGAGTCCTGCCCTCGCGGGGGTTATAGCCAACGGGAAAATTCCTACAGTAAACTGGTAGACATACAATTTAACCTATAAGTAGCATAATGATTAGTGCTACTAAGCAGAAGAGCAAATGTCAGGAGAAAGTGACAAAGAGACCTAATTCAGATTGGGATGGTTGAGGAAGGCATTCCTGAGCAAATTATATTTAAACTAAGACCTGGAAGATAAGAAGTGTCAGCCAGGCAAAAAGGGGAAGAGAGTGGGAAGGAGGGACTTTTCAGGCAGAGAGCCTGGCTGGAATATGTGAACACTGGAAGCAGAGGAGAACTTCTAGTAACAGGAAAGCTGGAACAGAGTAGGGGCCAAAAATGAAGTTGGAGAAACAGCGTGTTCTGTATACCATGTTAGAGATTTTGGATTTTATTATAGGTGTAGTTGAAAGGTGTTGAGATGTGTTAAGCAAAGAAGGGGGAAGATTAAATTTGCACGTTTAAAAGGTCAGTCTGGCTGCCATATAGAGAATTAATGGGGGAGGACACGGAAGCATGGAGAGCCCAGTTAGGAGGCTATTATTATAGTTGCACAGCACAGAAATCATGGTAGCTGAACTAGAGTGGAGGAGAATTCATCGGACTTGGTGGTGTCCTGGATGGAGAAGGAGGTATGGAAAGTAATTTCCCCACGTCTTGCTTGAGGAACTGTCAAATAATGGAGCCTTTAACGACCTGACAAAGCCTGAGGGAGGAGCAGGCTTAGCAGGAGAGAGGATGAAGGCCTCTGTTAACACTGGAATGTCTATTATGCATCCAAGTGGAGGTGACAAAAGTCAGCGAGAAGAGAGGTCTACCACCCACATCATTAAGTCATTAAGTCATTCAATTATTCACCAAATGTTTATTGAGGAACAATATGTCTAATTCTGTACTAAGTGCTGGAGGTTTAAAAAACAGTGATACAAATGGCTCTGATCTCATGGAGCATATTGTATTTTAGCAGCTGATAGTAGTTGCACAGATGATTTTAAAAATCAGACAAAACTGCATGACTGAGGAAATTCAGATGGGTACATGGATGTTAATATCTCTCAAATTACATGCTATAACACTTCCACTCCCCGGGGTGCTCAGCCTGTAGCTGGGGATCAGGGCCTTAAAAAATAGCCATTTTAACTGTTAAACATTTTGGTTGCATTGACTCCCTTAAAGAATGCATTGTGGGCTTCCCTGGTGGCGCAGTGGTTGGGAATCTGCCTGCCAATGCAGGGGACACGGGTTCGAACCCTGGTCTGGGAAGATCCCACATGCCGCGGAGCAACTAAGCCCGTGAGCCACAACTACTGAGCCTGCGCGTCTGGAGCCTGTGCTCCGCAACGGGAGAGGCCGCGACAGTGAGAGGCCCGCGCACCGCGATGAAGAGTGGCCCCGCTCGCCGCAACTGGAGAAAGCCCTCGCACAGAAACAAAGACCCAACACAGCCAAAAATAAATAAATAAATAAATTTATTAAAAAAAAAAAAAAGAATGCATTGTAACAGTTTAGTATTAAGCCTACATTTACATTTATAAACATTTTTTAAAGTTTGTTTTGTTATAAAATCAAGCTGTCAAAATGGGAGTTTCACAAAATGGGAAGTCGTTATTTTGTTAGACCCAGGTCTAGTCATACAAAAACAAGGTCTTCAGTTTACTACGGGAATGTGGAGAGTTTTGAGAGAGCCCCCAAATGATTAAATAAGAAAATCCATATCCTATAAGGCAATCCTTATACTTAGCATAGATATTTATGTGTCATGGAGGTGAGTAGAGTATTGAGGAGGAATATAGGTAGTGAGTTTAAGTATATCAGCCTCATAATTTTAATACCGAACATTTATATGGTGCTTTACAATTTTCTGAGCCCCACTCATATTTTTCTTTAAATCGTGTAGACCATAGTTATCAACTATGGTTTCAGGTTGGACAAAACAGAAAGAATTAAAATTTTATTCTAAGGGAGTCAGGTCATGTATAAAGAATTATTTTGTGAGGATGAAGATTGTCACACACTGGAATGATTTCCTTGGGGATGTTCCTGATTCACTTTTTCTAGGAATCCTTAATAACAGCATAGAGTTATGAGGCCAAGATTGATGTTATTCATCGATCAGAATGAGAAATGGTATAATATAAATGAATGTATATAGAGGCCCTTCCCTCTTGAAGTTGCAGGGGAAAAAAAAAGCACAGGCATTAGAGCCACACAGCCTTGGTTGGAATCTTCACTCCATCTCTTGCTAGCTGTGTACCCAAGAGCAACTTATTTGATGGCTCTTATTTTCTTTATCTTCATAGGGAGCTTAGGAGGTATTAATGGATAATATGAAGTATCCAGGTTATTCAACAATCATTTGTCCCCTTCCTCTTGATGGCTTCCTCTGAGGCATCCTTCCCTAGCATTCTAAAATTGAAACCTGTGAACAAAATACGGGACCAAGGATAAAATTGATACCTGTGAAGAAAATATGGGACCAAGGATAAAACTGAAGCTCAATTTAAGACTCACCTTTTCCAAAACCCATTAAACTAGGGTAAATTTTTAGCAGTATATATAAGTCTAAAACTTGTTAAATCAGCCAAGATCATGGATCATCTTTTTTATAGTTGACCAGATGAAACGTCAGATTAATCTCTATCATTTACAACATGAATTAAATTTATAAATGCAGCATGCAGTAGAGTTTTAAAATACCAGAACAGGGTTATGGTATTAAGATCAGAAGATATAATAATTATTATTATTATTATTATTTACTGTCACTTCAATATTTAAGGGAAAATTTAGGAAGAGGCACTTAATCCTTATTTTTCTCATGTGATAAGGTTTACTTAAATTTTATTCCTTTAAATACTTTCTAATGTTTAGATGAGCTATTTTCTTGCTTCTGTAGAAAAGCATGATTAACATGGATCAATTTGTATCTCTTTAACAGGGACAAGTGATCCATACGTGAAGTTTAAAATTGGAGGAAAAGAAGTTTTTAGAAGTAAAATAATACACAAGAACCTCAATCCTGTGTGGGAGGAGAAAGCTTGCCTTCTTGTTGATCATCTTAAGGAGCCATTGTATATAAAGGTGAACCATTTATTTGTCTTTCCCTAATGTAATCTGATATAGAAATCCCCGTTTAATGTTTTTTTATAAAGTCTGTCTGTCTGATGAGATTTTTCACCAGAGATATATTCTGCTATGCGCAATTCTAATCCGTTGGTGATGTGATAGAAATGAGCTATAGGGGAGGGGGAGCTGGTGGGAGCATTTTTCTTCTGGACAGGTCTATTACCAGTTATATTTAGGAGAATTATGAAGTCCATCTCCTCCTGCTTGGTGCAGTCAACTGATTTAGTGCACTTTGGGAACATATAAAAACAAGACTCCATATAATCTAGCATGAAGAGCTTACACAGAACACACCCTTTCTGTTTAAAAAGTATATCAGGGGAGACTTCCCTGGTGGCACAGCGGTTAAGAATCCACCTGCCAATGAAGGGGACATGGGTTTGAGCCCTGGTTCAGGAAGATCCCACATGCCACGGAGCAACGAAGCCTGTGTGCCACAGCTACTAAGCCTGTGCTCTAGAGCCCGCGAGCCACAACTACTGAGCCTGCGTGCCACAACTAGTGAAGCCCATGCACCTACAGCCTGTGCTCCGCAACAAGAGAAGCCACCACAATGAGAAGCCCGCGCACCGCAACGAAGAGTAGCCCCTGCTTGCTGCAACTAGAGAAAGCCTGCATGCAGCAACGAAGACCCAACGCAGCCATAAATAAATAAATAATAAATAAATAAATAAATAAATTTTTTAGAAAGAATTATATCAGGGATCTACCATTCCTGGTTGCAAACAAAATGCTCTACTTGGAAGGTGAGGAGGGTAAACATAATAGAGGGAGAAAAACTCCTGTCTCTATTACATTACCAAAGGAAATACCAAAGTATTTCCTTTCATTTGATGTAGTTAGAAAATAAAAAGAAGAAGAAGAATTTATGGAGTTAACCTTAATTCCTGATTTTACTTTAAACCTGACTTCCCTTTAATTCATATCTCTAGGTACTTATATTCTTTTTGACTCTTACGTTCTGACTATCCTTGCAGTGACCAAACTTTTTTCTGCTTTTACCACATCACATGCCCCATCCTTTTCTCTAAATTGTCACAACTGGCATGTGAGCCCCAAAGGTCACTTGATCACTCTTTCAGCAATCTCTGGGCATCCTTCTTCCCCACAAATCTTCATTTGCATTGCTTACAGTTGTTTCTCTTTTCCACAGAAAGGAAAAAGTAATCAAGATGTTACTAAAATCATAGCAGGACCATTTATCAAATCGATGAAAAAGAGAATGACAAGTATGTAGTTGATAAGTTTCTAGAAGTCATTATGGGGAGCATAGACCTGTATTTGCTTAAGAAATTGTCTCAAATGGACAATGGCTAAAGGAAATCAGTTAAATAGAATTAGTGAGCTATCTTTTAGTGTTCAAAAATCATGACCCAAGAATTATTAATGTGAGAGTCTACATGGCCAACCCTCCTCCCACCAAAGGGAAGACCTCCATGGTCAGAGATGTTTCTCCCCTGCTCCTCATCTCTAGAGAGAAAGAAATGTGTACATGAGAAAAAAGGAAATACCTTCATAATAAAGAACTGGGATAATGGGAAAAAAGGAATTTAAAAAAAGACAAGTAGGATTAAGGAAGCTTATTCCTAGGGAGGTTTAGAAGAAATAAGTTAGAGCAGCTGCAACCATGAAGGAAATGGATAGGAAAGGAAAGCAGCGTTAGTAAGGATAGCACTGGACAATTGGGATCTCATATAACGTCCCTTAAGAGAAAAATTATGGAAGAAAAGGATTAATTTCTAATTGCTTTTGCTGTGGATCTGTTTCTTTAATGGGATATTACTCTATGACAGAAGTATGTGGATCTCCAGTCTTTAAAGCGGTTACAAATGAATGTGCCAGTGTTACATTAGGTAATGGTTGGGCCCCTCCGCTATTCTTTTGTGTTCAAGAATGAAATTCATCTGTGCAGAAATCCAGATGTCAAATGTGTATTTCAAAAGGAATATCATAATAGGCTCAAAAGCAAACAAAAATCTGAAGTACACAGAAAAAAATGGTGGTAAAAATTTTTGTTTTGGTCTAAGAGAGCAAGAATAGATACACATACATACTGAAAATGGAGACTGTAACACTGCCTACAGACCAAAGACCTGGTTAATGACACACTGGGAACAAAGAAGTTAGGAGAGAAAACCCAAGGGTGGTTTTTGTTTTTGTTTTTTACCACTTTGAGTTTCCAAAGTACAACATTATGTAGCCACAACTTAACTTCCACCTTATAGAAGAAGATACATAGTGAATTGTAAAAGCTTTGACGCTTTTTTTTACATTTCTGCATAATAAAAAATAAGTTAAACAGAAATCACACTGGCCTCTCAAATACCAGTACAAACATAAAATAACAAGACTTTATTTTTATGAATGCTTTATACTTTTTAATATGCTTTGATATTTTTCATTTGATTTTCATTTTTGGGACCATGCACAGGGCTTCTTTTGAAAAAAAATTTCTTTCACCTTTACTTTTCCCATGTTTTGTGTTATCTACTTTTTGCCTAATGTGGGACACACAAAGACCTGAATAATATACATTGGTGGAAATGATATTTTAAGTTACTAGAATTTCATGAAGATTGCATTATTTTCATTGTCTCTACATAGCTCTGTGTGATTGACTTTTATATGATGCCCACATCCTCTGTGATAGGAAATTAATCTTGCCTGAAAGATTTCTTAGGGACTAACTGATTCTGTAGTGACAGGTAATACGAAAATGCATCCATGAACTAGATGATTAGAAAATATTGTCTTCAACCCTCCTCTCTATGGTTCAAGGAAAAAGAAGTCCACATGCACACTGTAATCTGATTTCTATCAGTGTAAAGATTACCAAGGAAAACAAAATTCAGTTCTAAGCTAAGGTTATAAAATCACACTGAAGTTACAGTACTTGTAACATTTCTAGTAAAAACAAATTTTAAAAAATCTTGGTACTGTTATTTTTAAATACTACACAAAATAAAGAAATACACTTTCCATTTGGTTGGAATTCATATAGCTTTTAATTTGAATAAAAAGAGAATATTCCTTCAGTCATGAATAACTTCACAGTAAGGGTAGGTAAAAACAAGGCTGCAGGGATGGGCTTGAAATATATTTATCGTGGGGTAGCAGTAGAATCTGGGAGTTAAATGCAGTGCTTCTAATTGAGATAAGAGCCCCTGGAGCCTGCTCTGTATCCACAGAGCTGCTCCAGCACACATCTTAAATAAGAGAGTAAATTCATCATCCATTTCAGTTGAATTAAATTCAAATTCTCCATTGTAATTTCACTGACAGGTACATTCCAGGTACATGATGAGCACCCAGAATTACAGTGGAAAGAGGTAGAAGTAATCTAAAAGGAGAAATGTAAATTGTTGCTTGTTTGGCCTAATCATGAGCTAGAAGAGCTAAATTGAAAGTGCTCTTCTAAATAATAGAAAGATTTTGATAACTAGAAAAACTATTCTGTTTGGAGCCATAGTACTGATTCTAAGATTGTCATTTTAACAAACTTGATAGTTCCTTAAATAACTCACATCTGTCCAAGCTTAAGATTTAAAATTGTAAAGGTACTTAAAGCATGGGTCAAGCAAAGGACCATATAACTGTCTTGTCCAAAATTATTTCTCAGTAGGTTCTAAGGGTCCTAAAAAGAATGTCATATACCAACGACCCTCAACCCTGACTGTACATCAGTTTTAAATATGCTCTGTGTCTGAAATCCATTACAAGATTTGAATCTGACCTCTTCTTAGCCCGGGCATTTAGGGGCAAGTAACATAAATGTTTTAAGCTTTGGATTCCTTATCTGACAAATGGAAACTACTTTGTTCATTGAGTTGTATAAGAATGAAATTTAAAAATCTATATAGGGCTTCCCTGGTGGCGCAGTGGTTGAGAGTCCACCTGCCGATGCAGGGCACACGGGTTCGTGCCCCGGTCCGGGAAGATCCCACATGCCGCAGAGCGGCTGGGCCCGTGAGCCATGGCCGCTGAGCCTGCGCATCCAGAGCCTGTGCTCCACAACGGGAAAGGCCACAACAGTGAGAGGCCCGCGTACCACAAAATATAATAATAATAATAATAATAATAATAATAATAAAATTAAAAAAAAATAAAAATCTATATGATGTGTTTAACACAGTGCCTTATATATGGTAAATGTTGAATAAACATTAATTGTCATTAACTGTGCTTCTTATTGCAGTGGGAGTGCCTTTCCTAGTTCATCACTCTTCTATGTTCTATATTTTCTGACACTTCACCTAGAGCAATGCTCCCTCTGACAAATAGTTTATAGAGCTTGGAACCAAATTGCATAGCAAACAATTTCATTAAGGAATGGATTCTGGTGTTTCCATTCTTTCCCTATTACTTATGCCTTTGCTGAGTAATAGGAATTGAGAACTAATGTAAACATGTAGCATTAGGACGGTAGAAAAGACTCTCCCCGTGAGAATAAACAGTTTGAATGTTGACTCACCCATCTGGGCTGTCTATACTGATCAATTCACTGGATTCACAGCTTTCCACTTCATATGTGTAGGGGAACCGCAGGTGTTCTCATGGACTATATGTCACTGTAGTCTCCCCAAGATTTTAATCCTTAGGCTGATACAATCAGAAGAGATTGCACAAGAGAAATTTCTCTAATTTTGGTGTAAATTTTATGTTGTATAATACATTACTGCAGCCACTTGCAAATACCAAGGTGTCAGTTGTATAAGATATGCCACTGAGCAGATGACTAAAGCTCAGAAGTGTAATTGATCAAGGAGAATATTTACTGCGGGAGTGCTGTGCTTTCTACAACAAATGTACTCCTGAAAGGTTGTAAGTAGATCAAATGACTATAAATTGATCATTTAAAAGGCATTAGAGGAGCTTATAACTTAAATAAATCCCCTGTGACTCTTCTAATTTAAGAATCCCTCTGCAGGGCTTCCCCGGTGGCGCAGTGGTTGAGAGTCCGCCTGCCGATGCAGAGAACGCGGGTTCGTGCCCTGGTCCGGGAAGATCCCACATGTCGCGGAGTGGCTGGGCCTGAGAGCCATATGTCGCGGAGTGGCTGGGCCTGTGAGCCATGGCCGCTGAGCCTGCGCGTCCAGAGCCTGTGCTCCGCAATGGGAGAGGCCACGGCAGTGAGAAGCACGTGTACCACAAAAAAAAAAAAAAAAAAAAAAATCCCTTTCTAAAGCAAAGGATTTTTTTTTTTAATATCAACTTTTTACATATTAACTTTGTTTAAATTGCAGTACACCTGTACTAGAGAAAAGAAAACAGTAACTGATTCAGGGCTTCTGTACATACTACTCCCTCCGCTTGGAGCTTTTTAACTGTTGTGTCAAGGACTGGGCAGAGCAATGCTGAGCTACGGGTTCTCTCAGCCTAGTGCATTCTCACCTCCTGGAGAGTCCAGTGGTCTGGGTCATCCTTCCAAGAGCAGACTTACCTGTTTATGCTCATTTACTCCAGTGAGCAATGCAATGATTTTCTATTTGAAAAGGTCAGAAACACAGCTCTAAACTCCATCTAGTAACATTTTTTTCAATCTTAAAAGCTTTCCCTGGTTTTTTTTTTGTTTTTTTTTTTTGAGGTATGCAGGCCTCTCACTGTTGTGGCCTCTCGCGTTGCGGAGCACAGGCTCCGGACGCGCAGGCTCAGCGGCCATGGCTCAGGGGCCCAGCCGCTCCGCGGCATGTGGGATCTTCCCGGACCGGGGCACGAACCCGTGTCCCCTGCATCGGCAGGCGGACTCTCAACCACTGCGCCACAAGGGAAGGAAGCCCTGTAATTTTTTTCTTTTTGTACCCTGTTCTTTTCTTTACAATAGTCATCAAAGTTTGTAATTCTATCACCTGTGCACTTCCTTGTTTAACATCTGCCTCTCTCACTAAACTATAAGCATTACAATGTGAGATTTCCTCACCACAGTTTACTCAATACCTAGCACAGTGTCTGGCACATAATAAGCATTTAATCAATGTTGACCAAGGAAATAAGTGAGTAAGAAAATGTTTAAATGGATGGAAATTAGCCAACTCCCATTCACTTAGAGTTCTTTGGAAATGGCCCCATCTGATGTAGCTCTGAGCTCTCTCTCCAGCTTCCTTCCTCTCTCCATCTTGCTCAGTCTGCTTCAGCCACACTGGCTGCTGGCTGATCCTTGAACGTGCTAATCACTTGCTGTTTCCTCCACCTGGTGCGCTCTTCCCATTCCAGTGTCACTCTAATGGCTTAATCTTTCTCAACATTGTAGTCTCTACACAATCACACTTCCTCTGAGAGGCCTTCCTGGACTCCCAATCTAAAATATCAGCTCCAAATGTATATTCTCATTGAATGCTTATATCACTCAGCATCATGGGGTTTTTTTACTTTTTTAAATTAGTTTTTATTGGAGTAGAGTTGCTTTACAATGTTGTGTTAGTTTCTGCTGTGCAGCAAAGTAAATCAGTTATATGTATATGTATACCCACTTTTTTTTAGATTTCTTTCCCATTTAGGTCACCACAGAGCATTGAGTAGAGTTCCCTGTGCTATACAGTAGGGTCTCACTAGTTATCTATTTTATACATTGTAGTACATATATGTCAATCCCAATCTCCCATTCATCCCACCCCCCCTTTCCCTCCTTGGTAACCAGTAGTTTGTTATATGAAATTATAGAAAAACAAAGCAAATCTATGAAACAGAAAGCAGATCGGTGTTTGCCAAGGGCAGAGCAGGTGAGGAAGAAGAATGTCGAAAAGGATCATGAGGGAACTTTGGGAGTTATGGAATTGTCTTCTACCTTGACTGTGTCAGTGGTTGCATAGCCATAGACATTTGTCAAAACGCATTGAACTGTACCGTTAAAATGGATGTATGTCCACTCCTGGATATATATCCAAAGAAAATGAAAACACTAATTAGAAAAGACACATGTACCCCAATGTTCATGGCAGCATTTTTTATAATTGCCAAGGTATGGAAGCAACCTAAGTGTCCATCAGGAGATGGTTGGATAAAGAAGATATGGGGGGTGTGTGTGTGTGTGTGTGTGTGTGTGTGTGTGTGTGTGTGATGGAATACTACTCAGCCATAAAAAAGAATGAAGTTTTGCCATTTGCAACAACCAGATGGACTTAGAGGGTATTACGCTAAGAGAGATAAGTCAGACAGAGAAAGACAAATTCTGTATGATGTCACTTATAGTGGAATCTAAAAAATACAACAAACTAATACATATAACAAGAAAGAAACAGACTTATAGAGAAAAAACTAGTGATTACCAATGGGGAAAGGGAAGGGGGGAGGGGCAAGATAGGAGGAGGGGATTAAGATGTACAAACTACTACGTACAAAATAAGTCAGCTACAGGATATATTGTACAGCACAGGGAATATAGCCAATTTTTATAATAACTATAAATGGAGTATAACCTTTAAAAATTGTGAATCACTGTGTTGTACACCTAAAACATATAATATTGTACATCAACTATACCTGAATTAAAAAATTTTTTTTAATTAATTAAAAATAAGAATAAAATATCAGCTCCCAACACATTCCCTTACACTTTTGTCTCCATGGTGCTCCTCACTGAACTGTATATATCTATTTGGGTTTTTATGGACTCTCCAAGCTGTTCAATGTAGGGTCCAGAAGGTCAAGCACATTGCCTGTCTTGTTCATCATAGTATGAATACAAACCATGAAGGGCACAAAGAAGATAAATAGTTTTGACAGAAGAAAGAAATACATTCTTTTCTTTTTCTTTCTGTTTTGTTGTTGTTAGTCACATTAATATTATGCCCTAATCATTGCTTGTGATAATAAAAATTTAATTTAACCTTAGAATAACTTTATGAAGTACTTTAATCATAATATCTTAATGTTTACTTATTTGTATGTTTAAAATGGCCTTGTCCTATAATATCAGGGAATATATCTTTGATGACCTGAAAAATACAAGAAATTGGAGTCATACCTTCATCACCTACAGCCCAGTATGGAAGACATATTTGTTGAATTTCATACCAACTCACTTTGCCGTTGAGTAATACTAATAGACCATCTATAATGCGAGGAAAATATTCTAAGCCTGTGGTTCCCACATTTTTGAGGATTCACTATAATTGATTTGATTTTGTTATCACCTTCTTTGATGTTCTACTTTATACAAATCAGTAATTTTAATTATAAAATTAAATGTAATTTCCTTTGAATGTTTTGTGAGACCTTAGTATTTCAAAACACAAAAACAATAAAAGAGCTTCCCTGGTGGCGCAGTGGTTGAGAATCTGCCTGCTAATGCAGGGGACACGGGTTCGAGCCCTGGTCTGGGAAGATCCCACATGCCGCGGAGCAACTAGGCCCATGAGCCACAACTACTGAGCCTGCGCGTCTGGAGCCTGTGCTCCGCAACAAGAGAGGCTGCGATAGTGAGAGGCCTGTGCACCGTGATGAAGAGTGGCCCCCACTTGCCACAACTAGAGGAAGCCCTCCCCTTGCACAGAAATGAAGACCCAACACAGCCAATAAATAAATAAATAAACAAATGTGGGGTTTAAAAAAAACATAAAATAAAATTTTAAAAATAAATCTTAGGAAATTTTATTGATTTTGGTGACATAGACAACCGGTATTTTATAATGAAGATGTTTTTCACTTAAAGCTTATATTGGAATTGTTTATAATAATGTCTGTGTCTTTGGCTTCATAGGTATTTGACTATGACTTTGGACTACAGGATGACTTTATGGGCTCAGCCTTTCTGGATCTCACACAATTGGAGTTAAACAGGTAACTTTTGAACTCTTGTAATATCACCACACCTTTTTATGAAACTGGGCCTGTGTAACAGAAAATGTCAGCAGATCTGGGTTCTAGTCGCTGTTCTGTCATTTATGGTTGTGAGTCTTTGTGCTAGCCAGACTTTCTCAAGTATGACTTTCTCACTTACCTGGTGGAAATAATACTTAGCATCTTCTCTCACTATCTCATTCAACAACAACTATTCAGCAGAAAAATTCTTTTTTTTTTTTTTTTTGGCCACGCCATGCAGAATGAGGGATTTTAGTTCCCCAACCAGGGATGGAACCCGTGCCCCCTGCAGTGGAAGCACGGAGTCCTAACCACTGGACCTGGACTGCCAGGGAAGTCCCCAGCAGAAGAATTCTTAAGACTCTTTGTCCCCCAGACTGTGCTGAGCACCAGAAATCTAGATTAAGACACATTCCTTGCTCTCACATTGATGGTATGATTATAGTGGGGCATAAAGAAGATGATACATGTTAATCATAATTATTAATTTAAGAATGAGGCCACCACATAGGAAATAATATGAGTACACTATGCATCGAAAATAGCAGCACTCTTAAGCCGAAGTAGAATCTAATTTTGCCATCATCAGTAATCCTGGGTTACCGAGGAGTAGCCCGAAAGTGGAGGCAGATTGGTTGTATTTACTCAGTTACATTAACTTATCATTGCTTGACTAGTTGTAAAGTAATGATTAGTTTTAACTAAATTAATGTTATAAATATTAACCATTCCTTGCACCAAATTATGGGCTTTTATTTTTTTTAATGTATTTCAACATAGGAGATAAGAATTGATTAATACTACAGAAGAAAAAATAGGTTTTAAAAGGTCCAGCAGTGCTGGAATGGATTGCAAAGGAGGCTGCCAAATCATCTTTGGTGGTTTGAAAGAGATGGTTTAGATCAGGGGTCCCCAACCCCTGTTAGGAACCGGGCTGCAGAGCAGGAGGGGAGCGGCAGGTGAGCAAGTGAAGCTTCATCTGTTTTTACAGCCGCTCCCCATCGCTCGCATTACCGCCTGAGCTCCGCCTCCTGTCAGATCAGTAGCATTAGATTCTCATAGGAGCGCGAACCCTACTGTGAACTGCACATGTGAGGGATCTAGGTTGCATGGTTGTGTGCTCCTTATGAGAATCTAATAATGCCTGATGATCTGAGGTGGAGCTGCGGCGGTGATGCTAGCTCTGGTGAGCAGCTGCAAATACAGATTATCGTTAGCAGAGAGGTTTGACTGCACAGAGACCATAATAAATCCATTGCTTGCAGACTCATGAAGCTGCTGTATAGCACAGGGAGATCAGCTCGGTGCTTTTTCTTAAAAAATAAATTTATTTATTTATTTATTTGTTTATTTTTGGCTGCATTGGGTCTTCATTGCTGTGTGCGGGCTTTCTCTAGTTGTGGCGAGTGCGGGCTACTCTTTGTGGCTGTGCACAGGCTTCTCATTGCGGTGGCTTCTCTTGTTGCGGAGCATGGGCTCTAGGCGCACAGGCTCCAGTAGTTGTGGCACACGGACTCTAGAGCACAGGCTCAGTAGTTGTGGCTCACGGGCTTAGTTGCTCTGCAGCATGTGGGATCTTCCCGGACCAGGGCTCAAACCTGTGTCCCTTGCATTGGCAGGCAGATTCTTAACAAGTACACCACCAAGGAAGCCCCCCAGCCCGGTGCTTTGTGACAACCTAGAGGGGTGGGATGGGGAGGGAGAGAGGGAGGCTCATGAGGGAGGGGATATAGGTATACATATAGCTGATTCACTTTGTTGTACAGCAGAAACAAACACAACATTGTAAAGCAATTATAATCCAATAAAGATGTAAAAAAAAAAAACCTATCAGTGAGTGGCAAGTGAAAACAAGCTCAGGGCTCCCACCGATTCTGCATTATGGTGAGTTGTATAATTGTTCCATTATATATTACAATGTAGTAATAATAGAAATAAAGTGCACAATAAATGTAATGCGCTTGGGCTTCCCTGGTGGCACAGTGGTTGGGAGTCCGCGCGTCCGGAGCCTGTGCTCCGCAACGGGAGAGGCCACAACAGTGAGAAGCCCGCATACCACAAAAAAAAAAAAAAAAAAAAATGTAATGCGCTTGAATCATCCTGAAACCATCCCCCATCCCCCAACCCCCCGTCTGTGGAAAAATTGTCTTCCATGAAACTGGTCCCTGGTTCCAAAAACGTTGGGGACCGCTGGTTTAGATGATCGTGTTATATCATGTGGCAGGAATAGTGGAAAGCAGAGTAATGGGTCAGATCACAACTTTATATTTTAAATATAGATGAAATATAAATAGTGGAACTCCTTATATGTTGTAGTCTGAGCACAGTGGCAGCTTATTGGTGGTCTTCCAATGGTCATCTGTGCCTCAAACTGGACAGAAGAGTGACCTTTTCTATACTTCCTATGTGTCCTTCATTCCAACCCAGAGCCTAGCAGGCCTGACCTCGGGGTGATTGCTTGCTCCGCGCCTCACCATGGCTGAAGGAAGTCCTAGGTGGTGTTGTATGTGGTCCGTTACCATGAAACTGAGCTCCAGCTAGCCTGGGCTGTGCTGTTCTTCTGTAAAGGCCGCGGTTATTTTCTCTGTAGCTTCTGCATAAGGGTATGCAAATTACTAGGTTTAATCACAGAGCATAACTTTCTCTTTTTCTCTATTAAAGATAGATTACTGGTGAAAAATAATTTTAAATGGAAAAACATATGAGATGGGTAAAAAAACCAAAAGATTATGTATAAGCATTTGGTGTTTATTTTACCACATTACTTATGTATTTACCTAACTATACCCTCCCCTCAAAACCACATAAACATCAAATTACCGCTTTTAAAAATCACATATTTGTGTATGCCATTACATTCTTTGTATAGAAATCAATATGGGAATTCCCTGGCAGCCCAGTGGTTAGGACTCCATACTTTCACTGCCAAGGGCCTGGGTTCTGGGTTCAATCCCTGGTTGGGGAACTAAGATCCCATAAGCCATGCAGTGGGGCCGGAAAAAAAAAACAAAGAAATCAGTACCCTCTGGATGTAGACAGATGGATAATAATAGTAGCCGTATAAATACTTATGCTACTATATAATGTATTAAGGTATTGCTTTTGAAAAAAAAATAATAAATAAGCATCATAAAGAATTACAAATGTTCTTAAATCTTTCTCATGTAATCATTATAAAAATGTAATGAAGTTTTGGCTATTAATTTTTATATGTAATCATTTTTACAGGAAAATGAACCAAATCAAATTGTAACCCCATATAAATACATATGTGTGTATGTGTGTATATATATGCATATGTGTGTATGTATATTTATATACATATATACTATAATGCCTAATATGCATTTGTTAAAAGGAACAAGTTGTTATCATCAAACCACAATGATTAGTTATAACTAAATTAATATTGGAGCAATTTGCATCACAACTATTGTAACTTATGTATATTATCAGTTTGATAGGTTACTTATGTTTCAATTAAAACCCCTGACATCAAAAAACTGTTCATATTTTTCATAACACCATTTCTTGAATTGGTAAATTAAGCATCATTTGAAAGAGTGTCCTAGTATTGTAAAATCTTAGCATTGAAAGGTACCTGTGGGTCCCCCAAATTATTTGGGGACCTTTATAAATGTATAGATTTCCAGACACCACCCCCAAGCTACAGAACCAGAATCATTATGGACAGAGTTCAGGATTATGCACTTTTAAAAAGCTTCCCAGTTGATTCTGAGGTGCAGCCAGGATTGAAAGTTTTTATTTGGACCACTTTCCGCATCAAGCCCTCTCCCCAGTACTAGAATCCAACAGTATCATTTACTAAATGTAAAGCTCCATGAAGACAAGTATCTTATCTTTGGTCTTGACTGCTGGTTTTTACCCAGAACCTAGTATCACATATGTTCAATTCATGTTTTGTGAATTAAATGAATAAATGATTGAACAAGCAAGGGAACATTCCTAATTTGCCAACACTTCAGGATTCAAGTGTGGTGCTGAATGTTCCACAGTCCCTTAGGCTTATGGAGGGCAGGAACGCTTATTTGTTCAATATTAATTAAAATATGTAAACAAGATATTACCTACACATTATCAGTTGAATGTGTATTTTACATTATTTTCTAAAAGTTACTGTGGGTAATATTGAGCAATTCATAATCTCTTCCTCAGAGATACTTATCTAATTCTGAAGGCTTCTAAGTATTGATCACCTCTTCTAAGTGCTGGTTTCCTTGCATTTCTGAATCTAAAAACTTAGGCATGGGTTTAAATAGCCAAAAATAGAAACATTATTTTAAATAGTAGAAGTTCTTCAAATAACTATACGTTGTTTTTAAAGTATATTTATAATGTATATCAGGCAATTTATATTTTATATTTTCCTCTTCTCCCACTTGTTTGTTTACTCTAAATCATACTTCTGATTAAGAAAAAAATATCTTAAAGAACTAAAAGGAAGGTAGTGGTCAGTAAAAGACCTTCATTGAGTTGTTGGACTCAAATTTATAGAAAATAGCTGCTATTGCTCTCTGTGTATTTAGAGATCACAGAGAAGGGCCTTACAGTTTTCTTAATACTGCTGTACTTCCTTAGCCTTTCCAGCAACCCCAGGGCCTTTCTAGAGCCCCATGAAGAGCTGAAACTTAAGCAGAGAATCCAAGTATACCCAACTGGCCCATGATTTATTGGATAACTTAATACACTGATGTTATTTTAATAACAACAAAAATTGTACCAGGAAATTAAAGGAAGACAAAATTTCTTTTCTTCTTAAAAATATATAGTATATATAAGTCCATGCACTCTCACTTCGTCCCAGCTTACCCTTCCCACTCCCTGTGTCCTCAACTCCATTCTCTACGTCTGCATCTTTATTCCTGTCCTGCTCCTAGGTTCTTCATAACCATTATTATTTTTTTTAGATTCCATATATATGTGTTAGCATAAGGTATTTTTTTTTCTCTTTCTGACTTACTTCACTCTGTATGACAGACTCTAGGTCCATTCACCTCACTACAAATAACTCAATTTCAGTGCTTTGTGACCACCTAGAGGGGTGGGATAGGAAGGGTGGGAGGGAGATGCAAGAGGGAGGGGATATGGGGATGTATGTATATGTATAGCTGATTCACTTTGTTATAAAGCAGAAACTAACACACCATTGTAAAGCAATTATACTCCAATAAAGATGTTAAAATATATATATATAGTATATATTTTGGCTTATTCATTTAATGACAGTTAAAAATCTTTTTTTATATTTTATATATTTATTTTTTAATGAAGCATAGTTGACATACAGTATTGGTCTCAGGTATACAACATTGTGGCTCTGACAATTACAGAAATTACAAAATGATCTCAATAAGTCTAGTAACCATCTGTCACCAAAGTTATTACAACATTGTTGACTATATTCTCTATGCTGTATGTTATATCCCTGTGTATTTATTTTATGACTGGAAGTTTATGCCTCTTAATTCCCTTCACCTATATAGTCCATTCCCCCACTCCCCTCCCTTCTAGCAACAGTTTGTTCTGTGTATCCATGAGTCTGTTTCTGCTTTGTTTAGTTTTTTCATTTGTTCTGTTTTTTAGATTTGACATATAAGTGAAATCATATGCTATCTGTCTTAGTCTGGCTTATTTCACTTAGCATGATACCCTCCAGGTCCATGCATATTGTTGCAAATGGCAAGATTTCACTGTCTTTTTATGGCTGAGTAATATTCCTTTGTGTGTGTGTGTGTGTGTATGTGTGTATGTATATATATATACATATATAGATATATATACACATAAATACCACATCTTTTTTTTTCCATTCATCTATCAATGGATACTTTGGTTGTTTCCATATCTTGGCTATTGTAAATAATGCTGCAATAAACATAGGGGTGCATGTATCTCTTCCAGTTGCTGTTTTTGTTTTCTTTGGATAGATACCCAGGAGTAGAATTGCTGGGTCATATGATAGTTCTATTTTTCATTTTTTGAGGCACCTCCGTATCATTTTCCATAGTGGCTGCACCAATTTAAATTCCCACTAACAGTATACAGGTGTTCCTTTTTCTCTACAACCTCACGAACACTTATTATTTGTTGCTTTTTTGATAATCACCATTCTGACAGGTGTGAGGTGACATATTGTGGTTTTGATATGCATTTCCCTGATAATTAGTGATTTTGAGCATCTTTTTATGTGTCTGTTGGCCATCTGCATGTCTTTCTTGGAAACATGTTTATCCATTTTTAAATCAAATTGCTTGTTTTTTTGATATTGAGTTGTATGAGTTCTTTATATATTTTGGGTATTAAACCCTTATTGGATATATCATTTGCAACTATCTTTTCTCATTCAGTAGTTTGCCTTTTGTCGATGGTTTCCTTCATGCTCAAAATCTTAATATTTTATATCATAGGCCCACGGATGTGACCGTAACACTGAAAGATCCCCATTATCCTGACCATGATCTTGGAATCATTTTGCTCTCAGTCGTCCTTACCCCTAAGGAAGGAGAACACAGGGAAGTGGTAAGTTCCCCCTCAGCCTAGTTGTAGCTTTCTTGCTCTCACTTGTTTGAATGTCGTGAGCCTTCTCTGAACCCAGAGGTAATATTAAAGAGAAACAGCATAAGAAGATCTGGCCTGTTCTATGTTTCTGTGAGTATCCTGGGTATCAGTAGTCTAGTTGTATTGTATTTTTTGAATTCAAATATCCTATTTTATTCTCCAGATCAGAACCTCTTATAAATAAGGGATACATTTGCATCTTTTATCATTATTTTATTTTCCAATTCCAGACTGTTATTTGTAGCAAATGGTGGTATTTATTCAGAGATTACATTTTTCCACATTGAGGTGTCCAGACCTTACTATTTTGATTATATTATCAGATGTACCGTAACAAAATGAGGTGAAATTACAATAGAGTTTCTGCTTTCTGGTATTCGTCTGACGAATGATTAGTGAGTACTTTTCATCTTCTTGATGGGCTTCCATATCGGTGTTACCCACTTTCCAGCCCCGGCTGTCTGTACTTCCTTGCACACCATGCTGCTATGAGAAACTGACAAGGGATACAGAGGAGCTAATTACTCCAGCACTGTTGAAGTGACGTTAAAAAATATCAGGTTTGACCTGCATTGGTATGCTTGCCAGTGCACTTTCTGCCACAATTTACCAGAATTTACTTATTAGACTCAGGGTACTTTCACATACTGGTAGCTATTCTCACTAGTTTGATTGTAACACATTTTAGGAGTAGACATAATATTTTAGGCAAGTTTAAATACTCTATTTCAGCAATGTGTGTATTGCTGGCTTAAAATAATGCATGATTAAAGTTGGTATATGTTTTCTGCTGGAAACGTATTATTGGCTTTTTTCCCTAGATTGTAAATAAAAACAGTGAATTACAACTTCAAATTTGGAAGTGTTTTAAACTCATTGAAAAATTCACCTTTTTCAAGGTATTTTTCTCTATCCTTTAAAAAAATTAAACAATGAGCACATATGTAATATTTGCAAAGAATGATTTAAGTATCTATATTTCATTCAGTGAGGAAGAATATTTTCTTTTCGAACAAGTACTATCAAATAATACCTACTGTGAGAACTTAGCACTGTGAAAGAATGTATGTATGTGCACAGGCATAGGCCCATGTGCGCAGATGGAAGGGTGTGTGAGGACATTTTTTCACAGAGAACATTTAGAAATAAAAGCCCATCATTTTAAAAGTCACCAATTCAGAATATATTATTTCACCCAGTGCAAGCCAAGGAGTATATGCTAGCTGGCTAATCCATACACAGGAATAAAGTATAAGTGTTCATTTATTCAAATAATCCTGGTATTCACAAGGAACCTACTATAAGCCAAATCCTGTGCTAGACCCTTTGGATACAATAGAACTGAAATCCAGTGGAAAGCTCAGAAATCAAATAATCATGGAAGGAAATGTAAAATGACAACTGTTTTAAGTGCCATAAAAGAGAGGTGCATGCTGCTGTAGAGCGAATATAGGAGAATTTGTTCTAGTCGGGAACAGGGTTTCTCCAAGGAAGTCAAATGGGAGATGAGGTCTGAAGTGTGAATAGAAGTTGATAAAGGCAAAAACACAGGAAGAGAGGAAATATTTCAAGCAGAGGAAATAGCACATGCAAAGGCCCTGTGGCTAGAGAAACCAAGCTGCACTCCAAGAATTGAAAAAGTACTGGAGCTTAGAGAAGGTGGAAGCAAACAGAGTGTGAAAGATCCTGGTGCATGATGACAGTGAAAAGGAGACACCCAGACTGCATAGGGACTGTTGGCCATGTTAAGGTTTGTGGTCTTTCCCCAAAGAGTAATGGGAAGCCTTTGAAAAGTCTGTAAATAGGAAGTGGCATCATTTTATTTGCCTTTTGTTGTGTAGCTGCATTGTAGAAAACAGATGAAAGTGTAAGAATGAATGCTTGGAGACCAACTAGGAGCTATTTTGAAAATCCTGGTGGAAGATGATGGAGATTTGGATTAGAATTGTCAGAGGTAGAGATGGAAAGAAATGAAGAAGTTCACCTATAGGAGGTAAAATCAACAAAACTTGGTGATAGAATATTTGGCGGGGGGATCCTTTGTTACTTTAATGAAGGACAATACCATAAATGAAAATACCCAAGTGCCTGAGGTCTTAGGATGTGTCGCCAGACCATCCAAACTGCCGGTATTACTGGGGATTCAAATGATATGGCAGCTGTTTTAGTTATTTGGGTGATTTGATGATGGAGGGTGTGCTGATTTTTTACATTAAAAGAATATTTATTAAATACTCTAACATCAAACTGAGGGTTTGAGGGATTAAGTTAGTATCAAGAGACTTTATGACGAGGCTGCTGAGTTGTTCTAAATTACACAGAAATATATGTCAGCACAGGCAAAGTAGTTCCTGACATTTGTTTTTTTCTTCAACCATTCTCGCAAAAACCCTTCAATCTCCTCTGCTGTTCAGACTTATTTAGGCACACTATCTTTCTAATTAGAAAAGATTGTTTTAAAATATTATAGTGCCTGGTTCCTGGTCATCAGTGATTTATCAAACACGAATAGGAACGAAAACAGGTTACATGAAACAGTTACACATCAAAAATCTGGTAATGTTAATCTTCTTTTCTTCCTTTCTCTTTCTCCTTATCGTATCTCTCCAGCCACATTCACCCTTAACACAAAGAGTTCTTCCTGAAATCTTCATGCCATTTTCTTGGTTCAGATTTCTTTGGCTACCCCAGCTTTTTGGAAAAAAATCTTTTACTGCTGAGTATTTTTCATTTGTTTGCCTTACTTCATGCCTCCCCTTCACAGTCCCAAATAGCACTGGATTGATTCTGCTGCAGCAACTGAAAACCGGTGTCTTCTTCCTTCCCATGTTGGACTCTCACCTGGCTTCTCTCTTCTTCACCAGAGAAGCAAGTGGCTTATCAGGGGCCAGTGCCTCAGAAAAGGTACAGCAGTTCGCCTCTGCCTGGCGAACTCTCTTGACCTCAGGCACAACTGAGAAGCAGTGAGAAGAGTGACCAGTGTGGCTACACTGGCTCCTCCTTGTGGACGTGATCAATAACCGGGAGCCTGGGGTTGGTTGTTGACAAGCAGCCTGGGGCAGAGACAGGGGAGGAAGCATGAAAGTTCCCCTACAGGAAATTCTATTGGGACTCCCAGTATCCTGGCTAATCGGATTCCTAGATTGGGATTGGGGCTTCTAAGCATATGCTTTTCATGATGAAAATTTCTAACAAAGACATAAATTTGTGCTTTTTCCCCCTTTGTTTATTTCGATCTATATAGCAGTTATAGAGCTGTTTATTTATTAAGATCTCTAAAATTGGCAAGCGACACTGGTTAGGAGATTTTGACACTGTGAATAAGAGATGCCATTTGTAGGCATCTATTGAAAAAAACCACTTATTGAGCATCTATGAGCATTGTACCAAGTTCTATAACTCCCTCTTTCTTCTTCTTCTAAGTGTTCAGTGACCTGTGGTTATTTCTCTAATGAAATGGAAACTCCTGATGGAGGGCTTTAAGACTCTCCAATGAGCGACATATGTTCCCTCACTTGTAACCTTTTTCCCAGCCATACAGACTCCTACACAGCTCACCTCCTCTCAAGTCCAAGCTTTCTCCAATGTGACCTTTCCTACCTAAGATATACCTGTACTGTACCTCACCTCACTTCCAACCTGTAGCCCATCACTCCTGGTTAATAATAATAATAATTCATAAATATTTATATATATATATAAATCATTGCTTCTGATTACCTTTCTTATGATGACTCCTCTCAAAACCTAGTCCAGCTTTCTGTACCTAGTGGTTATTCAGTAGGCTGTGGATGAATCTCTAAGAGGATTCTTAGAGAATGCTTGATGGGATGCTTCAAAGGTCCAGGGAAAGGTATTTTAAGTTTCCTTCTTACTTCCATATTCAAATCCCTGAGGTTGTCACAAACAATATTGGAGATAATGATTTAATTTTCCTTTTGAATTCTTAAAATTATTCTATTAATGATAATCTGATTAAAATCAGTCTATATTGCTCTTCTCAAGATTTCTAATGATGACAATGAATTAGAAGCACATCACTGTATTTTTTTCTTTTGGTAACATGTCTAGTATTGGCTAAATATATTTCCCTGGAATACATTTGAAATTTCTTGGTTAAAAACAGTCAATTATCCAATGTATCTTCAAATTAAATTTTTATATGCCTGAAATATATAACATATTGCTGCAGTGAAAATGACATGCTGAACTTCCACAAATTATCCAAGAACAAATCTTATTTAGAGAAATTCAGACTCATAATGCAGCAAACCAGAAATCAGTTACTAAATGCTTCACAAGTCCACTTAATATTCAGAATGACATATAGAGAAGGAATAGAGGATGATTTTGCATTGACCTTCACACAGCAAAATTACGAGTTCTGTTCTCTTTGATTATTAGCTCAGAAATAACCTATTTTAAGCTTTTGGGACTTAAGACTTTAGTGCAGAAAAGCACATGTTTATTCTTATGCCTGTGTTTATAAGACTTTGCTAAATATTTTTTATGGACTAACATGGAGAATGGATGATATGAATTTCAAGAGCCATTGACAAATAAATCCTAACCATCAAGTAGGAAATATAACATTAATGTTAAGAAATGCTATCAAAAGTGGGAAGAAATGAGTAACTGGAAATACGGAGGGCTTAGCATCACAGAGTGCTAGGAGTTCTAAATCAGTTCTCTTGTGAGTGTTTAAAACACTGTTAATACTGACAATGTGTTCCGTGAATTGTGGTTGGCATGATTTCTCCTTGTGTGGATTGCCCGTTCTAGAATTCAGTAAAAATGAAGAACAAGTTGAAAACCCTATCAGCCTACGGTATCTACTAACGCCCCTCAAACATGGAACATCTAATTATAGCTAATTAAGAAGTAAATATGAGTCATAGCAAAAGTATTTCATCGTTGCTTATATTAAAATATTCTCCATTGAGTCATGATTGAGTCTTTTTTAGAAGAGTCCAGATGTGAACAGATATATATATATTTTTTTATTTTCAGCGTTGTATGTATGAGAAACCAAAGTCTTCTTGGGGGGCATGTTGATGACTTGCATGACACAACTGTCATTTCTGTTTTGAATGCATGCCCTGCTTGATCCTGCAAAAGTGTGTAGTGCATACATGTGTGTCCTCTATATGGTATTTTGGTCTGATAGTGTGTTTGAGTTCTTTCTGGCTCTTTTTCTAGCAGAGTTCAATCCACAGCTTTCTTCATTGGAGGATTTATGAAATAAAAGTGAGTGAATTTGTGTTACACACTCTCCTAGATAACCTAGACCTAACAAATTGCTTGGCTAAAGCTAAAAAGTAAAAAATTTTAAGAAACATATGAATTAACCTCAGTTGATCTTTAGTGAATTCAAAAAGTATATTTTTCTCTATGGTTTATTTTTGAAAAATTTCTGAATTATTCCATAAGCTTACATTTGAAAAAATATCCACCTATAAACAGTTAATAGATATGTTTTATAATATGTATGTACCATAGTATCTAGACATTCTGTGATTTTTTTTAAATATCTATACGTAGTCATGTAATTGCCTAAAAAAAAAATCACTGCAACAAAAGGGAAAAGCAAAAAATGGATTGAGTTTGTGGAATCTTTTAAAAACATCATCAGTTCTGCAGCTCTCTCACAGGCCATATTTTTATGCTACTTATTCCATTTATTGGGCTTCAAAGAAAGTTGAGTTGCTAATAAAGAATTTGAAGGTACTATAATATTAGATAATGACACTTTCAAAAACAAATTCATATGTTTCTCAGCTGAAGTTAAGATCAAAGAGCAAAAAATAAATCTTATTTTTCTATAATTTGCTTAATCTCCTATGTTTAACATTCCCCAATCTTTCTTCTCTAACATGTCCCACAGTTAGTAAAGGTAACAATGTTAATAGTATGTCTGTTAAATTCACTTTTTAGAAAACTTTTATACTGATTCCAGTTTTACTGAATCTACTTTAACCCTAGAAACCCAGTTTCCTAGAAACTGAACCAGGAAAATAATGAATTGGTTCCCTGTAACTGCCAAATCTTTCATACTTATACATAGGGAAATTACTGACCTTTTGTTTGTATCAGTGTCCCAGTCTGAAAAATAATACCATGCAGCTTGTTTGTAAAACTGATTTTGAGAGACAGGAAAATACCAACCCTATAGTTTGCTTTACATGTAGAGGGTTAATCGCGTGCAGTGGTTCTGAGTGGGGGGATGTGGCTTTGACCAGCAGTAGTGAATCTGTGTAATATTGAATAGTGTTGCCCTGAGATTCAACTCTTCCTCATGTTCTTAGCCCCTTTTTCATAGTAGCATTTCTTACCAAATGGAACTTGGTAAGATTCTTTGATACTAGTTGATGATGATAAATGGCCATGAGTTAAGAGATTTTCCTTTTTGATTTACTTACGTTAATTGTTCTCACCTGATTTGACTCAGAACATTGTCCCTAAGAATTATCATTCTTTGTTCACTGAAACTCGGCTTTCTGAGAAAGTTGAAAATGTATTGCCTGACTCCTCACGGGGCTGTTTTTATGAACATGGCATACCACAAAAGTATTTCGTGTCCAATTGCCTTTTAGTGATGAGAAAGTGGTGGTGGTGGTGGTGATGACGACGACTAACTCATTTAACATCAACAACGAACATCTATTAAACGTCCATCTCCATAACCCGATGGTGGGTTTTGCTTCAGAATAAATTGGACATTAGTACTTAGAAAAAATATAAAATAATACTTTGCAGTTCCTGACTCCATTTGAAAAAAATTGGGAACTATTGTAACCTTAGGAAGTCTATTTCTCTTCCATATTTTGGTCAATATCTAACACAGAGTGTATATAGAGAAAATGTAACCTATAAAACCACTCTCTGCAGAAAAGAGGAATGTATCCTTACCTTGACAATTTTATGATATTTCTCCTTTCCCCTTCTAGAACCTCTACATAATTCCTTTGTCTTGGTTTAGGCCAAAGGTTGCCTACTAAATGACTTACTCTTATATTAAAATCTGTCCTTTTTTGTATTTTTGTAATTTATGAGTGGTTTCTGAAATGGTCTTGCTTTATAGTGAATTTTGCTGAAGGAGATAGAGTTCTTAAAGGCACGAGTGTACTTCCTTGATATATAAATATGGCAAGCATTTCTATAAGCTGTATTCTTTGCTCCAGATATTCCCTCATCTGCCTTAAAAGTAATGATAAGGCTAAGAGAGGGCAAAGAGGTTATCAGGAAGTTAATACCTCTGTGTTCATTGATAATTTTTTTAAAACTGGAGAGGAAATTAAAAGTCATTGGATTTTTATGAGTTACTTTATGCAAGAGACCAGTGATCTTGGGCACTCATCACAAATCTCCATCAACCTTAAATAAAACTTGAAGTCATAAATATCTCTTACTATGACACGAAAAAACTAGTTTAAAGGATATATCCTGGCTAAACATTTAGCAGGAAGATCCACTAATAGCCATAAGGATATGCAGCACTTTTTCTCAGTCGAAAGCATTTGTAAACCCTGATGTAATTAAAGATTAACTGGAAGCAGAGACAATTCTAAGATGCTGCCAATGCAACAGACTTTGAATGAGTTTGAAGAGAAAAATTATTATACACCCGGGAAAGTCATGGTACATCATCAGCCTCCACCACCAAAAGTAACAATTGCTAATTGGGAGACTTAGTGTATTTTTTTCCTAGCAATAAGATATTTCAAATTTTCCATTCTATTTAAAATATACTGTCCCATCTCTTTGTACAAAAGAATAAAGGAAATGAACTCTCACCAGAAAGACTGCTTGAATGTTAAAGGTGCTTCTTCTAGCTGCGTGTACATGAAAAACAATTTTTGTCTTGTATAATTGTTTCTGGGAACTGTTTGCTGTTTAAATGTCAAGCTTCCTCCAGAAAACAATTGGCTGCCCTGTCCTGTACTTGAGTGATAAGATAATGAAAATGCTTTATTTCATTTACAGACAATGCTAATGAGGAAGAGTTGGAAAAGATCAAGTAAGGTAACGCTTAGCATGTGATCTTTCAGCTTTTCTTGTTGAGAAGAACTATTAACTGCTTTCCCAATCTCTCTCATACCTCTTTAAACTATACCTCAGGATTTCATCATTCTTCAATTGTTTTTTTTTCCCCATAAACTTTAAGCAAACCATGTGATGCTTTTTAAGTAAATAGAAATCACACTGATCAATCACATCCAAATCATCCTCTTGCTAATCTCTGGTCACTTCTCAGCATCATTTGCAACATCTGGTTTCTGTTCTCTGTACCACAGGGTCTAGAAAATGCCTTTGCTCCAGATCAGGTATAAAATAATGGCACTAGGGTAGGGACAACTCCAGAGAGAAGGAAGATCCATGTAATTTACTGGTTTTGTTCACTGAAAACTGAGTCTAAGATTTTCTAAACTCAAAAATCCCTTTATTGCTACATCTTTGGAGTGTATCATGAGAACAATTTTCCATCATTGCCTCTTCTCACTTCAAGAAATAAATAGCTCTTGGGAGTGAGAGGAGTTTATGGATCCTATAATTTACCAAGCTCTGGCTCTTCTTATAACTTGTAAAATATATAAGATATAAACTAAGCTTCTAATTTGTTCAGTGGTGGTACCACTCTTGGACACGAATAAATATAAAGATGAAACTGACTTTTGTATGACTACTCCTTGGAATAAATCACAGGGATTTTATTTGTAAAAATCTTTTTTGCTCAAATTTCTATTTTTAAAAGTTGGTATTCCTTTTGAATAGTGATTCATTTTCTTAGACCCTGGAACATGACAATCTTTTTTCTTCCATTCTGATTGAATCATGCTATTACTTAAATTTTTCTTTGATTTTGTCACTTTCATTATTGTGAATTAAGAAAATACTTATATCAAAATGATTTTTTATTTATGGTAATGTCTTAATTGCTTTAACGAGTATTTCTTACTGTAAAAACTTTCTTCCCAGTTATTATAGAATTAATGACCAAAAGATAATTTGGATCATAAAAAGGTCAGGTCCACATTAAAAATCACCTTTATCATTTTAATAAAATGAAAAACATTTATTAAGGAAAATTGCTGAATATTTCTGGCGTAGTGTTCACTATGTTTTCTACAGGCCCAAATAAAATTTCAACAATCTTAAAGAAATGTTTGCACTCTTCATATTTGTATTACACTTTTTTCTTTGTAATTGTACTTCAGAATTAGTGTTATATTAAAAGTATATATGTTTTAAAATTCAGGTAATTTGGCTTTCTTCATTCTGTGTCTATCTTGTACTATATCTATGTAAAAACATTGTAATCCATTAATATGTAGCAATATCTCTCTTCCAGTTGTAGTTAACAAGTAATGCTAGAACAGGATATTATATAGTTTTTAGTATTAGTGGGAATAATCCATTTTATTGTAAGATAAAAGAACAAACATAAAGATTCTTCTTTAAATTGTTCATTTAATTTATATTTAAATTTAATTTTAAGGATCAGTTAAGTCAACATAAATCCATGTCTTTTCCTTTGATCTACAAAAAAAATAAAACAAACATCTACTCTTTACTATTTTTATATCTAAACTTCTTAGACTTTTTAATTACTAATAATCCAATTGTACATTCAAACTGGTGAATTTTCTAGCTGGTCGTTGATGACAGAATTCCCTGTGTCTAACTGCACTCATTGGGAGATTATTTTTAGTGTACATGGTAATATGGCTTTTGGGTTTTTAGCCTAAGGGATTTTCAGTTTTATAAAATTTAATGGGGATATTGAATGCTGTGTGGAAGAAAATCATTTGTTTTTGTTTTCCATTGAGAACATACTGAATACCTGATAATTCATTCAGTTTGTCAGTGTCTCCTAAAACATGTGCCATATTCATCCATATTAGTGTTACAAGAGCAGAGTGTTAAATTCAAAATCCAGGCAAAGTTTGGAATTTCAATTACCACCTAGTCCACCATCCTTCACACACAATGTGACTGCTCCCCCAATTGTTTCCTCCGGGGATTGAAGGAGGGAGGACAATGTTCAAGTAAATTGTGCTTCCTGAGAAACTAAGGGATAAATGACTGTACCGTGTAGTTGCGTGTGTTACTGTGTTACTGTGTTGTGGAAATGCATCGCCTTTTCTAATGATTTCAGCCTTCCCCTTAAAGATTCTTGTGTGAGTAAAGATTTTTCCTCTTTTATTTTTGGAAAGAGAATATAATTTATTTGAATGACATTTAAATACAAGTATTTTACATTTGATAGAACTATGCTCAAAGTCAAAGGTGAAGTTTTCGTATAAATAGGTCATTTTCTTCTTTGGAATCTTGGTTTCTGGGAATGAGGTCTGCTTTTTTATAGCAGGGCTTCGGTATGCTGCCTGTCTTTGAGCACCCATGGTGAAGGTGAGATCTAAGAATTATACACTTTGTGGCAAAGACTTCAATAGAGTCAGATAGTGTTGTTAGATATTCTCTCCAGTATGGAGTTTTTCTTTGCTTGTTTTTTTCAGAAGTGATATAACCATGGAGCGGGGAAGTGCTAAATTGACATTGTTAGCTTCTTAATATGCACATCTCCCCTGTATACAATTTCATCAGCTTATGGAATTTCCCATTACTTAAATATCTGCTTTTCATTTTCATTGTCTTGCCAATAGTAGATTTTTTTCTGCTATGGAAATCTAATCTGTGGCAATCACATAATGTGGGGTTGTATTTACTAATGAAAACAAGAGAGGTGAAGAGCCGACTTGAGGAGTAATTGCTGTTCAGGACAGACTTAGATATTATTTGGAGTAAATGTGTTACCACCTAATAATGAGTAGGAAAAAAATACACCTAAACTCACCCCTGAAAAGGAAGAATGTATAAAGTGCATGCTATATTTAAATGGTGTGTTAGCCAGTAAATAATTATGAATTCAGTAGTGCTTCCTCTTCTGGGGATAGTAGCTCCTTTAAAACATTCATTCTGGTTTTCCACAAGCACACTTTCCATTGTGCACATTTCTAATTCTGCCCACACTCAGCTGTTGTAGAAAAATGTTATTTTAAGAAGAAAGGGGTCGATGTCTCCATAAACTTGGGCAACTGGATAATTATCCTGGTCAAAGTATTATATTTAGGTGACAAAATGCATGTTGGCAGAGAAATGGTGATGCTTTGAGTTATTGTAATATTTTATTCTTTAGAAGAAGCTTATCATTGATAATTTATTATAAGGCTAAATTATTCAACAAGAAAGTTTCATGAGCTTAGAAGAGAAGGTATATATGAATTTTGTGAATAAATACTGTGGGGGTCAAACAAAAAATGGAAAATAAATAATGAAATAATTGCCTCTATCAGATGGCAAGCAGAAATGATTTTATACTACATTGTGTGTGTTTTAACCTAGAAGAATGAGTTTATCAGTGGGTATGATAATAAACTTATGTGCTTTCAATAAATCACTTTAATTCTATGAGAAGTAACCATTGTGATAATATAAAGACATACACATTGCAATTTCTATTCTCAACAATAACAGTTGAAAATTGTTTTAAAGAGAGTTCATCCTTTGAATAATATAATATGACTATGTGATGACATCTCATTAGCATATCTTCTGTTACTTGATGGCTTATTTTTTTTAGTAATATATCTTTTTTATAAAGATTTTATTTTAATCACAGCATAATTTTAATGAACTATAAAACACTTTATTCACTGGTTGAATGAGGCAATTTATTATAAGACTTTTGGCAAGGATATTGTTAATTTAAACTAGAGAACACTCTCAACGCTGTAAGTCTGCAGGGCATAGTTAAACCTGACACCTTGGATGACACATTAAAAATGCATCAGTGAAAACCTCTAAGTGCTTTAATTTAAGAAACGGTAGAGAAACAGATTAACACATTTTTAAGTGTCTCACACAGTCAGACATAGTGGGGGAAAAAGTCATTATTTAACAATTATCATGTCCTTTCTACAAAGACCTCATATCCTGATAATACATAGATGATGATCTTTTAAAAATTGCAAAAAATGAAAACTTTATTGGTCATTGACTTTCTCAACTGTGAATGACCAAAATGGCTTTTCTTTGATGTCTCATTTCAAATGATTATGCCTATATATTTGAAAAAATTAGTTGCTTACATGTTTTTGAAGGAAATATAAAATTCTTTTAAAAATTCTTACTATTAATTTTGTCCTCCCAAATTTCTGTTATTTGGAAATGCTATAAAGTCAACCTCATAATTAAGGCTTCTGAGAGTCCACAATGCTGCAATAAACAAAGGGCTAATAGCATGAGCATTTGCATTCTAAAGGACTGTATTTTTACCTCAATTAATTACACTCCTAAAATTTGTAGTAAGTTTATTTAAAATAGAGATAGCTTAATGTCAGTAAATATTTGATTATCCCCTCAAAATACATGGAGCCATAATTAAATTTTATATTGAGATGATGTTTTTCTTGCTGTTTTGACAGGGTTTTCCCATAGGTATAAGATATCATACATTTTTATGTATTGTAATTCATAACTACAGGGATTTCTGTAACGATGGCATTACATTTATTTGACCACTCATGTTGAATTTTTAAAATGTTGTAGGTCCTTTGGGGAGAGAATCTGGATGAGTTGGCACAAAGTGAAAGGACAAAATGTAATCTCAAGCAAAAGATGGATTCCACAATGCCTGCGTGCTAGCTCTAAGATGTTTAATTGTGGGGTCATAGACTGGCCTTCACACTGCTATTGTGTGCTACCAAGTCAGCTGATGGTTTCCCAAGACCCTTTCTGGGCTGATCAAAGGGAAGGGAACTAATATAACTTGACTCCAGGATGATGGAGCTAAGGGTTTGTTCACAGATTACATGGCCTTTTAATTCAAAGGTATATATGTATATACATATAATGTGTATCAGATATATTTAACACACATATGTATATATGTTAGATATACATATATATACACATATGTATGTATATATATATGTTAAATTGAGTGTGACCAGGAGGAGATTTATTGGTTTTAAAGCCCCCTAAATGTTTACAATGAAATTAAATCATAATTTTGTAAGGACTGGTTGACAAGCCCTGGTTGACAGCAATATATACACACATATGCATGTATTTATATATACATATCTACAAACATACACACACATATGAAACACTTGTGGTAAAATTTCTAAAAAAAATAAAAGACAAAGCAAGACCAGGCTTCAGCTACAGGGTGGGTCCTCTGGGGAGCTGACCTTGTCTCTCTCCCTTCAACAATATTTAAAAGGACAGTGGGAGTTGCAGGGGGATTATATTTATGTTTAATGAGTATAAATGATATGAACATCTATTTGAGGAACCAGAAAATTGTGTTTCGGTGTGCAGTTCTACTTACTTCACATCCCTGTTTTCAATGACACATCGATAGGCTTAGTCAACTTGACGGAGGCATCTGAGAGCCACAGCTTTGATAACTAGATTGCAGTCTGACCAGGAAAGTCTATGAAAATTATTTACTTATGAATTCATTCATTTTTTACCTCTTAAATGCCCAAAGAGGTATTCATAGAAGGAAATTATGCACCTATAAAAACATGCTGTGTAATAACACTGCTACCTGGCTTGACTTTGACATTGGAATCTCAGGCTTCACAATTTCCAATCTATTGTGAATGTCTTGAGTGTCATAGAATTGCTGAATTAAAATAACACGCAGTGGGTTTAAAGGCCTGTACATATTAAGGCTAACAAAAGATACCACTTTCAGTAAAAGTTCAGTGGCTATCCTTGTTTGTCTGATGGCAAAAACATTGAGGATTTCTGCGATTTATTTTATATAGAAGGGTGAAAAATAGCATCATATTCATTTGTTACGGGAAAAAAGAACTGTCCTTTAGTTTTATTTCTCTGAGAAAAAGAATACATGTTCTAGATTTTTTTATTTAAAATCTCATTAACTCTTAGATTGACAGTAAGATTTTTGATCTTTGAGGAGAAATTTTCTTAGTCTGTGTTGGTTTTTTCGAGGCAAAAAATAGATTTAAAAACAATATTACCAATGGATCTTGCTACTTAATAAATTCAAAACCTCAGCAGAAATAGTTCAACAATTCATCATTCAGAATAACTTCAATTATTTTCCTTCATCAACTTGATACCTCTGGCTTTTGTTCTGTTTCCATTTGTTGTTACTTTATAATTTTAGCACTTTTAAAATGGCACTTTCCCTCACTTACCAACCTCTTGTCTTGATGGAGACTGAAGTGTAACTAAATATCTATAATTATAATTTAGGACAAGTCTTCCCTGGGATTCTTGAAGAGTTTATTCTGCTTTTCTTACCCTCCATATTAAAATCACCACTTTTGTTTAGAACTCATTACCGTAATTCCAGGTGTTTCATTATTATTGTTTTCTGTTATTGTTATTATTAGAAACTCTAGGGAAAAGAAGGCCTTGGCTAGTTTGCTGTGAATTTTATGTTTATCAGAGCTATAAATGGCAAAAGGGTCCACGGGAAAATTAACTTGTTTCATTTGAAATAAAGACCTAAATTTACATGACAATGTGGTTTGTAAAATGAAATATAAATTTTAGTTAATAATGACAGAAGTAGTTAAACATGGCATGAAAAGCACAGCCTGGGGACTTCAGTGGATCCAAATGTGACTGGTATTTTTGTTTCTCAAATTTTAACAGAGAAATGTAAGTTCTAAATCTTGATAATTAAAATCTCCCCTCCCCACCGCCAATTCATCAATCTCATTTTGCTCTTTGCATACTAATCACATAATTAGATCATTGCCCTCGGTGTTCATCTGAGGAAGAATGGAGAGTATGGAGTTGGTGCAATTTCAGTATTAGATCACCTTAGACCACCTAAACTTTAAATGAAGTAACAATATTTTTAAATGCTAAATGGTTGTCTTAGTTGTTGTAACTGTCAAGTCTAGAGCCAAGACTTTCACATTGATTTAACACATTTTGCAATTGAGAAACATTGAGAAAAAACTCAATGTAGCTAAATAACTTGTGTTATTGACTCTGGGGAAATTATTTGTGTAAGGAGCTTCGAGAAATAATTTATTTCATATGATACTTTAAAATTTATCCACATTTTGCTAAGCATGCTGCTTAATTAAAAGAGAACTGGGAATCAAGGTAAGAAGAGAATTGGCAGTAGAATAGGAAAAGCTGCATCTTTTCCAAAAGCTAGAATAAGGTTTCTTTGAGTTAAACAGTAGCATAGCATCAAAAAAACTGCAATCATTCCATCTAAGGTTTGTGCCCTCACGTCCAAATGTAAGTGTATTTTTTTAGAATTTTCTTTTCAGGAACTGATATGACAGTGTGCTAAGTGTGGCAGATGAGAACCATACCTGTAAGGGTAAATGAATTATAACTCTGTAGTGATGGTAAAACCATGTCTTAAACTCAAGACTTTTTCCCGATGACCCTGAGATTAGTATGCTACCTGACCGAACTATATACAAGTAACTTGGGAAAATGTAATTAGTTTCATTAAGAAATAGATTTCATGTAAAAAGCACAGGTAGATTGGATAGATGATCTCTGATATAATTCTAGCTAAACTTAAATTACTCAAATTGCTGGACACCCTAAAGTACTTTAGTTCGTTATTATTTTCTGATATGATTTTTGGAAGGATCATTTTGAAAGAAATATATATCCTTAAGCAAATGAAATTCCATGTGACTAACAGTCAATCAAATATTTATTGAGCACCTACTATGCATAATTAGGTATGATGCGAGGTGCTGGACCACTACCATCTTAGTTGCTAACACAAAATCATGGAATAATCAAATAAATTACAAAACTCTTCCTCTACATCACAGTGTCAAAGACTGATGCTTTCTCTTAACTGTCATCAGTTTCCCATAATTTTACCATAACTGACACCCAGAGACAGGATGCAAAACATGAAAGTTTAAAGGATGCATGTAATTTAAATGTTCTCTTTAAAAGTGAGTAACTGTGCTTTTGATTTCCTAAAGGCAAATTGGTCACTTTATAAAAGTCTGAGGATTAAGTAATAAAATGTCCAATATGAATCCATTGCTTTGTTTCCAACTAAATAGCCACCTTTTCTTAGTATTCGTTTATTTTTAAAATTATTTTGGGGGAGCTTCAGTTAACTAAATAATTTATATCTTATATATTAAATGTTATATCATAAAACCAGGAAGTTTTTAGTAAGGAATTAAGCCAAATTTGACTAGGTACATGTTTATAAATAAGATTTCTGTTATTCATTCTTTAAAAATGCTCTGAAGGTCTGTGGTATTAAAATTTTTGTGAAAAGGAATGGATATTATCTGGTTTATTTCAGAATTTTAAAATATGTTTAAACAGTTCTACTTTTTAAAATAAAATGTTAGACTCAGATATATTAATCAACAACTAATAAAGAGGTAAGTATATTCTTTTAAAATTACAGAAATAATCCTCTCTAAACTTTACTACCATTGTATCAGATATGAATAAGACAAACTTTAATTGAAATTAAAAAACTTTATTCAAAAGAAGAAAAAACTTACAGTTTATAAACATCCAAAGTGTCTTTAGCATATATAATTTTCGGGTTTTTACTTGTCTTAATTTTGCTGTGCCAATCAAGTATTCTCAAAACACCTCAAAATTTAGCTAAATATTTGTTTATTTTTAGGAACTCTCAGAAAACGAAGTGGTTGGATCTTATTTCTCTGTGAAGTCTTTCTTTTGGAGGGTAATGTCTATATCCTTTATATTAATGTTCCTGACTTTTGGTTCTGAATAGTTATTTTGAGAGTTAAATGTGAATTAAGAAATTCCCTTTTTAAAATAGGTTCTCAGAGAGACGTATTCATTTGTCTTCTTTATTAACTCTTATTCTAAGTCATTTAGGTGACTCATTCTTCATTTGTAAAAACTAAGAACTTCATATATTTAACATATTGCTTTGAAGCCAGTTCCTTGTGGGCCCAAATTTATCCCAGATTCTTAACAATTAGAGGCCCACAGATCTTTCAGGAATATGATGGCACTGTCTAGAGGGTCCATAAAGGTTCTTTTTCCCTTCCTGTAAAATCTGTTCCATCTATCTGGGAAAAGTTTACTTCTATTACGGTGATCTTGTACTATATACATACTAGATAGTGTTTTTTCTTTGAAAAAAAAATCCTTTGAATTAGAAAACAGCAACTCTGCTTTTGCTTTGAATAAAAAAAAAAGAAAATTCCACAGAGAACTTGTTTTCAATGCCATTGCAATTTAATGTTATTTACGCTTTCATGACTTAAACATAATGAGTTCTGTCATCCTTTTCCTCTGCTTTAATTCTTGATTGTGCAAGGCATGATTTATTACTAATGCACTCACTGATTTGCCTTCAAAGTTTTCCTCTTTCTTTGAATGTTCACACTTGGCACGTGATTACCTAGCAATAGATACTGCAATGAAAATGCTACACTCATAGAACTTTGCCATTTTCTTTTCTTGGCTCTTAAACTCCTCATGACTGAAAACTACACTTCTCCTTTTAGAATTTTAAGATTTGTTGCAGTGTCTCATAAGCAGACTGGCAGGTACTAGATTAAGTCATGCATCGACTTGACCAGTGAGCAAGTAAACCCACATCTCTTTATCTTCTGCCTCCTCCACATACATTTTTTTTTTTTTTTGCAGTCTTGTATTTGTGTGAGCTCATTTTAATTACTATAGCCTCTTCATTTCCTTTCAGTCTACTGATGGCTGCCTTCACTGATGTTATTCTGTATCGTTGGTAAAATAATAATATTTCTTCTTATATGTTCATGCATTATCCATGAACACAGAGTGACTGCTTTAGAATTGTCCCATTACTTTAAATGGAAAATGGCTTTTGGGAAAATTTTTTTCTCTGTTTTCTTATGACCCACAATTACTGTGAATTCATATGCCAACAACGCAGAATTCAGGGGTGTTCTGTGTTGTGTTTGTTCTGCATGCAGCAAATATGCAGCATGATCATTTTGAAGACTTGCCACCAGGACCAACTCCATAAACATTACTTTTCAAGGGTTTTCCTTTCAAATGATTTTTTTCAGCATCTTCTTTTCACTTGCTACTTCCAAATCAGTCTTCCACTTATCAGTACTTCCCATTTGATTGTATCCATCCTTCAATATTCTTTATTAACCTTTCTCAATCTCTTCAACTGTCTTATTTTGGAATATCAAATATGCACATTTAAAAGATAGCTTTTTTTGTATCTGAAGTACAGTGATCTGTTGTCTTTCTTCTGAGCATATATTGAGTGACAAATAAATGGAGTCATAAAAGCAGAACCTTTCGGGGCCATTTATTTGACCAATGAGGAAACTAAGACCCAGAGAAGTGATGCCATTGCCCTGGAGTACCTAAATGGTATGATCAGGGCCAATATTTCTCTTTCTGAATGTCATAGAAATAAATGTTTTGGTGAAGACTTAAAGCACTCGAGTTCCTTTTGGGGTTGATGAACAGAGATGCGATATATAAGTAGAGCTGCCCCTTAGTTAGTCTTCACTGACAGCCTTTCAAATTCTTATCGCGTTATGTGACCCTCTCCTCCGCAGCTCCTTCAGCCACCAATGAGTAGATATGGTTCAGGGCTGTGATGTTGCTGTATTTTAGGTTCCATTTTACAAAATCAGAAAATCAGTGACCAAGTCTGCTTTAGATCAGTGTGATCTTTCATATTCACATTCAGAGGTCACTCTGAAAACCAGCCTCATTGACCTTTGCCCCAGCAATGTTTGTATTCTGATGAACTTTTAGAGGAGATGTATATGAAAAGAGGTTTCCCATAACATTTTCAGATATGCAGAAAACCTAACAGCTCAGATAAAATCTTACGTGAAGAGAGTATGTGTGCTTCGTGAATTAAACAGAATGAGATTTGAAAGAAAAATTTCACAGCTTATTTATAAGGATTAATACATGTGTCCAGGAGACAGTAGCGGAGTTACACTGAGTGAAACTAAACCTGGTGAGAACTTGCTCAACAAATGTCAGTGCTACCTGCTGTATCTTAATTTTCTTGAGAGCACAATAATGGAAAGAAAAGTGATAAAGGGATATTCTAATTTTCCCAAAAGCATGCCATTTATAATTTATCAAAACATGGTATCTTAGGACACAAAACATTAAGCAGTGGTTATGGCAATTATCATGTTTCTCATGAGAGTAATAAAAATATGTGAAGCCAACTGGATTACTCTAAGTCAGAATTTCATTAAAGACTTTTAACTTCCCATTAAAGGATGGTAATTCAGTGCAGTTCTTTCAGATATTTAGTACATTTAAGTTTCGTCTCAGTTATCTCCATTGACTAGACATTTAGATTCTGATGACTGAGAGCTAATTGAACAATCCATTTTATGAGAGCATTGTAGTGAATGAAAGAGAGATTTTAATATTGTTTAAATGGAGAAGGCTGGGCTATGCCAAGATACCTCATACAAAAAAATGGAGAATGGATCGTAATATGAAATGGGTGAAAAGGAGTGCATAGAATACAGAACAATCCAGAGTTATGTGAGAGCACTACCTTATGGTAGAATCAAACAGAAGTATGGTTAAAGGAAGACCCTGCAGACTAAGGAGAAGAGATATTGCCTTTGTAAAACAAGAATGTGATCCTTTGAGGAAGTGCTTACATTCTGAACAACTCAACTGTATATGACATACACCCAAGAAAAGTTCAGGTATTATTTCTATCAATAGGTGTGAAAGTAAGACCCTCAGGAAAAAAATTAACTTTTAACTTAAAGTCTCTAAAAATGTCTCTGTAAGTCAAACACAGGACGCATTATTTCTTTACCATGCCATTGGTAGAAACCTATAGATTACTTCAGCAAACCAACAAGGTTACAAGTTATATGGTGCTTTTCTATTGGTATATATTTTGAGCAAATATAGTAAAAGCTTAAGAGCATTTGTTTGGCCACAGTTAAGTTTAGAGAGGGTAGTTAGAACATCTGAAGTAAACATAAATACCTTCCTGACAACGTAAATTGTATCAAGAAGCAGTAGAAATAGGAAAGAAGGTTTACAGATAAACACCTGGAGAATTTCTCTAAGGATTATAGCACCAGTGAATCATCTTCTAAGAAAAAAAGGGATCGAAGCTTTATTATTAGATGAGACACTTCAAACCAGGCTGGACAAAGCACTGGGAGGGTTTTCTGTTAAGGCAATCCTGCTTTGAGCGGATGGATGGACTGTAGAACAAATCTACTTGTTGGACTTATCATCCAGGTCCAATTCACTGGAATAAACTCAGCAGGCAAAGGGAAAGATAGAACATGCCTGTGCCTGGTTTTGAGCTAATAATTGCTCCACGCTCCAAGCTTTGCAGCACAAAACAGTCATTCCAGGCTGTCATTATCTCTTCTTTGTAGTGTCTGTGGATCATTTGATTAAATAAAAGCATGTGCACCTCTGTGCTGAAGATAGAGGAAAGGGCTGCCTCCACACACAGCCATTGTAAAGACACAAGCAATGTCTTTCACTCCAGTTTCATAGTGTCTAGGTCTCATTTGGAAGGATTAGATTGTACACAGGTTAAAAAAAAAATCTAAGATAACAAAAGCAAAGGATTATATGCACACAACAGGGAAAAGATTGGTATGACTGAGTGTTCCTTTAGCCACCGTTAAGACTAAACAGACTATTTTGGTTTTCTTCTCTGTTTTAATCAGGATGTAGAATAATAGGAATTTATCATTAGTGATCCAGTTTTTAAGAAATGCAATTAGTAAACTTTATTAACGAGAACTGGAACATAGAAGTGTTCTTAATTTGTATGAAAGATTCTACAACTTCACCACCTTTTTAATGAGACTACAGTTTGTTATGGAGTACAGTTAACTCTCATATGTTTTGCTTAACAATATATGCTAGAGTTACTACCACTCGAAAACTTTTTCTTCCTTTAAGCCCTTGATTAGCCTTTCTTAGTAATCTATACCCAGATATATACTTCATCTAAAAATAAGTCAAAGTATTTCAACAAATTCTGTACAAATTAAACATATGTTTGGGGTTGAACTGCTTAGGCTCTGTCCACAAATTGAGATGTAGTGGGGAAAATCATCAGTTCATTATCAGCAATTCCAGATTCAAATCTCAGACTTGCCAATCTCTAGCCATTTGGCGTTAAGTAGGGTATTTATCTTCTCTGTGCCTCAGTTTCTGTACCTTCAAAACACTTGTGATGAAAAACAGTGGATTATGAAAACTCCAGCACATAATAGCTGCTCAATACATGTTTACTTCTTTGTGTGATCTAACCCATCTTTCAGACTGGCCTAATTCAGTCCTCGTTGATATTAGTAAGACTGATGACTCTTATCATAATTCTGTTGTTTGGAAACTTTGTCTAGCTGCTCTAGAAGTCATTTAATACAGACTTTTAGTTCCACCATGATAATTTCCTTCCATTGTTTCCTGTTCATCTGTATCTTTTTTTTTTTTTTTTGCTGCAGTACGCGGGCCTCTCACTGCTGCGGCCCCTCCCGTTGCGGAGCGCAGGCTCCGGACGCGCAGGCTCAGCGGCCATGGCCCACGGGCCCAGCCGCTGTGCGGCATGTGGGATCTTCCCGGACCGGGGCACGAACCCGTGTCCCCTGCATCGGCAGTCGGACTCTCAACCACTGCGCCACCAGGGAAGCCCCATCTGTATCTTTTTTATCCATCTCTTGCTGCTCTTGGTTTTAGTAGTGAAGGGAACTTAGGGTTATATTTTTAGTAGCAAAGGCAACAAAGATAAGTATTGTGTGGGGCAAAATTTCTCTGTTACTCTAGAAATATCTCTTTAAAAGTTACAAAAGATTCACATGTGGGATGCAGTTAACATGATTATAGTTATTGCCTGTCCATGCAACATTTATTCTTCTGGAGCCTTATCACTTTTTTGACATTGGAAACAGTCTCTAAAAATTTTGGAGCAACAGACTTGGGAAAGTGATTCTTTCCATGATTTCTCTTGCTCTGTTTCTTTTCTCTGCTACACCTACTAATAAAACCCTGAAACCACTCAAACCGGATCCATCACCATATAATCTCTGTACTTTATTTTCTTGACCACTGCAGCATTATGTTACTAAAGAAGGGGCTGGAAACTATCGTGGCATTGGCATTTGTCTTCATTGTGTTAGGAGACATTTTCTGACAGTGACTTGAGTAGCAAATACATATTTTTTTCAGATAATATTTTTTAAAGAGTGATGCTAAACTTTGATTGACATGAGGTGTTGATAGTTGCCCAAAGATTTCCCATACGGCTCTGATCATTCATTTCCATCCAGACATGCGGCAGGACTGCTTTTCCTGTCCTGGGCTTCTGCAGACCAGAGCTTCAGAATGCTCATTACCAAAATGCACAAGTAAGTTCAACCAGTTTGTTTATGTTTTCTGAGCTAGCATGAGCTGTGAACCCTCATGGCTGACTTACTCTTCCGAAAACCATTCTGTATCCTAACGTCTTCTATGTATATGAAAAGGGATTGAAGTCTTGAATTCGTTTTCAAGGAATAATGTACATAAACTAATATTCTGTTTAAAATGCCAGCTCACTAATTCTAAAATCTTACTAAAGATACATGTCTGACTAATTACCTGAGACTTTGAAATTTATATTATTACCTAGTATCTTGATATTCTTTATTAAATCTGAACTTGGACGAATATTCCTTATGAGAGTGGATCTCAAACTTCAGTGTGCATGAGAACCACATGGGGCACATGTTGGAGAAACACATGCAGCTCTGCCCACAAGAACTGAATCATATCCTGGAGGATCAGGCCTGGCGATTTCAACAAATTGCCCATTAAAACTGGGGGATAGAGGCTTCCCTGGTAGGGGACACGGGTTCGTGCCCCGGTCCAGGAAGATCCCACATGCCGCGGAGCGGCTGGGCCCGTGAGCCATGGCCGCTGAGCCTGCGCGTCCGGAGCCTGTGCTCCGCAACCGGAGAGGCCACAGCAGTGAGAGGCCCGCGTACCGCAAAAAAAAAAAAAAAAAAACAAAACTGGGGAATTACTGCTTTAAAAGTTTAAAGAGTACTTCTTCCTTTTATAGAGTTGGCTCTTTGCTTCGAAGCTGGGTTGCTTTTCCTTTTTATTCTTCCCTTCTTTTTTCTTTCCCTCCTATTTCAACCAGGACATAGTTGAAAACATTACCTTAGATGACTAAGTACCAGCTGTAATATGTTAATTTTATTGAGAGATTTCTTGGATGTATTTAACACTCCTTGCCCTTTAGGTGCTCAATAAGTAATTTTTGGTTGACCGATTATCAATTATTCAGTTAATTATTTAGATACATCCTATTAGAAAAATCATTAACAAAGGAATTAATAAATTAAACAAACCACATAATTTTTCAATGGCCTCCTATTTCTCTCTTTAAATGTTCCAAATATCCAGACCAATGTGCTTTCCTCATCAGTAAATTAGGAAGCAGAACTAAAGAAAGACTTTAATTAGCATATATAGTATCCATGCCAGAGAGTGGATGATGTCTACAATTATAGTAATTAATACTAGTTATTAGAACATAGGAGAAGACCAGTGTGCATGTACCTTAGAACTTTTAAAGCAGGGGTGGGGGGGGTTGGTCTCACACTTGAGTGCGCATCAGAACCCCTTCCCGGGAGGGCTGGTTAAACCAGAGCAGTGGGCCCTGCATCCAGAGCTGATGATTCCGTTGGTCTGGGATGGGGCTAAAGAATCTGAATTTCTAACAAGTTCCTCGGTGACACTGATGCCACTGCTCTGTGGACCATACTTGGAGAACTTTGCTATACAGAGGAAGGAAACTTTAACCAGAACAGCAGGTTACTCAGAAGCTATGTTGGGGAGCATTAACGCTAGTGCTTTTCAAAGTTTGTTTGTTTTAGTTGTGGAATTCTACTTGTTCCCCAATGAGTTCTCCAAAACTTTGATTTAAAAACTAAGTTTAGTAATAGCTATCTCAAGTGGATTAAATCTTCTTTGTTTATGGAATATACTTTTTTTCCATTCAGACCCCTAACACCCCCCCCCCGACCACCCCCCTCACACACACACAGAGCAGTGCTCTTAGTACATGGGGGCCTGGTGTACTGTCTGGAAACCATAGATAAGAAAACTGAGGCCCAGAGAGGGAGCAATGTGCCCAAGTCACATAGTCAGAAATTGCTAGAAAGATGCAAGTAGACATTTATGCTAAGCCCTTGTCTTTTCTCCTGTTGGTAGCCTAAGTTTTACATCTTCCCCCTTTACCTTATAATTTTATTTCAAGTTCCTATTCTTCACACTCAGACTAAATATTTATCTGTTTCATGACTATGTAGCTGGTCAAATCACAGCTGAATTAAGAAGTCTCTTTTTAGAAGAGTACCATTTTAACAAAAATAAATTGAAAAAAAATCACTTTAAAAAATGATATTTGGTTAGTATGTTTTTAGAACCCAACCTTTGTTTTCCTTTTAGCCTTTTATACAGGTCACCTTAATTTCCACAATCACTAGCCCTGTTTTTGTTAAGAAATATTCTCCACTCCTCCACCCCCTACCCCTTAGCTTCCCAAGTCATTTTGGGAATGTTCTTCCAGGTTATAGAAAAGCATTTGGTAACAACTAGTGACACTAGGTAAAGCCTCCATTAAGTTCATTCTGTTTCTGTGAAAGCATGAAGGATCCCATGGAAAGCATTCCTTCTCATCTTAAAAGTAAAATTCTTGTTCTCATGTGAAAAATGGGAGGAGGAGCGAGCAAGTAAGGGTTTCAGACATGGTACCATTCAAGAACCTAACTCGGCATTGCTAACCGAAGTTGCTGTGTAACCTAGATTGTACCCAACTGTTATTTGATGAGTGCAATGTATGACTTGTGCTGCTAGAGTGTGTAGGAAATGTCATTAAATATATCCATCTGCAAGCTGGAATGTTGTAAGTATGAATACATGTGCTCATATGACAGAAAAGTAGAAGGTGATGTCATGTATTAGCCATGTAGGAAAATATAGACCAAATGTCATTTCAAATATAAGCCACTCACCTAACTGAAGAGTACCGTTTAGCAACATTATACTTAAATCATGACTACTTTGAAACCTCGGGGAGAGTCTCTGCCCTAAAGACCAATATTGGAAGAAGCTCAGGAATGAAAGTCAGAAATACTGGGTTCTGGTCCCATATCCATCAGTTATTAGCCCAGCCACTTGGAGCCTCAAATTCCTCATCAGTAAAATGGAAGTAGCAGGACTTGCCTTCCTACTTCATAGGGTTTTAGTGGAAACCAAATTATGTACTGTATATCTAGGCACTTTCAAAGTCTGAAGCTCTATATAAATGGGTAGTTTTTAACTCCTTAGTCTTCGCTAAGATAATTATTTCTTCTTACTTGCCAAAAAAAAATTTGTTTTCCTTCTTTGCCACTCATACCCCTTAACAAAAATTTCAGACGCATAGTTGAGAACGTGATTCTCTAGAGTCTGCTGTTGTAGTCTCAAGAGCAGCAGTAGTCAGATAGATAGATAGGCACTGAAATCGATTGCTGCACTATATAAAATAAGTAGCATGAAATCTTAGAACCAAAAAAAAAAACTTGAAAATTATTTGGTGCAATGAATTCTAAAAATTATTTTAATCTGAGAAATCCTTGGTTCAAACAAAATCAATGTGGAAACCCAATGTATTGATATAAAACAGATGGGAGCAGAGAGGCTTCCCTGAAGTGGGGTATGGAGTCCTGTGGAAGTTACAGGTGCTCCATGTAACCTTGGCTTCTCTTCAGAACACAGGTGACACTGCTCTTGGGCTCACAGAGGTGAGGGATGTGTAGGCAAAGTCCTGCATTGATATTAATAAGGCAGAGCCACCAAGAAGTGGTGTTTAAAATTTGCTGATCACCAAGTCAGGGAAATATGCAATGTGATTTAGAAAGATTTCCATGGACATGTTCAAATATTAAAAGTATTATCTTTTGAAGAATATAGTTTTCATTTTCCTAATACGCATCCTGAAATGCATGACTTTTGATGATAGATAAAAAATGACTATGCCATTATTGTGGTATGGGGAAAAAGTAAGAATTCAAAGTGGGAGGGGGAGTTATACAAAATAGACTATCACTTTAGTGTGGAAAGAATTAGGCCCAAAGTAGAGCTAATCCATAATTTAGAAGTGGAGTACTCTGAGGTTGAGAGAAACATTGAATTTCTTCATGAAATCACTATAAGTGAAGAAAACGTGCTTGACAACATAAAAAAAAAACAAACAAACAGCAATTTTTATAATACTCCTTGGTTCTGAATCCAGATTGAAAAGACCTTTCACATTTTAGCTACTTTCTCTGGCTTGTTTTATATGCTATCTAGTTCAAGAGATTATATGGCATTTTTAGACTTGCTGATTTTTAAAAATTCTGAGTTTGTTCACTGGCTTGAGTACTGTGACTTAGAATTGAGCAATTAAAAGTTATTAAAGAAAATGTTCAAATACTAGAGAACTAAATCCAGAAACATATCTGCCAATATAAATCACATATATAATTTTTAAAATTTGTGATGCAAGTTTCAGGCATAAGCAAGCTATCTCAGGAGGGCATATTGACTTTTCTCTCTTCTGTGGTACCTTAAGTAGTTTTTTAGAGAGCTGAAACTCAGTTATCTCTTATTGTGGCAATAAAGAAGTTTTTTAATTGTCTGAATAGAACTTAAAACTAACCTTAGAAGTAAAAACTGCCTGTAAAATCCACTTGTAACACAAAAAAAGATTTTCAAAAACAGTAGACTTTATTTTGAGCACACACCTCCTTTACACAACAACCTTAAATTTATGAGATAATAATTTCCTATTTATCAATAATTGTATAATAAATAACTAATAATCTATTGTTTTTATTTTTAAAAATTGTAACTGCCTATTTTTTATTTTTGAAAAACTATAACAACAGAGGAAAGGGTAATGCCAAATGTGGTATTTTGGTTTAAAACACAGTAATCTAATTCTGTTTTCCTTTGCCACAACTTTCAGACCCAAAGTTTATGTCTGTCAGACGTACACAGAAAGCCACATCTTTGGAGAGGAATAGTCAGCATCACATTGATTGAGGGGCGAGACCTCAAGGCGATGGATTCAAATGGGTTGAGTGACCCCTATGTGAAGTTCCGGCTTGGGCATCAGAAGTACAAGAGCAAGGTGACCTATCTCTTTTGTGTTCCCGTCAGTGCTTGGAAGGCAGTGGTTGGTTAATAGCCATGCTCTGAGACGTGAAAACTAGCCACTTTTTTAATGCTTAACAGAACTACTTTTCAACATCATGTCAGGCAACAGTACTAACAATTGTATTGCATTTCTTACTTTATGTACTATGTGACCTTTGGTAAACTATTTCTCTATGTCTCAGTTTCTTCACCTATCACACGGAATAATACTAGGAACTATCTCTTTTTAAAAAAAAAAAGCGGAGCAAACCTAAGTCAATGCCTGGCACATAAAGTACTCAAAGAATGTTGGCTACTATTATTACTGCATCTAGTACTAGTACAAGTACTACAAATAGCACTATTTGACATGTATGAAAAATCTTTGTGCATTACTCTGAACCATTTTTTCAAACTGAGTTGCACCAATGCAGATTGCAAGGTTTTAAAAATTTATTTAGAAAACAGAGGGCCAAGGTCCTGCTGCCACTACAGCAGTGTGCCATGGCACAAGTTACTTTGCCTCTCCATACCCCATCTGTGAGAATGAGAATTAAAATAATGCCTACCTAATAAAGTTATTGAGAAGATTGAATACTATATGTCATGCATGTAAAGGGCTTAGAATATTGCTTTGCCCATAATAAAGACTCAATAAATGGTAGTAGCGGAAGGAAGAGGAAGAGTAGCAGCAGTAGTAAATATATTATGTAATAGCACTTGTATTATTAGTAATAACATATTATATTAAATATTCATATCACTATCATATTATTAACAGAAATAATAATAATTAGTAAAGGTCATAGTAGTCATGGTTATATAGTGATAGTTACATTTATCTGTGTTGCATCCAAATACAGCCTCTTTAATGGTCAGCTTCTATAGCTGGTATTCATTGACACCTTGGGACAACTGATTACACCCATCTTGTATTAGAAATATCATAGAGGTGATTTCTTAGCAGGCTGATTGGTTACCTTCTTAAGTGCCCACATCCAAGGGGAAGGCATCACTTCTGACTTATAGGAAATCATATAGGGAAGACAATCCTAAAAAAGAAAACTGAAAGCTTAAGTTCTTTTTTGATCAAATAAGTAAGATGGACCACTCCCCAAAATACTGAACCCAATTATGAGACATTTGAATTGTCATACCATCCATCCAGTGCCGTCTTTTTTTTTCTGCCATGGGTTTAATAATAACATTTTAAAGAAACTACTGATCCCCAAAATAGGTACCTGTGACCACTTCTATCTTGTCTTTTATCAATTAACATTATTTCCATGTTCTGGTAGGCTTAAAACATTACTTATTTTTATAGTTCTGCTCTTTAGGTATGACATATGAAACCCAGCTATGGACATGTGTCTCTCTTTGCTCTTTCTTTCCATGATCTATTGCTGATTAATTTCAGATTATGAACTTTAAAAATTGTGATTCATTTGCGTTACCTTTGCACATAACATACTTCATTGCTTTCAAAGTCTTTACATCTGAAGATCTGTCTCTCATACATTAAAAAGAGAAAAGGCCGCTACATGCCCTCCTGCTAAAAAGAAAGAGTAGGGAAACAAATATGAATGTGGTCTAACTCAATGGTGAATGGAATTTTAAAACACATCAGTATGAGTCACTTGATTCATTGATTCCACCAGGTGTTTTATCTGAATACTTGAAGTTACAAAATTGCACGTCAGATAAGATATCTTTCTTATATATGCGACGTGGAGATTATACACACACATATTCATATTAATTCACAAACATTTTTGGCATAGTGCTTTGGGGAAAGAGATCTGAAGCTCTAATAAAAGACTTGAGTTAGAGTCTAGCTACTAAATCCTAATGACTGTAGGTGGGTCACATAAACCTCAGGTCTCGGTTTCTCCATGTATAAAATTGGGATGATACATCAGTGCTATAATTTTAAAGTAAAAGTTTGCCTGACCACCCCAAAATTACTTTTTTTCCTCTTGCTCCCACAGAACTTCATTGTCCGTTTTCTTCATTATTCAGCTCGCAATTCTTATGTGTGTGGGAAGTGAGGGGAAAAAACTCTGGGGATCCTCATCTTCCTTTATTATAAGATGACAGACCACGAGTTATATCTGTGTATTAACTGGTTATGTAAAATAAATGCTAGTATCTGAGTGAGCTATTTCACTTACAGATTCTTTGCCTTTTCTATGTAATTCATATCTGTTATGTGTTACTCAAAATAATGAGAGGGTGCCTGTTGGTTTTCAGGACACATTCTTTTGGGTTCTCTCATACAATGTGCAGTAAAGATGCTGAGATCTAATGACTTGTTTCCGTCATTTCTAGAAGCTCACATGCTTTTCTAGATAGTACATAAAGTTTGATTTATGTCTCAAGTTAAATTTTTTAAGACTGATATTGAGGAGACACTAATGACTTTTTGGTTTTCCAGATTATGCCAAAAACTTTGAATCCTCAGTGGAGGGAACAATTTGATTTTCATCTCTATGAAGAAAGAGGCGGAATCATTGATATCACTGCATGGGACAGAGACGCTGGGAAAAGGGATGACTTTATTGGCAGGTTTGTGCAATTTGGTATTTCTGGATCACCCTAGACAGGATGAGCTTTGTTGTAAGTCTGGTATTATAATTGATCTTTACTGTTTTGAAGCAAGGGATCTTATCATGGTAAGGCAATGCTTGGGTGAACTGAAAAATAGATTTGAAGACTGACCAGTAGGTGGCAGTTTTGACCAGTTGATGGACAGGCTATCTGAATTTGATATCCAGAAATTTTCTCCAGATGTCAGGAACATTGTGCATAAAAGTTACGGGAGTTGAGAAAGAGGAATCTCATTTGATATAAGATACTTAAAAGGAACAAAGAACATATTCATAGTCTGCAAAGTGATCTGAGATAATATTACTTTTCATAAAGCATATTGTGACCGCAAAATGCATTGTTTCATACAACTCCCTGCAAGGTAGAGAATCTTGATAATCTCCTAGGAGTTCATAAATCTCCCAGGAGTTCAAGTTTCAGTGAAGGAAGTGTGTAAGTGAGGCAGATCCAGGTTAATCTGATAATGTGGTGAAGAAAAGAGTATTCTGAAGCTTACATGACATCTCTGCACAAAGACAAGGTTATTTTGAATGATTGCTTGAATTATATGAATTGTTTTCTTACTTTTAAGCCTATTTTTATATTTGCAATAGTTACATATGTGTCTTTATAGCAAAACACATTGAAACCTGCCAATACTGAAATAAAGCACAGTGTACAGAAGAATTTGTTAGTTTAGAAAATTCTTTCTTCATCATAGTTGACATGATTTCCAAGTCTCTAAACATACAGCCTGAAGAAACGCATACATACTAATAATAATAAAGGGAATTTTACACTAAAAAAGCAAAAATAGAAATCCAAACCAACATATTTTTCTCTTTGGCTTTTGTTATTCTAAGAAATATGTTTTAAACAATGGTTTTCTTCATAGTATTATCAAGTGAGAGGTCAAAGATCAGCTTCAGTTAACCTTTAATATTTTACTTATAAAATGAAATGAGAAAAACACCACTGCAAGCTAATGCTGTATTTCATTTCAGTCCTTTTTAGAGGACAAGCTTTCACTGCATATTTTTTCCCTCTAGTAAAATACTATTTTCAGTGTTTTCTTAAAGTTCTACCTTGCTCTCTTTGGGATATACCACCAGCTTAAGTATCAGTATAGATCTGTTAATACACTGAGTACATTTTATTATATATATATATGTCTGTTTCCATCTTCCTCAATAAGCTATGAGCTCTTTCAAGTAGATGCTTTCTAGCTATTCCTTGAATAATTAATTCATTTTCATAATTTATAGCAACATTAGCTCTATTTGGTGACCACAAGGAAATCAGAACGGCTGTCATATGTAACTTGCTACCTCAATCTCATTACTTTGTATTCAAACTTGCTTATCATAGTAAAATAACGAAGTAATTGATGAAATGTACTAGCTTCTTGTACTTCTGGGTCCACATTACATGAAGTCCTTCTTATCCTTTTTTCCGATTTTTTCCATAATGACAGATACCCTTTTATGTATTTTTCTTTCTTTGAAAAGCATCTCCAAATTTGGAAATTATGAAGATTTCTCAGCCCATTTTGTACTGACCTTTACCTTTTCCTCACTTGATAATATTACAGATTCTTCAAGGGCATGCCTAATAATTTTAAGAAGTGTTTGGCAGAGAGGTGGACCTGTTTATCTTACTTCATCTCGTTTCTATGGTTTGTCCATATTTGGCAAATTTTGAGAGAACAGTGATAAATGGCTGGTGTGAAGATCATAGTGATTGCTCTAGACAACTGGGGGAGCTGAGAAGGTTTATGAAGTTTGGAAAAAGAGAAGAAATCCATTTTTGGAGCTTCTGGGTTGGTGAACATGTGCAGGTGCTGGGAGAGTGCTGTGCCCTGAGGGCATGGAAGCTCCACACCCCTTACACATACCTTACCCTGTGCATTTCTTCCATCCAGCCATTCCTGAATTATATCCTTTCATAAGAAACTAGTAATCTAGTTGGAAGTGTATCCTCCCTTCTTATTTTTTTAGCTGTTGGAGGTGTTTACCACCTGCATATAGTTTCTGGCTTGGGCTTTGCCTGGGTTGTTGGATGAGTTCTTTATGCCCGTGGCTATTACACAGGAGAACCTTGGAAGCAGGATCAAGAAGCCCTGGGCTCCAGCACCCTCATTGCTTTGATGGGCAAATCTGTGTGCTCTGCTTCCCAGTATCTTGGTTGGATTAAAACTGGCTTGGATGGTGAGTCCAAATACTACCATTAAAGAATTATAGGGATTTCTAAACCTCTCATTTATTTTGAATGACTTACTTTTATTTCCAGATACTTTTTTTCTAAATATAATAAAAACTTATCTGGCATCAGCCTCACTAAAAAACATTCGCTTTGGGTCATATGCCAAATATAATTGCCTACGAAAGCAATTTGAGCCAAAAAGTTTTAGAGTAAACAAGAGCACAGGTAGACAAGAAGACTTCTAGGACAGCTTTTGAGTATCAGTTTAAACCATTTTACACAGTAAAGGGATTTGTTGTTGAATTTTGAGATAAGCAAAGTGGACAATACAAAATTGTTGTACACTCTGCTAATTTAACAAAGATGCCTGTTGCAGAAAAAGGAAATGACCCTGGCAAATATCATCATTTCCAATCTACTTGATGGCCAGATAGCAGCAGAAACTCTTGGAATCTGACTTTATACTTACTGAATTGTACTTTACACACATCCTGCCACTGAAGAACAATATATTATTAGATCTAAGGGGTGGGCGAGAGAGTTGCATGTGTTTATGTCAAGATTGTGTGGTAACAGTGGAAATAATGCAGATTATAATAGAATCCCTTGGTCCTAGAACAGTTTAGAAGAGAATAGCTACCTTCTAATTAAATTTGAGTTCTAAGATGAAAGTAACAGGAGTAAAACTGTCATCAGGGTCTTCTGTATTCTTTTTTTTTTCAATTTTTGAATTTTATTTATTTTTTTATACAGCAGGTTCTTATTAGTCATCAATTTTATACACATCAGTGTATACATGTCAATCCCAATCGCCCAATTCATCACACCACCATCCCCACCCCCTTCCATAAATAAGTGATATCATATGATATTTGCCTTTCTCTGTCTGACCTGCCTCACTTAGTATGATAATCTCTAGGTCCATCCATGTTGCTGCAAATAGAATTCTTTCCTTCTTTTATGGCTGAGTAATATCCATTGTATATATATATATACCACATCTTCTTTATCCATTCATCTGTCGATGGGCATTTAGGTTGCTTCCATGTCCTGGCTATTGTAAATAGAGCTGCAGTGAACACTGTGGTACATGACTCTTTCTGAATTCTTTTGCAAGCTGTTGTTGCAACATTCTCTGTCTGTATTAAATTTTTTTAATTAATTAATTTTATTGAAACATACTTTGCATGTAACATGTAAGTTTAAGGTGTACAATGTATTGATTTAATAGATTTATATATTGTAACAGGATCACCATCATAGCTATAGTTAGCACCTCTATCACGTCACATAATTATCTTTCTGTGTGTGTGTGGTGGGAATAATTAAGATATGCCTCTATTCACTTAGAAATTAGAGACTTCTGGGAGTTGATTGGTGGCTGGTGAATAAATTTAAAGTTGGCCATGGAGGGTAATACTCTCCCATCAATGTCTAATAATGGTTTTTAAGGATCCTGTCTGCATTAGTCCCAAATTTGGAACACGTGAATGGATTAGATTATCTACACACACTAGTGTACTGTGTTATAGTTTTTTTATAATTCACTTTATTTTCCTGTTTGGGTTACATATAATGATTTTTTTTTCCTTTTTTTTTAAACATCTTTATTGGAGTATAATTGCTTTACAATGGTGTGTTAATTTCTGCTTTATAACAAAGTGAATCAGCTATACATATATCCCTATATCTCCTCCCGCCTGCATCTCCCTCCCACCCTGCTTATCCCACCCCTTGACTTCACTCTGTATGACAGTCTCTGGGTCCATCCACCTCACTACAAATAATTCAATTTCCTTTCTTTTTAGGAAGCACCGAGCTGATCTCCCTGTGCTGTGTGGCTGCTTCCCACTAGCTATCCATTTTACATTTGGTAGTGTGTATAAGTCCATGCCACTCTCTCACTTCGTGCCAGCTTACCCTTCCCCCTCCCTGGGTCCTCAAGTCCATTCTCTACATCTGCGTCTTTATTCCT
>NC_041221.1:94169014-94171119 GCF_002837175.3 Physeter macrocephalus | reverse complement strand
TTTTAAGTTTCATTAGGTCCCATTTGTTTATTTTTGTTTTTATTTCCATTTCTCTAGGAGGTGGGTCAAAAAGGATCTTGCTGTGATTTATGTCATAGAGTGTTCTGCCTATGTTTTCCTCTAAGGGTTTTATAGTGTCTGGCCTTACACTTAGGACTTTAATCCATTTTTTGTTTGTGTATGGTGTTAGGAAGTGTTCCAATTTCATTCTTTTACATGTAGCTGTCCAGTTTTCCCTGCACCACTTATTGAAGAGGCTGTCTTTTCTCCATTGTATATTCTTGCCCCCTTTATCAAAAATAAGATGACCATATATGCGTGGGTTTATCTCTGGGCTTTCTATCCTGTTCCATTGGTCTATATTTCTGTTTTTGTGCCAGTACCATGCTGTCTTGATTACTGTAGCTTTGTAGTACAGTCTGAAGTCAGGGAACCTGATTCCTCCAGCTCCGTTTTTCTTTCTCAAGATTGCTTTGGCTATTCAGGGTTTTTCGTGTTTCCATACAAATTGTGAAATGTTTTGGTTCTCATTCTGTGAAAAATGCAATTGGTAGTTTCATAGAGATTGCACTGAATCTGTAGATTGCTTTGGGTGGTATAGTCATTTTCACAATGTTCATCCTTCCAATCCAAAAACATGGTATATCTCTCCATCTGTTTGTATCATCTTTAATTTCTTTCATCAGTTTCTTATAGTTTTCTGCCTACAGGTCTTTTGTCTCCTTAGGTAGGTTTATTCCTAGGTATTTTATTCTTTTTGTTGCAGTGGTAAATGGGAGTGTTTCCCTAATTTCTCTTTCAGATTTTTCATCATTATTGTATAGGAATGAAAGAGATTTTTGGGCACTAATTTTGTATCCTGCTACTCTACCAAATTCATTGATTAGGTCTAGTAGTTTTCTGGTAGAGTCTTTAAGGATTCACTATGTATAGTATCATGTCATCTGCAAACAGTGACAGCTTTACTTCTTCTTTTCCGATTTGGATTCCTTTTATTTCTTTTTCTTCTCTGATTGCTGTGGCTAAAACTTCCAAAACTGTGTTGAATAATGGTGGTGAGAGTGGACAACCTTGTCTTATTCCTGATCTTAGAGGAAATGGTTTCAGTTTTTTACCATTGAGAACGATGTTGGCTGTGGGTTTGTCATATATGGCCTTTATTATGTTGAGGTAAGTTACCTTTATGCCTACTTTCTGGAGGGTTTTTATCATAAATGGGTGTTGAATTTTGTCAAAAACTTTTTCTGCATCTATTGAAATGATCATATAGTATTTCTCCTTCAATTTGTTAATATGGTTTATAACGTGATTGATTTGCGTATATTGAAGAATCCTTGCATTCCTGGGATAAACCCCACTTGATCATGGTGTATGATCATTTTAACGTGCTGTTGGATTCTGTTTGCTAGTATTTTGTTGAGGATTTTTGCATCTATGTTCATCAGTGATTTTGGCCTGTAGTTTTCTTTCTTTGTGACATCTTTGTCTGGTTTTGGTATCAGGGTGATGGTGGCCTCGTAGAATGAGTTTGGGAGTGTTCCTCCCTCTGCTATATTTTGGAAGACTTTGAGAAGGATAGGTGTTAGCTCTTCTCTAAAGATGTTTGATAGAATTCGGCTGTGAAGCCATCTGGTCCTGGGCTTTTGTTTGTTGGAAGATTTTTAATCACAGTTTCAATTTCAGTGCTTGTGATTGGTCTGTTTATATATTCTATTTCTTCCTGGTTCAGTCTCAAAGGTTGTGCTTTTCTAAGAAGTTGTCCATTTCTTCCAGGTTGTCCATTTTATTCGCATATAGTTGCTTGTAGGAGTCTCTCATGATCCTTTGTATTTCTGCAGTGTCAGTTGTTACTTCTCCTTTTTCATTTCTAATTCTGTTGATTTGAGTCTTCTCCCTTTTTTCTTGATATGTCTGTCTAATGGTTTATCAATTCTGTTTATCTTCTCAAAGAACCAGCTTTTAGTTCAATTGATCTTTGCTGTCATTTCATTCATTTCTTTTTCATTTATTTCTGATCTGATCTTTATGATTTCTTTCCTTCTGCTAACTTTGGAGTTTTTTGTTCTTTTTTCTCTAATTGCTTTAGGTGTAAGGTTAGGTTGTTC
>NC_041221.1:94168136-94168999 GCF_002837175.3 Physeter macrocephalus | reverse complement strand
TTTAGCCTCCATGTGTTTGTATTTTTTACACATTTTTTTCCTGTAATTGATATCTAATCTCATAGCGTTGTGTTTGGAAAAGATACCTGATATGATTTCAGTTTTCTTAAATTTACCAAGGCTTGATTTGTGACTTAAGATATGATCTATCCTGAAGAATGTTCCATGAGCACTTGAGAAGAAAGTGTATTCTGTTGTTTTTGGATGGGATGTCCTAAAAATATCAATTAAATCCATCTTGTTTAATGTATCATTTAAAGCTTGTGTTTCCTTATTTATTTTCTTTTTGGATGATCTGTCCATTGGTGAAAGTGGGGTGTTACTGTGTTTCCTGCCTAGAGAAGTTCCTTTAGCATTTGTTGTAAAGCTGGTTTGGTCATGCTGAATTCTCTTAGCTTTTGCTTGTCTCTGAAGGTTTTTATTTCTCCGTCGAATCTGAATGAGGTCCTTGCTGGGTAGAGTATTCTTGGTCTTGGTCATAGGTTTTTCCTTTATTTATAATTGTTATATCTTCCTCTTGGATTGATCCCTTGATCGTTATATACTGTCCTTCTTTGTCTCTTGTAATATTCTTTATTTTAAAGTCTATTTTGTCTGACATGAGAATTCCTACTCCAGCTTTCTTTTGATTTCCATTTGCCTGGAATATCTTTTTCCATACCCTCACTTTCAGTCTGTACGTGTCCCTAGATCTGAAGTGGGTCTCTCGTAGACAGCATATATACGGGTCTTATTTTTTTATCCATTCAGCCTGTCTGTGTCTTTTCGTTGGAGCATTTAATCCATTTACATTTACGGTAGTTATCGATATGTATGCTCCTATTACCATTTTCTTAATTGTTTTGGGTTTGTTATTGTAGGTC
>NC_041221.1:94157917-94161088 GCF_002837175.3 Physeter macrocephalus | reverse complement strand
ATCCATCTTGTTTAATGTATCATTTAAAGCTTGTGTTTCCTTATTTATTTTCTTTTTGGATGATCTGTCCATTGGTGAAAGTGGGGTGTTAAAGTCCCCTACTATGATTGTGTTGCTGTTGATTTCCCCTTTTATGGCTGTTAGCATTTGCCTTATGTATTGCAGTGCTCCTATGTTGGGTGCATAAATATTTATAATTGTTATATCTTCCTCTTGGATTGATCCCTTGATCGTTATATACTGTCCTTCTTTGTCTCTTGTAATATTCTTTATTTTAAAGTCTATTTTGTCTGACATGAGAATTCCTACTCCAGCTTTCTTTTGATTTCCATTTGCCTGGAATATCTTTTTCCATACCCTCACTTTCAGTCTGTACGTGTCCCTAGATCTGAAGTGGGTCTCTCGTAGACAGCATATATACGGGTCTTATTTTTTTATCCATTCAGCCTGTCTGTGTCTTTTCGTTGGAGCATTTAATCCATTTACATTTACGGTAGTTATCGATATGTATGCTCCTATTACCATTTTCTTAATTGTTTTGGGTTTGTTATTGTAGGTCTTTTCCTTCTCTGTGTTTCCTGCCTAGAGAAGTTCCTTTAGCATTTGTTGTAAAGCTGGTTTGGTCGTGCTGAATTCTCTTAGCTTTTGCTTGTCTCTGAAGGTTTTTATTTCTCCGTCGAATCTGAATGAGGTCCTTGCTGGGTAGAGTATTCTTGGTCTTGGTCATAGGTTTTTCCTTTTCATCACTTTAAATATGTCCTGCCACTCGCTTCTGGCTTGCAGAGTTTCTGCTGAAAGATCAGCTGTTAACCTTATGGGAGTTCCCTAGTATGTTATTTGTTATTTTTCCCTTGCTGCTTTTAATATTTTTTCTTTGTATTTAATTTTTGATATTTTGATTAATATGTGTCTTGGCGTGTTTCTCCTTGGATTTATCCTGTATGGGACTCTCTGTGCTTCCTGTACTTGAATAACTATTTCCTTTCCCATATTAGAGAAGTTTTCAACTATAATCTCTTCAAAGATTTTCTCAGTCCCTTTGTTTTTTTCTTTTTCTTCTGGGACCCCTATAATTCAAACGTTGGTGCGTTTAACGTCCCAGAGGTCTCTGAGACTGTCCTCAATTCTTTTCATCCTTTTTTCTTTATTTTGCTCTGTGGTAGTTATTTCCACTATTTTATCTTCCAGGTCACTTATCCATTCTTCTGCCTCAAGTTATTCTGCTATTGATTCCTTCTAGAGAATTTTAAATTTCATTTATTGTGTTGTTCATCATGTTTGCTCTGTAGTTCTTCTAGGTCCTTGTTAAACGTTTCTTGTATTTTCTCCATTCTATTTCCAAGATTTTTGGATCATCTTTACTATCATTACTCTGAATTCTTTTTCAGGTCTGGTGGGTTTTTACCTTGCTCCTTCATCTGCTGCATATTTCTCTATCTTCTCATTTTTTTTTTAACTTATTGTGTTTGGGGTCTCCTTTTTACAGGCTGAAGGTTCATAGTTACCCTTGTTTTTGGTGTCTGCCCCCAATTGGGTGAGGTTGGTGCATTGGCTTGTGCAGGCTTCCTGGTGGAGGGGACTGGTGCCTGTGTTCTGTTGGGTGGGGCTGGATCTTGTCTTTCTTTTGGGCAGGGCCATGTCTGGTGGTGTGTTTTGGGGGTGTGTGAACTTAGTATGATTTTAGGCAGCCTCTCTGCTCATGGGTGTGGTTGTGTTCCTGTCTTGCTAGTTGTTTGGCATAGGGTGTCCAGCACTGTAGCTTGCTGGTCGTTGAGTGGAGCTGGGTCTTAGCATTGAGATGGAGATCTCAGGGAGAGCTTTTGACGTTTGATATTACATGGAGCCGGGAGGTCTCTGGTGGACCAATGTCCTGAACTTTGCTCTCCCACCTCAGAGGAAAAGGCCTGACACCTGGCCAGAGCAGCAAGACCCTGTCAGCCACACGGCTCAGAAGAAAAGGGAGAAAAAAAGAAAAAAAGAAAGAGAGAAAAAAAGAAAAGAAAAGAAAGTTATTGAAAAATAAAAAATCTTATTAAAAATAAAAAATTAAAAAGTAATTTTAAAAAAAGAAAGAAAGAAGAGAGCAACCAAACTAAAAAACGAATCCACCAATGAAAACAAGTGCTAAAAACTATACTAAAAAAAACAAACAAACAAAAAAAATGGGCAGACAGAACCCTAGGACAAATGGTAAAAGTAAAGCTAAACAGACAAAATCACACAAAGTCCACTGCCTCAATTTTGGGATGATTCATTGTCTATTCAGGTATTCCACAGATGCAGAGTACATCAGGTTGATTGTGGAGATTTAATCCGCTGCTCCTGAGGCTGCTGGGAGAGATTTCCCTTTCTCTTCTTTGTTCGCACAGCTCCGGGGGTTCAGCTTTGGATTTAGACCTGCCTCTGCATGTAGGTCGCCTGAGGGCGTCTGTTCTTAGCTCACACAGGACGGGGTTAAAGGAGCAGCTGATTAGGGGGCTCTGGCTCACTCAGGCTGGGGGGAGGGAGGGGTACGGATGCGGGGCGAGCCTGCAGCGGCAGAGGCCAGCGTGACGTTGCACCCGCCTGAGGCGCGCCGTGCCAGGGAAGCTGTCCCTGGATCACGGGACCCTGGCAGTGGCAGGCTGCACAGGCTCCCGGGTGGGGTGGGGAGGGGAGGTGTGGATAGTGTCCTGTGCTCGCACACAGGCTTCTTGGTGGCGGCAGCAGCGGCCTTAGAGTCTCATGCCCGTCTCTGGGGTCCGCGCTGATAGCCGCGGCTCGCGCCCATCCCTGGAGCTCATTTAGGAGGTGCTCTGAATCTCCTCTCCTCGCGTACCGTGAAACAATGGTCTCTTGCCTCTTCGGCAGCTCCAGACTTTTCCCGGACTTCCTCCCGGCTAGCTGTGGCGCACTAGCCCCCTTCAGGCTGTGTTCACGCCGCCAACCCCAGTCCTCCCCGTGGGATCTGACCTCCGAAGCCCGAGCCTCAGCTCCCAGCCCCCGCCCGCCCCGGCGGGTGAGCAGACAAGCCTCTCTGGCTGGTGAGTGCTGGTCGGCACCGATCCTCTGTGCGGGAATCTCTCCGCTTTGCCCTCCGCACCCCCGTTGCTGCGCTCTCCTCCGTGGCTCCGAAGCTTCCCCCCTCCGCCACCCACAGTCTCCGCCCGTGAAGGGGCTTCTAGTGTGTGG
>NC_041221.1:94154400-94157814 GCF_002837175.3 Physeter macrocephalus | reverse complement strand
TCCCTATTCTTTTGTCTCTGTTTTTTCTTTTTTCTTTTGCCCTACCAGGTACGTGGGGAGTTTCTTGCCTTTTGGGAAGTCTGAGGTCTTCTGCCAGCGTTCAGTAGGTGTTCTGTAGGGGCTGTTCCACGTGTAGATGTATTTCTGATGTATATGTGGGGAGGAACGTGATCTCCGTGTCTTACTCCTCTGCCATCTTGAAGGTCTCCCACATATAATGATTTTTGAAATGTGGTTTTGTAAGTGTATACTCTATAACAGGGCTTTGTTTGTTTGTTTATTAGAAAGATAAGACTGGCTATGAATGAAAGAGCCACTTGCAAATCTGGAGTGTCAACACAGTGAAAACTATTTTTACACTGAACAGTACCACTCCCATTCTCACTTGATCCCACATAGTCAGGCTTTTGCCCCCAACAATTCACCCAAACTGCTCTTGTCAAGGTCACCTGTGACCACCACGTTGCTAAATTCAATGGCCAGTGTTTAACCTACATCTTACCTGATCCAGCAGCCGCGCTGGACTTGGCTGATAGCTTCCTTCCTTAAAACAGGTTTTTTTCAGCTGGCTTGCAGAACAGAGGGCTCTGTTTTCCTCTTACCTCATCACATGCTCTTTCTTCATCTCCCCTGCAGATTTTTCCTCATTTGCCTCCTGAGTTAATTCTGGAGACCCTCAGAGCTCACTCCCTGGGCATCTTCTCTATCTATACCTGCCCCCATGGTGCCTTCACCCACTCTTGTGCTTTCCATACCACCTAAGATTGACAACGACAAACATACAGATCCACTCCTTAACTCCACGTCCAACTGCCTGCTTGAAATCTCCATTTGGACGTCTAATAGGCTTCTCCAATTTAGCAGGTCCAAAGCCCAACTTCTTACCCGCAGCGCCCCAAATCTGCTCCTCCATCAGGTTTCTCTCTCGTTCGTTGCTAACACCAAAAATCTTGGAGTCATATTTTATTCTTTTCTTTCATTGTCATCAAGTCCATTCAGCAACTTGCAAACTTCTCCTTCAGAATATAGTCAGAAATCACCCTTATTATCTCAATCATTCTGTTTCCTGTTGAAGCCACCGTCAGTTTCATGTGGGCAGCGGCAAGAGACTCCTGTTCTTCTTCCTTCCACATAACATCAATAAAATAATTTAACACCTCTGCTCGAAGCCCTGTAGTTGCTTCCCATCTCAGTCTGTGTACAACCAGTGTCCTCATAGAGCCCTCTGATGCTCCTGGTGATCTGGCCCTGTGACCCCTCTGCCCTGAACTTCTGCTACTTTGCCCCTCCCTCCCTCTGCTTTGTCCCAGCCTCTTTGCTGTTCCTCAGGTGCACCATATACCTTCCCACCTCAGGATCTTTCCCTCCATCTGTGACACTCTTTCTTCAGGAGTCCACCTGCCTTGCTTCTTTACCTTCTTGAGGTCTATGCACAAATGTCACATCAGGGAGACAGCCATACCAACCCTATTTAAAATCGAAACTTCTTTTCCTTGACATTATGTTTCTTCTATCCTGCTTTGTTTTCTCCATCGAAGTAATCACCATTTGACATACTATGCATTTCACTTACTTATTTTATCATGTATTTTCCATCACTTGAATGTGAGCTTCATGAAGGCAGGGGTTTTTGAGTGCTTTGTTCATTGTGGCATCCTCAATACCTGTTAAAGTGTGTGACAAGTAATAGGTGCTTAATAAATATTTGCTGGATTTAAATTTAAATACCTGAAGTTTGACTGAATACTGGAAATTATGGCTCTTCCTTCTCTAAATAAATATAGCATTTGACACCTGATGTTAATGCAAAGGCAATTAGAACAGCATGCCTTAGTGGAAAGTACAAAGTTTCAGTATAATTAAGAAAGATATTTGTGTATAATTCAAAAGGGAGAATTAATGGGTTAAAATGTCTAGGTGTCTGAGTAAACTTTGTACTTAAAAAATACTGAATGGTTGCATTTGAATAAAAAGTAGCCTATGCATTTACCAAGATACTTATAACTTTTTCACCATTATAATATCAAGTGAGTTAATGCCATCTGGTTGTTAAATTTTACGCAAAAATAAATTTACCATGAATGGAAAGAAACAATAATAGTAGTGCTTTACACTGTATAGGGCACTATTATTACATACATTAGTTCAATATTAGGGGGTAACAAGGATGCTTAATATTGTACCAATTTTGCCGGTGTAAAAAGTGAGGCAGGTTTAGAGGTATAGCAAAAAAGGAGGTTTAGAGATTGTTCAGCTAGTGTGAATTTGGGGCGATTGATCTGAGACTCAAATCCAGGACTCCTGATTTTAAAGTCCATGCCCCTTTCACCTCGGTCTGGTATTCAGTATGTTCTGAAGCTATTAAGGGCTCGATAAAGTGCCAAGAAGTCAGTAAACCCACTTGGGTGGTGTGCACTGTACTGCAAGTTTGAACAACAAATTTTACCTGTCGCTGAACTACAGATTTCAAGTGAAGGTGAAATAATGTTAATCTGCGTGTAATTATTTAACTTTCTGATCACCTGCATTTTGGCAGGCAAGACGGACTGCCACCTTTACGATAATCAGCTAATAAATCCTCATGATTGTTACACTTTTATGCAGAGCAGTAATCTGAACAAATTGTCTGCTGACAGCTGTGGTAAATTGCCAAGAATGAGTGCTGTCAGAGAACAAGTTGTTTTTATGAACGTGCAGAGTAAGTAAATCCCATGTCAAGCAATTTCATTCAGTCGGAGTTATTTGCAATCCACTATAGCAAGATTTATAGCATTATTTATTAGTGTGCAAAATGCTTTTTTATCTTTAAAGTGGCATTGATTTGGGGCACATATATTTTAGGTTAGTGGATTACTACTAACTTTATTTGCTGCATTGTGATCAGGGCTGAAGCATTGGTACTGCCCATGACAATAAAGTGCTATAGATGTAAACTTCAGTAGAGAGTTCTATTTCAACACAATTTTTATTACTAATATAGAAGACAAAGTTATCCCAAATGGGCAAGTTCCGGGTGAAGAACAAATGCTTTCAACCATAAAATAAATCTATGACTCTATATTTAATGCCAAAGGAAAGAGAATGTGGAATGAGTACCTACTATGTACTATACTTAGTACATGTATGTCTGTCCAGGTATAGCGTGGAAAATGAGGAAAAGAGCCTTTGACTTTGCATGTTAACCAAATTAATGTTTTCTTAAAGTTGAAGGTCATTGCGTTTGAACATTTGACACTATAGATTCTGATTTGCAGTGTTTCTTTTTTTTTTTTTTTTGCGGTACACGGGCCTCTCACTGTTGTGGCCTCTCCCGTTGCGGAGCACAGGCTCCAGACGTGCAGGCTCAGCGGCCATGGCTCACGGGCCCAGCCGCTCCGCGGCACGTGGGATCTTCCCGGACCGGGGCACGAACCC
>NC_041221.1:94079446-94154390 GCF_002837175.3 Physeter macrocephalus | reverse complement strand
ACGGGCCCAGCGGCTCCGCGGCACGTGGGATCTTCCCGGACCGGGGCACGAACCCGTGTCCCCTGCATCGGCAGGCGGACTCTCAACCACTGAGCCACCAGGGAAGCCCTGCAGTGTTTCTTATTTGTGGTATAAATACTACGGTGATTGTTCTACTTCCTATGTAAACAAGAGTAGGAGCAATCCTGCCTCATGAATTTGAAAGCACAGAGATAACTAGTCAGAAAATTCTAAAAATTCTAAACTGAAGAGAGTTTTTAATGAAATCTTTCTATTTCACCATTTTTCTTACTAAGGATTGAGTGAAATATTTTATTTGGGAGAGAGACAGTATTTCAGTAAAGAATGTCATTGATTCTTGTCTTGGTTTTTCCTAAACTCAACCTAAGCCAAATATATTAAGATTTTAATCCATTTTCTTTCATGGCTTACTATTTTTTCTTCTGAAGATTTTCTCAGAAAGTTTATACTCACTGCAGTATTTTGTCTACGGTAGGCATTTCCAAAGACAGTTTCCATGCACCATGCAGTTTCCAAAGACAGTGTGTATATTAAATAGCTTACCTTCGAGACAATGAATGGGGAAGCTCCCAAGTTTGTAGAAGTATGCTCTGATAAAGCCATCTCCCCAAAGACAGTTGGACAGTGACAACTGCTGACAACAGAAAGGCAATAACTGCATTAGCAGTTAGTAATGTCAGAGGTGGCGTGTACACTGCATAATTGTGAAACTTGAAAACACATTAGTGGTTACGTATTGAATTCTTTAAAATGCAAAGATTCTAAAGAATTATGTATCATATTGATTTATAATATAAGATCTTATACTATGTGTTTGTTTGACTAACGTAAAGTAGCTCTCATGCAGTAAATCTCAAAAACCTTCCTAATTTTATCGTTAAATTTGGTCCAGATTAGTAAAATGTGTTTTTAGAAATGACCCCCCACCAAAGAAATTCTATAGAGGCTTGTCTTCCTGTCCTGAAGTCTTCATTTTTAAATGTCCTCTTATCATGATGGCTTCATAATATCATGAGCTAGTACTTCAGGGCACAACACACACTTAGAAGTTCCTTGTTAGAGGAGATGTAAATTTTTGTTGCAGATATTCTTCCTGATAATTTTTAAGTTGAATTTTGTTTGAATTCTTGCTAGATCTGATTATGCCACACTATTGGTTTGTAAATCAGAATCAGAGTGTAGCTGACAGACAGATGGGCTAGGAGTAAACGTGTCAACTCTGTGTGTTCTTGTTTATCATTCTGTTCACTTATGCTTGTTCAATTAGTCTTATACTCAATCCACAGTTTCTTTCTTGGGATATTTTATTTTTTTAATTTTTATTTTACATTGGAGTATAGTTGATTTCCAATGTTGTGTTAGTTTCAGGCATACAGCAAAATGATTTAGTTATATGTATACATATATCTATTCTTTTTCAGATTCGTTTCCCATATAGGTTATTACAGAGTACTGAGTAGTGTTCCCTGTGCTATACAGTAGGTCCTTGTTGATTACCTATTTTATACATAGTAGTGTGTGTATGTTAATCCCAACCTCCTAATTTACTGGGATTTTTTTAAAGCCACTGTCCATTTTGTGAGGATTAGTTCAGTTAAAACTAGATGATATAATCCGTAAGTCCACCTAACCGAGCATATATGGACTGCAATTCACTGAAAGCCAGTCAGCAAGTTCGGGGGCCACTGTCAACCCCTCCATGTCATGCAGCTTCTGCTCGTTCCTCAAAATACTTGTAGGTCACATGTGACATATCTGATGTATGGGCTACCAGTGTTAATGCATATATAAAATATTTATGAAGTTTGAATCCTGTCCTATTTTATTTTATTTATTTATTTATTATTATTATTATTATTTTGCGGTACGCGGGCCTCTCACTGCTGTGGCCTCTCCCGTTGCGGAGCACAGGCTCTGGACGCGCAGGCTCAGCCGCCATGGCTCACGGGCCCAGCCGCTTCGCGGCACGTGGGATGTTCCCGGAGCGGAGCACGAACCCACGTCCCCTGCATCGGCAGGAAGACTCTCAACCACTGCGCCACCAGGGAAGCCCTCCTATTTTAAATTAAAAGATACATCCAAATAGGCCTAACATTTACTTCCTGTACCCCGTGTGTACATCAGTGGTGCTAATCACAAAACTGTTTCATCTGGGTAAAACTATCATTGGTTACTGGTTTAGGCATGGCAGAAGAAAAGGCGGGGAGAAAAAGGTGACAAGAATACTGAAATTTTTCTCCTTGAACTTAGGGGAAAACGTCACCAAATAAATGTGATATATTCCATTCATGTGGCTAAGTAATGCATATAGTTCTTACAATGTGCAAAGAATTTCAAGCTTTGCTATGGAAGTCAGTAAATGTGAGGTCTTGCCATCACTTAATTCCTCTGAGCCTCAGTTTCCCCATTTGTGGAATGAAATAAACTAGCTCTCCAATCTCAGTTTTGAGTCTCTCTTGATTCTTCTATTGATGATTGATTGACTGATGAGTTCGGAACAGACAGTACATTTTAAAATTGTACAATATCAAACTAAGGCATATGAGATAATAAAACTACGTATTATAGTTACATAGTACTTTCATCTTTTCAAAGTAGTTTTTCATCGGTTATTCCTGTGTTTTTACAATTCTATGCAAAGAGAAGGCATAAACGAGGAAAGCTGATGCACAAAAAGCTTGTAACTTGCTTGATATCACAATACTAATGAATAATTCAGCTTTGTTAAAAACTTTGGTGTTCTGAACCCCTGATGTGAACTCTGAAGCCAAATAACTTCACTAAAAGCAACACACTAGGTCTGCGGTAGTTCTGGAAATAAGGATGTGAGAAGCCAGAAGGCTTAGAAAGGGCTGAATCCCCCAAATTTAACAGAGGCCTGACCCACAGCGCACTTAATAAATAGTTAATGAATGAGTGAATGAATGAGTGTTGGAAAGAAATCAACCCACTTTCTGGGAAGACAATATAGAAATGGTAGCATGAGCACATTACATGCTAATCCTGGTTCTGCCACTGTCGCCGTGGGTAAAATTTTGGCCTCTCTGAACCTCTGTCTCCTCATCCATAAGTACTTTAATACTTACAGAGCACCAACTATATTCCAGCTCTGTGCTAGGAGCCTGCCCTTGAGGCGTATCAGGAGATTGACAGGAAAAGACATTTCAATGAGAATTAGTTAAAAATTAGCCAAGCAAACATAGGTAGATACATCATCTCAGGCAGAGGGGTTGCTTCTTACAAACACCAAGAAACAGGTGAGCCCTAGCATGGATGATGGGAGAATTACAAGCTGTCAGGAGTTACTTAAGTAGTAAGTGTAAGTCAACAAATGACACCCAAGCTGATGGTAGGTTGTGGAGTGCCCCATTGCCTTACTAAGTATATTTTATAGGTGGTGGGGAGCCAGGAGTGGGACATGGTCAGGTTTGGGTTTTGGACATCTGTAACTGTGGGGATTAAATTGTATCAATAATTTTTGCCTTCGACCAGGTTCCCTAGGAAACAGAGCTTGAGGCAGGGATTAGGTGCTGATACTTAACTGGGAGGTACAATCCCAGGTCCTGAGAGTGAGAGAGAAAGAACATGAGGCAGGGAAGACTAGGAAGTAAGGCACGGTGATAAGTTACTGGGCTGGCCATGTTCCCTGTGTTTCAGAGACCCAGTGGTTGCCCAGCAGGTGTGCCCACTTGGCCACATGTGGATAGGCAATATGGAGAATCCTGCTTTGGAATGGTTTGTGAGAGGGTGGAAGGCATATGGGGAGTTATCTTCCCATCACCTATGCCATTGATCTAAGTTCACCCCATAAGGAGAAAACTTCTGCATTGTTTCATCTGGTTTCTTTGGCAGATGATCAGGAAGCCAGATCCCATACTCCACAGTGTGGCTTTTTATCCAAGTGCAGAAGTGGCCTTAGAAGCCAGAAATTTGGGGCATGTGGCAGCTGGGCCAGGAGGCACAGTGGCAGCTAAGCAGAGTGCTCAGCCCATTTGGGCAAGTGAAAGTTAGGACACTCCTAGGCCAGCTCTAGGTGGAAGACCTATGAGGACTCAAGCCCAGCCGATTGGTCACAGTGGTGGGATGAGGAGCAGCCCCTTGGAAAGACCCAGCCAAAGTTGAGGCTGAGGCAAAGCAGGCAGCTGAGGACCCAGGAGTTCCTTGTGGAACCCAGATATAAAAGAGATGTAAGGAAAAAAAAAGAGAGAGAGAGAGATGTAAGGGGAGATGTTCTTTGAACAAAAGAGGAGAATCCACACTCCCTTTTTCACTCCATGCATGGTCACCTGGATGCACCCCCTCCTGGTGCTCCTTAGAAGACAATTTGATATTAGGTTAGATTGTCTGCCTTCTGGCACCAATGTTCAGACTTTTTTCAGCAGGGTAGAGGCATAATACATCTGAGGAATAATATTTCATTGCCTGTAAGATGAATTTGTTCTCTTACCATTTTTTTGGTGTGTGGAATTGCAAAGAAAGGAAGATGTAAACAAGGGTAAACATGGATAGAGTTATAATAAATTGTGGAATTTGAGGTTTTTGAGAATTTGAAGTTCATCTAGTTCAATTCCCTCATATCACAGGTGAGAAACCTGGAATTCCAGGGGCTAAGTTGTCTTGGAAAAGGTCACCCAACTAAGTAGTGACAGATGGAGGGCTAGAACCAAGGGAATCTGATGCCCAGTCTCAGGCTCTTTCCCCTGTGAATGTGTCTGTGTATATATTTTTGGAGTTCATGAATTTGCTTCAATACTTTAAAAAATTTGCCTTTTCATTTTCATAACAATATAAAACCATCAATTTTTGCTTATTCTGAACTATCTGAATGATCACCTAGTATTTCTGTAACCAAACTACAGTGAATCCTTCCTTTGTTGAGAACATAATAGTACAGGCAAGCCAAGGACAGGTGAATCTACCTGTTGGACTGCTATAACCGAACACCATAGACTGGGTGGATGGAATTCAACAGAAATTTATTTTTCACAGTTCTGGGGGTTGAGAAGTCCAAGATCAAGACACAAGCACGTTTGGTGTCTGGTTTCATGGTTCATAAACTGCTGTTTTCCTCTGTGTCCTCACATGACAGAAGGGGTGAGGGATCTCTCTTGTGCCTTTTTTATAAAGGCACTAATCCCATTCACGAGGGCTCCACTCTCATGACCTAATCACTTCCCAACCACCCCACCTCTTAATATCATCACACTGGGCACTAGGTTTCAACATACGAATTTTGGAGAGCACACAAACATTCAAACCATAGCACTGGCCCCTAGTAATTAGTCCTGAATTCACTTTGCAATACAGTATGTTGCAGGAGTTCCATCTTTGTACATATTTATTCAGTACAACAAAGGAATAGCAAAAGCTTTTTCTCCACCAAATTCCAGCAATAATTTGTTTCGATACCCATTTAATGCAGATATTAGTGATGCTGTAATGCTGACTTTATCCTGAAGTTAACAGGACAATTTTGCTTGGTTATCAGGTGACATTTTGCTTTAAATGGCATCTGAGGATTACTCCTGAGCAGAGTTTTTAGATGAATAGGAGATCTGAGTAACCTCAACTAGCAAAAAGCATTTGAATTCATTAATGCTCTTTTCAAAATATTTGTATACATAGGCATTTTCTATATTAGAATGATTATAGTCAAAATTCTGAACCATTAAATATAGGACAGAACCTGGGACTATTTCTACGACTGTACCCGATATTGAAAATTTAGTTGCAGCAGAAAGGTATAATCCTTCCTATAGATGTGCAATGGTAATTTAAATTTTATTAGTTCCATAGCTTTTAAAATTCAATTTGTAATTTTTTCTTAGTTTATCGTCTTCTAAGAGCAATTACTTAACAGCTTTCTTCCTAGTTCATACATATTTTTAAAGCATAAAAACAACACACTTCTGTACTTGAAACCTGAGTTAATGTGTCCTGTTCAAAACAAGTCTGGAGGGCTTCCCTGGTGGCGCAGTGGTTGAGAGTCCGCCTGCCGATGCAGGGGACGCGGGTTCGTGCCCCGGTCCGGGAGGATCCCGCATGCCACGAAGCGGCTGGGCCCGTGAGCCATGGCCGCTGAGCCTGCGCGTCTGGAGCCTGTGCTCCACAACGGGAGAGGCCACAGCAGCGAGAGGCCCGCGTATCCCAAAAAAAAAAAAAAAAAGTCTGGATATCACCCCATTTAAGAACTGCCTCACATAGCACATTCCTCCAGGATGCACATTTACAGCAATGACAGACTGGTTAAGGAAAAAGCCTAGATCTTAGATTCCAGAGTGCTAGGTTCAGGTCTGGCTCTGCTAATAACTAACTGTGTATCTCCATTGATTCATGTGACTTCTCTGGCCCTCAGTTTCCTCATTGGTAAATTAAGGAGATTTTGAGGATCACAAATCCTTATGCCTATTGGCACTGGGTACAGAATTAAGTGAAATAGTCCAGCTGTAAGTTAGACAGTATTGGGGACAATAACTCAGAGGACATTTGCTCTCTCTTTAAAGTTATTTAAATTGAAAACTTTTTTAGCACAATAAAAACAACAAATCTATGGACCAGCTTTGATCTGAGAGAGGCCAGTTTGCAGTTCCTGGACTGCATCTATAGAACACCTTCCTCAACTCTAAAGAATTAAATGCAATGACTCTAATATAAAAGAGGAGGAGGCCAACACCTAAATGACCAGCACTTAATGGTAATAGGCATAAAAGGAAATCCTCCCGAAGGTTTCAGTGTGTTTTAAGAGTGATGCAGTATCATACATAGGAATAGGGCATGAAGCAGGACTGGAAATGCATGATCAGAGTGAGTGAAAGACCCTTCTTGGTCCCAAGTTAACCAACCAAAAGTACTATCTGAACTGTCATCCCTGTTCAATTCTCCAGTGTCATACTCTCAATCTAGTCCAAAGGTTCATTCACATTCAACAAATTATAGGTTAGGCACTGTGCCAGATGCTGGAAAGATCTGTAGAAAATCATATTCATGTTTCTCCTTTTTATTAGAGAATGCATTTGATTAGCTGTTCTTCACCATTGCATGTTTTAACCCTCAATTTGTTCCAGGTATTATTAAGAACTAATTCCAATTAAAATTTGAATATTAAATAAGGCATTTGATATGTTTTTTCATCGTTTAGAATCTAAGGGGACAGCATGAGAGTATTTTGAAATGGATGTTGTGTTTGCAGAAACAGTGAGGTTACTTGATATACATCCTAACTTTAGGAAGATGTTTTCCTGACTTGGTACAGACCCTAATTTCCTGCTGTCTCGATAGTTAGCATTTAGTGCATGCAGATTTTCTGTCACTGACCAGGACGTTTCTCTTCTTCATTTCTTGCATCTATATTCCTCTTTCTCCCAATTGTTTCTAGTCTGGCTATCTTTCATGTCATTTTTGATAGGCAAAAATAAAACATAAATGTCAAACTTTGATTCAGTTTCTAAAATCACTCTCACTAAAGATGTTTGAACTCAACCATAAGCTTTGAGGCCCTATTCACAGATGTTTAACTTAAAAGCAAAATAATAAACAATAAATAGAGTGAAGAATAAGAAGGGGCAAAAATTTAATCTGTCCCTAATAGCTGACCACCCCTTGTTTATGACAATACCACATCTATTCTTATAATTGGCTATTTCCTGTTTCAAATGTCTTTTATTCATGTCTGCCCCCTTTCTGTCTGTTTATTGCCCTTGTGGTTTTGGTCACCACAGTATCTTTCTCTTCCAAATCAATTGACATTTTTATGAAAAGAGTCTGCAAAGTGTTCAGCTCTGAGGAGGTGATATAGCGAGCATGGGTTGCCATACTATTAAAAAGTCTCTCTTCAGGCAACTCTCTGTACGTAACACTTCAGCTATAATGTTTTCAGAGGATTTGTTTGTTTGTTAACTTAGATTTATGCAGTGTTCTATGAATAAATTGGCATGGTTTTAAAAATGTAAAACGTATGACATCATCATAGTAAATGGTCTATTCCCTGCTTAATAACATTTCAGAACGAGGGCAAAACACCTATTGTTTTAGAGTGGCACAAAAATTCACTCTTGGTAGTTTGCCTCTTTAGACAGCTCACATTAGTCTCTCTGTAAGCAAAGCCCCACTGATCTGGGCCATCTAAGGACTGAAAGCCCCTGCTGATTTATGAATATGGTGATAGTGGGTAGTAATCAAATCAGATAAGCACATTTTTTTGCATCTTACAGGAAATAAGCAATTAGATACTTAAATAATCAGAGTCTGAATTTTGTGAAGTCAGCTGACATGAAATACATATGCTTCCAGTGGTCCAAATGGTATTTCCATTGATTTATTTTTCACATAGCTCTGAGCAGCACGCACCTCCACTGTTTGATGTGGCAAAAAAAAAAAAAAAAAAAAGCCTTTTGCTAATTCAAAACATTTCTTTTTAGGTGCCAGATCGACCTGTCGGCTCTCAGTAGGGAACAGACACACAAGTTGGAGTTGCAGCTGGAGGAAGGGGAGGGACACCTGGTGTTGCTGGTCACCCTGACAGCTTCGGCCACAGTCAGCATCTCTGACCTCTCCATCAACTCCCTGGAGGACCCGAAAGAACGCGAGGAAATATTAAAGAGATATGTACGTATGTAAGCCTCCTCCTTCAGGGTCATGAGTGACTAGAAGAGGTTGTAACTAATTTACATGGAGTGACAGAAGTACATCTGCAAAGCTGTCTGACAGATGAATCAGCTAAAGCAGAAGGCTGGGCAGATGCAAATACCATGCATATCTTTGAAGAAGCACTTGGGGTACCCATGGATACCTAGACACCTGGTCTTCTCTCGACTCTCTTCCAGAGCAAGTTCTAGATTCTGAGATTCTCCTCAGTAATTTTATCACACCACAAAATTATCATGCAGGGAAACTTCCTGTAATGGAAAGTCGAGTTTATATAATACTTTAAGATGAGTTCATTGATTATTTGTCATTGGAATTAAGATTTCTTTGTCTTTACAAATTTGAAATGGAGTTAACTGCACCTCCTTTTTAATTAGTAGGTTGGTTACTGGAGGATATTCACAGAAATAATTTTTCCTTTCAACTGCTTAGAAAAGCCTCACTTCATTCCTTTAATTTTAAAAAATCAAACGTGAAATATAATTAAAAGGAAGATTTCTTACCTTTCGATCAGATGTGGAGTGATAGGGTGGCATAGTGAGTCACTAAAATAAGTACCCTTCTCAAATTTTATCAAACCCAAACATTCACAACCAAATCTACCTATTTCCCAGCATCCTCACGGTCTGCATTTCCCACCATGTAGTTTTCTTGAATCAACAGAGAGGGGAGCTCTTACTCCATTGTTCTCTCTTAGTGAAGCCTCGAGAAAGTGAATGTCTCGGTACCCGTGAAGCTGGAAGAAAAAAGAAAAGCTTTTCCACTTAAAATTACAAAGCTTGTATTGTACAATGCTGCCAGGTGTTTAGAAGGCTCCTCTAGACACTCAGTCATGAAACCAAGCTCTGACTAACAAAGAACCGCTTAATTTTTTTTTTTTAGATTTTAAAATATTCCTATTTGCTGACTGACATCCTTCCAATAACTGAATTTAATAAAGATGTACCTTATCAGGCTGTGCAGATAACATGAAGTGCTGGTACTAATGCTCTACAATATTCTTCAAACAGATTAGCAGGATGTGTGCTTCAGCAAATTTATTCTGGCTATCTCCACTGAATCAGCTGTCTGCTAATGCTTGTACAACTCATCCACCAATGGTGTTATCATAAACAATTTAATAGAGGTGACTTAGCAAGGCTAAATAGTGTATATTTTTAAACACCTAAGAGCCCAAGGTATTGTGTGGCCTCTTCTAATATATAATTGCAGTTGTGAAAATTATTTCACTATTTGGTACCCACCAAGGCATATTCTCCTGTTCCCAGAAGTGAGACTCATGAATTAAAACAATTTTAAAGAAATTAATTCATATATTAATATAAAAATGATTCTAGGTATTATAATATTGTATTTGATGGATTAATATTTGATACTATCCCATATATGAGAATGATACTACGGGCTAGGTAATTAGAAATGATCCAATTACTATTTTTTTTTTCTTTTTGCTGTAAGGGATTCCTTAAATCAGCCATTTCCATTTAGCATTTGCGTATTTGTTTCTATACCTACTTCAAATATTAGTTATTATTTCAGTAAAATGTAAAATATTATGTGTATGTCCTGGCTAATTCTCAGATTATATTCTGTTCAATATACTAAAAAGTGAACCAAGTTTAAATATACTTTTTTTTAGCCCTGAATTTCAAGCATAGGCCTGTATCTCCCTTTAGAATCATATTTGCTAAGAAGCTAGTGTATGCAATATAGCACATGTATTATGATTACTCATAGCAACGCAAGGACAAAGATCTATAATTTAGGGTTTCAGAGTGTTTCCTTTTTATTCTACAGATTATAAAATGAATGAATACTGTATGATGTTTGAAATATCACTTGTTTTGGAGAAACATATAATATAAAAGAGTTTATTTGGAGAATTATACATATGTTTTCCTGTGAGAACTTGTGTATTTATTTTTTTTAAGTTTAGGTTCAACCTAAGAATTTGATTTGGCTCTGGTTGTGGTGAGGAAAGTAAGTGGATTGCCCCACTCTCATATGAAACAGCCCTGAAAAGGTTCTCCGTTGCTGTCATTCAGCTGTTCATTGCAAAGCATTGAAGCCCCACAAATTAAACAGACGTTACTGTGTGTGCCATTATTTGATCACCCCATTCTGAAAAGATGGCTAATTCCATTTTTCTTTTTTTTTCTTCTTTTTGCGGGGCGAGTGGTGGGGAAGCAGGGAAGGTCAACAGGGGGCGGGTAGTAATGGGTAGTAGACCAAGAGCGATTGTATGACCTTTTCAGAATGGGGATGCTGAACCCTTGCTCCCCCTTGTCACAGTTTAAAAACCAGAGGAGCTAGTTTAGAGAAGAAGTTGTTAGCATTCCATTTTTATTATGACATTTCACAGTCATCTGATTTAATGTCCCTTGACCGGATTGTCCACCGTGAGACGATAGGCTTGAAATGTTATTTAGAGCATTGATAAAAGGTGAGCGGTTCTAAGATGACAGCGAGTCATAAGGCTGGTGGTGTGACATTAATTTTCTCCATAACAGAGATGGAATAAGACGTCACGGTGACAAGCTGTCAATCAGTTCTGGCCCCTCAGAGCATCTCGATGCCATAGGACGGGGTATTGCCTCTCCCGTAATAGAGCTGAACTGAGATGCTCTCCCTGACAGCTGCTGCAGCCATAGAGAAAATATATTATACAGCCTTTCATTAAAAAAATAAAGAGGACTCCTCTCCAGAGCCTTTCAATCTTTTCCCATCTATTGAGGGCTGAAAGGATGCACAGCAAATCATAGATTCCTCTGCTATGGAAATTTCTGGCTTCAGAAGCCATCCAGGTTTTGAGGCCTTCTAAAATAACCATAAATAACAAGGCAGGAATACCTCTTGATGAAGCATTCCTTAAAGTTATATTTTTAAACTGATATATTTACATTTTTGCTTTTTTGTTTTTTGATGTTCTTATAATCCATGTGTTACTAGCCTAAACAGTTGAAGTTTGCAATAAATTACTGAGCGTCAGCTGACTCGAGGAAATGAAACCTTCAAATAATAATTACCCCTCCAAATGGAAAGCAGAACTTCGGAGCTGAAGCACCAGAAGCAGTGTGACTCTGCAATGAGGTTACCAGTATGAAAACGATTCTCTGACTGAAGATATTTGTTTTAGTCACAGTGAAACTTAGTTTAAATTGCCCCTGAAAATTAAAGGACAGGAACCTTTTGCTAAAACTCTTCTCCATCGTTAGATTAGGAGACTTACCTGGTCTGTTACACTCAGTAAGCTCTGAGATAGGAAGCAGCTTCCCACACCTGATCATTACGACCTTAGGAAGACAACATGCCTACAAATCTCTGAATTATAATACTGTGGTCTAAAGTTTCCACTTCTAAACCCTTAATTTACAGGAATGTAAATGGAGAGAGAAGTGCATTTTTATTGAACCCTGTCACCGGTGTAGTTTCAACACAGTTTGGGTGATAAACAACTGTTTAAAAACAATAAAAGATTAAGAGCTAATCCTTGTGCTAAACACTCTTTTTTAAAAGTTAGGCTCTGAGATTACACGTCTATCTGCATTTCCTCCTCTCAATGTGCCAAGGTCAGAGCATCAGGGTAAACAATGACTAGTCACATGGGGTTGATAAAGTTAATATCGCGGTAAGCTTGTGCTTGTCAGTCTTCTCACATTCTCAATGCAAAGATGGGAATGTTCCGTAGTAACATTTTAATAGATAACTTTATTAGGTAAAACTGTGTTATGCTCCCAGTTTTAAAGCATTTTAACGATTATGATAAAGAAGCACCTTTGATTTACTGAATAAAAGTACCGATCTTGCCATGAGAAAGATGCAATGAAGTATAAATAAACAAATGCATATCATGTTCTATAGGTTGATTTTACTCTCTAACTATTTGTGTCCGTTAATTAGAGTTCTGAATTATTTTCTTGCTATCCCTCTTTTAATTCCTTCTGGTATTACGCTTATTCAAACTCTACCATTATTAATTTGTGAAATTAAATAGGTTTCAGCATTTGGATCTGATTCTTCTATCAAAATTTGTATACTTCTATACCTACTACAATGACAAACAAAATTACAAATTTAAGAAAAATTACTCATCACTTTTGAATTTATTTTTTATTCAACTTGATTTATTTTCGAAGACAAAAATAAAACAAATAAAATTTTAAAGCACCTAAAAGGTGTGTGGTAGAAATACGTCTTTTGAATCAAATATTAGAAAATAGTCTTAAATAATTTAACCCTTATCTAGCACCTACCATTTGCAAAGCTGCCCAGGAAGAAAAGAGTAGAAAAATAATTAATTTAATGTTGTCTTTCTTATTCCCAAAGTCTGAAGTGTGTTACTTAACCAACAACTTAAGATTCAGTATTAAGAATCAATAGTCTACAAATCATCATGCCCATAGATAAAAGATTTCTTGGAGCGCTTTGGTAAAGGAGACTGATGGAAGAATGCAGACATGTCGTATTTTATAATTTATTGTTCATCATCTACTGCTAATTACTTACGGGGAGAAATGTTTTGGTACTTTTTACTCTTTCAAAAAATCTACTTATATAGCAACAATTATCTACATAAATGTGTGTGTGTGCGTGTGTGTGTGTGTGTGTGTGTATACATTCTTGATGGTGGAAAAGGTCATCTGTACTGAAGAAACACAAATATCCCTTTGATCACTTAAGCAGCATCCTGAGATCAACTGTAACCCTTAATGTTTCCTCAGCGTACTCTTTGAGACCCTTTATGACCTTTCTTTTCTAATACTGATGTTGGGTTCTTTCAGAGCCCATTGCGGATATTTCACAACCTGAAAGATGTGGGATTCCTCCAGGTGAAAGTGATCAGAGCGGAAGGGTTAATGGCCGCTGATGTCACAGGTAAGAGCCGATGCAGTTTTCCTTTTGCCTGTATATCAAGCAGCATGCAAGGTGTACACCATTTGATGACTGAACTTTTCATTTCACCTGACTCGATCATCAGAGTAAATAATACAAAGTTTGTTGATCTTACAAAGATTTGCTATCCACCTGATTTTTATACTGTCTCTGCTTTTTAAAAGAAGGGTAACATGTTAAAAAGTAAACAATAAAAAGGGAAACAACTTTTGAATTGAATTGTTGCCTTCTCCAGGTTTTAGTCAACATAGTAGTTATATTTCTTCCAGGTTTCATCATTTTGGCATTTTGGGGTAGTAATGCTGTATCTTTTTCGCTTAGACAGTATCAGCTTCCCTCAGATGATATTGTAGCATCAACACTGATAATTCAAACATGCATGAAATCTGTTGCATAGTTCACTGAAAAGTTTAGATACATAATACTCAATTCCTTGGTATGAACTGTTGGTATTTGGGTTGCTGATACAATTCCTTAGTTGTCCAAATTCCCTAGCACATCCCAGAGATCATTCTGGATCTAAACTAAACATCTGCATTGTTCTAAATTTTTTTTAACCAAGAAGCAGGCCTGTAAAAATGCCAAACTCAGTATGATGTCTTAAAGCTTCCTGATTTGGATATTGCTGTTTCTGTGACATGTTAATTAATTAATTATTTCATCAATTTACAGAATTAATTTATTGATTTGAATTTGCAACTATGTGAGCATTCACTTATTCTTTAATTTCATAGGCTTTGGGTGGTATTTATACAATTCCTTAAATTGTCCATCGCAAGGTGGATAATAAATAGGACTGACTTGACCAATTTTGTGCAGATTTCCCTGTTCCTGAAAGAAAGTGTCCACTTATTATTTGTGGAAATATGCTTACCACTGTGAATGGCCAGCAAGTTGACCCTTAAAGGGTAGCTAACTTATTTGAAGGGGAGAAATGTACTTTTCCTACCATATAAGGGCTTGCAAACACATTACATGATCACTGCTGCCCTTAATTCATGGAACAGAATCAAAACCTAATTAAAAGAACGCATGCCTTAAAACTAAAATAGCAGATGTCTGTTCAAAAATGGCAATATTTTAAATTTTTTAATATTTGCATAGTATTGAATGACTGTTTACTGTATGATAAAAGTAAAAATGTTGAGAGTTTACAGTTTCTTTAAAGAGGATTTTATCAACTCATTTGTAACCAAGAAGATAATAACAACTGTCAGATATTATTTCAAAATAGGCATACCTGAAAATAGTGGGAGAGAGGATTGTTTGTAATCTTTTTGCATATATACTGACTTGGCTCCTTGTACTAAACAATTAGTGAATGCTAAGTTTATTCACTTTGGATTTTATTTCTGGTGTGGTTAAAATCAAATTAATCTGGACACAATGATTTTTAAATTATTCTGCTTTCATTATTAGAACCAACAGTCAACAGTGAATGGTTGACTAACTGCTTTTTTTTTTTGTTCACTTTGGACATTAACTTAAAGACCAGAACAGGAACTCAGGGCAGCTTTTACACCACAGAGGTTCTGGCCAGCCTTTGATTCCCAGCAGCAGGTAGATTAAGGAATTCATGGCCAAGATGTTCACCATCATGGGAAATATCTTCACTTTTCTTCAGGATTTTCTGCAGGGGAGGGGAGCACCCAGTGTTGGGCTAAAAACATCTGAAGATAGGGAGAAAAGCCTAAAATAAAACGTATCTCAGAGGGCACCTACCTAAGTGTTAAGAACTGTCACTGGGTATTTATAGTGGGCACAATAATTTCTTACAGAAAAATTCAAGTCCTCTTTACTTCAAAAGTTTATATACCTGCCCATTACACAAGTTAAATGCAATTATATGTTTGTCTCTCTTGGAGAGAAGCTGTCATTGCTTTTGAAACTTCATGAATATGCAAACTACATAAACCCAGTTGGCCTATATGCCACTAAGCAAGTTAAAGTACATGTTCTCTTGAAGCTGGAAAAAATAGATATATTTCTTTCGTAATGGTTCTAGGTAAATTAATGTGAATAAGAATCACCTTTTCCCTAGGGATTCAGTGAGACACGATTTTGATCTGATAAAATGAACTTTAATTTGGGGAATAATAAATAACAAATTCTCCATTTTTTCCTTCTAGTTTTAGGGACATAATGATTCCTCATTCCTCACTGACCTTATAATCTAATGTGCTCTGAATTGAATAAGAGAGATGTTAAACTATTCAGGGGCAAGAGGATAATTCAGTCTTTGACCTTGCTCACTCTTGGACCTTTTGTGGTCTTTATGACATTTGTGATGGTGGCAGAAACCGAGGACCATGTATTTAAGACAGAAATGTCTGAATAGTCTACCAAGTTTTTTAAAAAGTCTTTACTCCTGAAAAGGATAAATATTTATATGTATACTGATCCTTCCTGGTCTTTATCATGAAATTTGGGTATCATGAAATTTGAGCTTATCACAAATAAGCTCTTTGCCTACTTTATCTCCTACTTGCTCAAAGAAGAACTTTAAAAATATGTTTTGTATCTTAGTGGATAATCATAGTCAGGCTCTACAAGATATTCAGCAACAGTTTGAGGGAAGGGAGTAGAGTCAATGGTGCGTCTTCAGATGCTCAAATTAGCATCCATTTAGGATTGTTGTGGATGGAGAGGGGATATTTTAAATCACTGATAGCAAAGAATATTTTTTAACCTGATATAAATTAGGCGATAGCTATAAGATACCTAGTTGGTTTCTGAACACTTTCCCAGACAAGTCCAACAACACAAACTCATATTTGCCCAACTTTACCCTATAATTAAAATATTTTTAATGATTAAAACATAAAGTTAAACTTCCATAGTTTAAGCAAAAAATTTTAAATTACAATATTCTATCATTTAGCATGAACACAAGAAAAAAGATTCTATAATCTTTTAAGTAGCCATCAATCTTACTGCAGTTACGAAGAGTTTTTTTCCTTTCAAAATGTAAAATTTTTCTTTTGTTACAACACATTCATTGAGAAACATTGTGATACTGTATTAACTCTGTGTGAATAAAGAGCAATTGAGACTCTCTTTGAATGAGTGAGTATAAAGCACAAATTACTTTTTAATGAAACCCTCAATTCTTTCCCTTTCCACAAAAAGCCTATAGCCTTGTTCAGCTGAAGTCTACTACAGTAGGTCACTTCAGTTAAGCCCCTAATAAACTGTTGATAGTCGAGGGTAGTTTTTTCTTCCATCTCAATAGCCCAGTGTTGGACAGTGCACTTCAAATCATTAAGGTTAATACAGATTTTAAAAAGAGATTAACTCTGGTGGTTAAGGCCTCAATTTACAACTCCCACACATACACATGCATTGAGGGAGGCACAAGAGTGGATTGAAATTTCAGTCAAATTGTGGGCAGCCTTTCACAGCCTGAGAAAGTGGCACTCCAGTTTTCAAAGTTGGTCAGCTAAATTCTTCGTGAGGGAAAAAGTTTGATTAACTGAAAAATACTGCACGGTACAACTTACTTACCTTTCACATAACCAGTGAAAAGGTTAATGTCTCTCTGGATCAGCAAAGCAAAACCTGCAGATCATCTGGCCCTGTGTTCACTGGGGGAAGATTCTACCACTAAATCAAGTGCTCCCTGAAACTGGACAGATTGTGAGGATAGAGAGACCAATGGTGGACTTTTTTTTTTTTTTTTTTTTTTTTTTGGTGGTGGTGATAGGAAACAGTTCATGTATGTTGGAATTTGTCTTTTCTAGTTTCTAATTATTCTTCCTTGGACAGGGCCTAATTTTTGCTTTCAGCCGAACATTTAAAGTCTTCTGTATTGAGTGAGGCTTTCTTTGCAGCGTATTTAGACCTGGCCTATTGGTTCTTTCAAGTTCTTAGAGAAGAAAAAGAAAAAGGTTCTTCTCCTCAGCCCCTCCCCTTCATTTTCCCCTGGGTTTTTTTTTGAGCTCCTGAGGAAGAGGTCACAGCCTCCCCAGGGATTACCAGCCACTCAGTTTCAGAAACACTGATATGGGAAACTGTGAAACCCTTTCAAAAGATGCCCTACCTTTTCACTCTTTTAAAAGGTACACTAATATAAAACTTCTTCACTCCAGGTGAATTGATCTCTCAAATTAATGCACCATCTCTTTTAGGAAACAATAGAGGGAGAGAGAGAAAAAAAAGGAAGAGAGGGAGAGAATTTTACAGTTAACATAAGCTGTCATTGAAATAGTCCCATTAAATGAGCATATCTTTTTCTAGAACAACACTACACATAAAGATTTGTTAACTCACCAGCTCCATAGTCTGGAAATCTACTAGTTTTTAAGAGAGCTGTTGACTACCCCTTTATTTGCATAGACTTTTCCCATGTTTTTCTTTAGGAAAACTGTCTTCATTGTTGGAAAATATTTCAGTAACAAAACAGCAGAAAAAGACATGCTACGGTTTTTTTATCAGCTTCCGTGAGAGTCTTATTATCTTAAGAAATAACAGTTAGCAGCTCAGATTCATTAGCAGAGCTAAATTTAAGCCCCATTTGACAGGCTGCCTAGAAAACATTTTGTTTTGCTGTCTGTGGGCTTTAATTAAGATGTGTTCAATTTCAGTCCTCTTCAGTCTAGCCTCCACACCCCACCCCAACTTGCTGTGTCACAGACCAGCGATCAGACACTTTCAGATGGTCCGGCCCATGACTTTGACCTTCTGTGCAGTCCAGCGTTCCCTGGGGAACCGTTCAACTCATGAGGTCTGATTTCACACTTCCAGGATGCCTCAGCTCTCTTAACAATGACAGGGAGACAAAGCCCTTTAGAGCAGGCCGCATGGGGACTTGTTTAAATTGGAAACCAGAGAGGAGTCAAGGAACAAGGTTATGGGCTACAGAATAGTGCTTTTAATAAAGAGCTCACAGCTCCGGCTCAGCTCAAAGAAGTCTACCTCTGTACAATTAATTGAGCCATTTATCTGGAGCATCTTAGGCCTCTACTTTCTCACAGATTGTGTGGTAAATATCAGCTAGGAAGCAAATGAGATATGCATGAAATGAATTTTAACACTTTGATTACTGTGCCTCCAGTCTTCATTAAAAGTAAATTTATTTGTATTTCTGACCTCATTATCAGTAGGCTGCCTGCATTTTTATTGGTTCCTGTGATTTCCAGCTTGAGTGTGTCATGAAGGTATATTTTATACAGAGATTTGGATTTATTATTCTTGATATTTTCTCTGAATATTATAGGTCTATTCAGAGAAAGAAAATGAAAAGGTAGCTGTACAGAGAAAGGCGAGCCTCTTCTTTGAAAGTTTTATATACTGAATGCCAAGCACGTATACATCCAAGCTATTATCCTTTTAAAAAATTAACTCTTGTGGGTTACTCAAGCAAATTGCATAAGATATGAGCAATTGTCACTTGAGTGTCCCTCAGAATATGATAGCTCTACCAGTAGAAGTAGCTATGCTGTTTCTTTTATAGAATTGTAGCAGTTTGAATTTTTTTTTTAATTTATTTTATTTATTTATTTATTTATTTTTGGCTGCGTTGGGTCTCCGTTGTTGTGTGCAGGCTTTCTCTAGTCGTGGGGAACGGGGGCTACTCTTCGCTGCGGTGCGCAGGCTTCTCATTGCAGTGGCTTCTCTTGTTGCGGAGCACGGGCTCTAAGTACACAGACTTCAGTAGTTGTGGCACGTGGGCTCAGTAGTTGTGGCTTGCGGGCTGTAGAGTGCAGGCTCAGTAGTTGTGGCGCACGGGCTTAGTGGCTCCGCGGCATGTGGGATCCTCCTGGACCAGGGCTCGAACCCGTGTCCCCTGCACTGGCAGGCGGACTCTCAACCACTGCGCCACCAGGAAAGCCCAGCAGTTTGAATTTTTAATAGCATATGACGTTCATTGCCATCATCACATTTAATAACATTGACAATATCTGATAAATTCAGCCTTAGAGTTTATGATCATTATTTAAAACCTATGTTAGAAGAAAAGAAAATGGATATCCTTTAAACTCTACATAGTTCCATTGAAAGTATTATATATCTAATGCAGTGGAATTCCTTCCTATTTGTGAATTATCAAGGGTAAAATAATTTACCCAAAACGGGGTTATTTGTGGATGTAATTCTTAATTTTTAAACTTTCACTATCTTAAAATCTTAAAACTATATTTCTTGAAACATAAACCAAAGTTTTACACAAAATGTATTTTAAATTTCCCAAGTATGCTTTATTTCCTTTATATAACCTAATGTTTCTATTTGCTTTTTAATAATTAAGCTTGTAGAAAACTGTTAAACAGATAGTATACTTTGAGAAGAAATTTCATGCAATTTAGAATGCATTAAAAACATCCAACACCTGACATTCTTATCATTATAATATACCTAGTTTAGAAAACAGTGTGATGCACATACATGTTAAATTTCTTAACACTATATAAATCTCTTCCGTAAGAATGAGACTAGACAAAGGCATCACAAAGGAAAGAAAGCAAATCATTGCTCTTTATTCTTTTATGCCACCATATTGCATATAGAAATAAAAGTTGCTCCCTTTTAGTAATTTTATTTTTAAAAAGCTAAATCATATTCTAACTATAGAAATGCAAAAGTATCTGTCTAAAACCAAAAGTTGATAAATTTGTGAGAAGAGGAATTAAAATGATAATTTAACATAAGGGCTGGTGAGGCCTGAGTCTGAACTAGTGTTTTACAGGGAATTACAGAAATCATGTGTGATTCATATGCAGGTCACATGGTTAGAAGATACTGCTCTGGAAGAATAGGTGGGATGACAAAAGAGATTAATAATTGGGTTTGATATGCTCTAGAGGTGAAGGACTATGGGCTGAGAAAGTGGTGGTCCCACTATCAATGGGAAATGAGGAAAAGAGAAATACTATAAAATAATTAATTGAGTTCTGTGGAACTAAGATTACAAAATGATCCTTTGAGTAAAGAAATAGAGAATTGCTGATTTGGCTTGGAGGGCTAGCTCCAGGGTTTCACTCAGTGCTGGAAGAAATGCTTTCAGATGTTAGAATTAGTGTTTAGAATTAAACTATTATATATATTTTGTTACATTATGACATTGGTGTGTAAATAAGAAATGCATTTTCTAGAACGGTGGGTTAGGGAAATGCTGCAGACAGGATCTGGATTTAACTAGGCTACTGAAATAAAATCTTACTACAGGGATGTTTGGACGATATGATAGTGTAGTTAGACTCATAAATGACTAATCCTTCAAGCCCAAAGGGTGATTATATTAAAGGACTGATGGCTAAATGGAGGAATGCAGGGCTCTATCCTTGGTCTAACCTGTTCAATCTATTTACTAATGACTTTGAGGAGATAATTGGCTGCTTCCTTATCAAACTTGCTAGGAGGCATAGTTAATTCATTTTACATGAGACCAATGTATGTATGCTATTTATATATATAATAAGTACAATATACAATTTATATATATAATCAACAGACTGAAATTACAGGCTTAGTTCCACAAGATGAACATTAAAAAGTATAAATCAAAAATCTTACCTCTGTACAAAACAGTGATGTCTTGCTTTAACAGTAGAAAATACAGAAAAGACTTTGAGTCTGACTTGAGTTTAATCTCCATGAGAGTGAATTATACATACGTCAGTTTTGTTACATTGAATAAAAGGAGAATGTTGAGAATGATACTCTCTTTTGGGCTCATCAGACATCCTGGGGTATGAATTCAGTTTTAAAAGCTACACTTTAAAGGACATTGACAAACTAACCAGAAAATATCCTTGGTTGGTATATCTGGTGTTTTAAAATCAAGGCCATTGAAAATAGCTCAGTGAAAGTGATAATGACAATAACAGTGGCAACGAATATTTATTGAGCCCTTATCACATGTCAGACACTACCCTAAGCTTGGTACAAGGATTATCACAGTTAATCTCACAACAATCTAATTAGGTATTGTTGTTATCTCCACTTTACAAATTAGAAAACTGAGGTGTGGAGAGGTTAAGTAACTTGTCTAGATCAACAGACACACAAACACCCCAGCTTGTACATGGCAAGGCAGGGATGCCAATCCACATCTATTCAGTGAAGCCATGAAGTTGAACTAGAGAAAGGAAGATGTGGAATTGGATATGATTTCTTTTGTCAATTATCCAAAGCCTGTCATGGGGAGGGTGTTGATAGGAGTTGGCAGGAGTAGTAATGGCCAAGGTTCAATCCAAAGAGCAAACTTCCTTCTAGCACATTTAATCAGAAAGGGATTTGTTATAGAGTTTTCAATGGATCACAGAATCTTTGGAGGCAGGAAGGATCTAAGAAAACAAGCTCTAAGCTCACTTTCCAGAAGTTAATACTAAAGCTACATGAAAGGACCAAGGAGTTTCAGCTCCTGCCACATGGGTGTGTTGGGAAGACATTGTGTCGGCTGCTTACACTACTCCTGCTTGCTGTGTGAGCAGCAGCAAATTGGACTCCACACCCTCTCAGATAACTGAGTTCTAAAGTCAAATCTTAGGCAAGTACCTCTGATTGGTGCAACCTAAATCACATCTGCAGCCCCAGCTGCAAGGGAGGCCCTTGTGGCCTCTCTAGGTCAGGAAGAGACATGCTAGAAATAGTTAGACTAGATGCTCAGCAAGCCTTCCACACTATCCAGTGCAGGAGAGCAGGCAACAAACATGAATCAGATACTCTCAGTGAGTAGTGTCTCTCCCTCCTTTACACCCGTTATTTCATTTAAACTTCAAAAATTACTACAGAGGGCAAATCATAGAATAGACAATAGCTAGAGAGACATAAAATGTAAAGAAGCATTTCCCCCAAATTATGATTGCCAAAAAATAGATCAGAATATTCCTGTGGATGTAGTGATTCCGTATCGCTGGAACCTTTGAAGCCAAGCCTGTATGACCACCTGGTTGCAGAGGGGATTCAAGTCCTATAGAAGCTTTTGAACTTGACCTCTAAGGCTTCTCTCCCAGTCCTAAGAATCTGAGATCCTGCAAAGGGTGCCAAGATGAATAACAGATACCTGAATGAGTAGATATTATGTAGAAGAGAAATAAAAGACAAAGATATCATTCTAAAGACAAAGGCTTGACAGATGGCAATTTTCAGTTTTATTGCCTAAAAATATAAAAAGGTTTAATCACCTAATACAGTTCTTAATTTTTTAAGTCTAAAGAATTTTATTCCATTGCAAAAGACATCTCCAGCTAGTTAATTTACTTATAGGAAAGATTATCTGAAACCTCATGCTTCTCTGTGGAAAATCTAATTGAATATATATTTACATAGGTCCTAAAGTATCTTCAAGGGCTTGTAAAATCAAAGGAGCTTATGATATATTTTTATACATATTTGAGGCCAAACAACTTTTGTTTTTCTTTTTTGTTTTTTTTTTTTGTGTGTGGTATGCGGGCCTCTCACTGTTGTGGCCTCTCCCGTTGTGGAGCACAGGCTCCGGACGCGCAGGCTCAGCGTCCATGGCTCACGGGCCCAGCCGCTCCGCGGCATGTGGGATCTTCCCGGACCGGGGCACGAACCCGTGTTCCCTGCATCGGCAGGTGGATTCTCAACCACTGTGCCACCAGGGAAGCCCAACTTTTGTGTTTCTAATCTAGTAACGTCACTTGTATATAGTTTCTAATTAAATATTAATTGAAAATAAAGCCTTTAAATTTTTTTTACCATAACTTATCTAAACTCTTAAAGGCTTAGACATAACTTCTCTATTGCCTCTCCTCATTTTCTAAATCCCATAGTCTCCTTTTTCTTTATTTTCCAGTTTCTTGTCTTTCTTGTTTTATTGCCCATTCATCTGTCATAAATTTTGAGCTTCCCAGCTAATACCAAGAAGGTTTACTTCTAGGACTCAAGAATGCATCTAGTTAAACACAATGCTATAAATATTCTTTTGCATCTAGTTCTGTATACCAAGGGAAATAAACTCATGTATACATTAAGCTTTATTTCCATTGCTCTTAATCATGGTTCTCAAAGTGTGGCTTGGGAACCTCTGGGGATCCCCAAGACCCATTTAGGAATTTGTGAATTCAAAACTGTTTTCATAATAATACTGAGATGTTATTTGCTTTTTTCACTGTCATTCTCCCATGAGTGTACAATGGAGTTTTTCAAAGGCTACATAATACTTAATCACTCTGATGTTAACATGTCATGGATTTATTATTGTTATTTCTTAATGAATGATAGGTTACATCTCTCATTTTTTTAAATTGAAGTATAGTTGATGTACAATATTATGTAAGTTACAGGTGTACAATATAGTGATTCACAATTTTTAAAGGTTATTCTCCATTTATAGTTATTATAAAATATTGGCTATATTCCCTGTTGTACAATGTATCCTTGTAGCTTATTTTATACCTAATAGTTTGTACCTCTTAAACCCATACTCCTATATTGCCCCTGCCCCCTTCCATCTCCCCACTGGTAACCACTAATTTATTCTCTATATCTGTGAGTCTGTTTCCTTTTTGTTATATTCACTAGTTTGTTGTATTTTTTAGATTCTACATATAATTGATATCAGACAGTATTTGTCTTTCTCTGTCTGATTTATTTCACTTAGCATAATACCCTCCAAGTCCATCCATGTTTTTGCAAATGGCAAAATTTCCTTCTTTTTTATGGCTGAATAGTATTCCATTGTATATATATACCCCATCTTCTTTATCCATTCATGGACACTTAGGTTGCTTCCATATCTTGGCAATTGTACATAATGATGCTATGAACATTGGGGTACCTGTATCTTTTCAAATTAGTGTTTTGTTTTTTTCAGATATGTACCCTGGAGTGGAATTGCTGGGTCATATGGCAGTTCTATTGTCAGTTTTTTGAGTAACCTCCATACTGTTTCCAGAGTGGCTGCACCAATTTAAATTCCCACCAACAGTGTACAAGGGTTCCTTTTTCTCCACATGTTCACCAACATTTGTTGCTTGTGTTCTTTTTGATTATAGCCATTCTGACAGATGTGAAGTGATATCTCATTGTGGTTTTGGTTTGCATTTCCCTGATGATTAGTGATATTGATCATCTTTTCATGTGCCTATTGGCCATCTGCATTTCTTCTTTGGAAAAATGTCTATTCAGGTCTTCTGCCCATTTTTTAATCACGTTGTTTGTTTTTTTGATGTTGAGTTGTATGAACTGTTTATATATTTTGGATATTAACTCCTTATCAGTCATATCATTTGCAAATATTTTCTCCCATTCAGCAGGTTGTCTTTTCATTTTGTTGATGGCTTCCTTTGCTGTGCAAAGGAAATTATGTTTAATTAGGTCCCATTTGTATATTTTTGCTTATATTTCTGTGCTTTAGGAGACAGATCAAAAAAAAATTGCTGTGATTTATGTTAAAGAGTGTTCTGCCTATGTTATCCTCTAGGACAGGGGTCCCAAACCCCCAGACCATAGACCGGTACTGGTCTGTGGCCTGTTAGGAACCAGGCCGCACAGCAGGAGGTGAGTGGCGGTGAGTGAGCGAAGCTTCATCTGTATTTACAGCCGCTCCCCATCTCTCGCATTACTGCCTGATCTCTGCCTCCTGTCAGATCAGTGGTGGCATTAGATTCCCATAGGAGCGCAAACCCTACTGTGAACTTCGCACGTGAAGGATCTAGGTTGCGCGCTCCTTATGAGAATCTAATGCCTGGTGATCTGAGGTGGAGCTAAGGTGGTGATACTATCGCTGGGGAGTGGCTGCAAATACAGATTATCATTAGCAGAGAGGTCTGACTGCACAGAGACCATAATAAATCAATTGCTTGTAGACTCATGTCAAAACACTATCAGTGAGTGGCAAGTGACAATTAAGCTGCATCTGGTGGCAGGCTTTATAGTGGCAAGTGAGTTGATGTACTTCAGTTGTACAGCTGCATATAGTGGCAGACTTTAAGTCAGAATCTGACACTTATTTTAGTCTGCTCATGGCCGACCCATTATTTTATTTACCACTTTCATGCACGCCTCTTTCCTGCACTGTGCTCTTATCTCAGTCACAGTTTTGGTAAGCCCACAAGCTAACCCTAGCCAAAATGAGTAAAAAACAAACATCGGTAGAGAGCTTCTTTGAAAAGGGGGAAAGACCCAATGATGAGACACCGGAAGTAAGACTGCCAACAAAAAGAAAGCTGCATTTAAAAGAGAATACCAAGAGTCCTACTTAAATTACAGGTTCATTGCAACAGGTGATTCACATTCTCCAAGCCCACTTTGTATAACATGTGGCAACTGGCTATCCAACAAAGCCATGAAACCTTCAAAACTGCTTCGCCACATGGAGACCAAGCATCCTGCATTAAAAGACAAGCCTTTGGAGGAGTTTTTCAAAGGAAAAAACGTGAACACGAAGAACAGAAGCAATTATTGAAGGCCACCACTTCATCAAATGTGTCTGCACTGATTCTTAGTGGCTAACCTCATTGCTAAAGCTAAGAAGCATCATTCTTAGTGGCTAACCTCATTGCTAAAGCTAAGAAGCCCTTTACTGTTGGTAAAGAGTTGATCCTGCCTGCTGCTAAGGACATTTGTCATGAACGTTTAGGAAAGGCTGCAGTTCAAAAGGTGGCACATGTTCCTCTTTCAGCTAGCACCATAACTAGATGAACTGATGAAATAGCAGAGGATACTGAGGCACAATTGTTAGAGAGGATTAATGAGTCACCACGGTACACAATCCAGGTTGACAATTCTACCGATGTTGACAACAAGGCAACAATGCTTGTTTTTGTGCGATTTATTTTTCAGGAGGATGTGCATGAGGATATGTATGTGCACTTTTGTTGCCAACCAACACCACAGCTGCAGAACTATTCAAGTCTTTGAACAATTACATATCAGGAAAATTGAATTGGTCATTTTGTGTCAGTATATGCATGGACAGAGCAGCTGCCATGACTGATGGCTTTCTGGTTTCACTACTCCAGTCAAAGAGGTTGCTTCTGAATGTGAGTCTATGCACTGTGTCATCCATAGAGAAATGCTAGCTGGGTGAAAAATGTCACCTGAACTTAACAACATTTTGCAGGATGTGATTAAAATTATCAACCACATTAAAGTACATGCCCTTAATTCACATCTGCTCGCACAGCTCTGTGAGAAGATGGACGCAGAGCACACACATCTTCTCTTATACATAGAAGTGAGATGGCTTTCTAAAGGTAGATCACAGGCCAGAGTTTTTGAGTTATAAGAGCCACTCCAGAGATTTCTTTTAGAAAAACAGTCACCACTGACAGCACATTTCAGTGACACAGAATGGGTCGCAAAACTTGCTTACTTGTGTGACATATTCAACCTGCTCAGCGAACTCAATCTGTCACTTCAGGGGAGAAGGACAACTGTGTTCAAGTCGGCAGATAAAGTGGCTGCATTCAAAGCCAAACTGGAATTATGGGGTCGATGAGTGAACATTGGGATTTTTGACATGTTTCAAATATAAGCAGAGATTTTGAAAGAGTCTGAGCCAGGACCTTCCTTCTTCCAGCTGGTGCATGATCACCTATCTCAGAACTTTCTGAGAGTTTGAGCATTACTTTCAAAAGAGTTTGAGCATTATTTTCAAAAGAGTTTGAGCATTACTTCCCAGCCACGAAAAACCCCTGACCTGGGAAGGAATGGACCCTCGACCCATTTGTGAATAAGTCAGATGAATCGACTTTGTCCGTGCTAGAAGAGGATCAACTACTTGAGGTCGCAAATGATGGTGCCCTTAAAAGTATGTTTGAGACAAATTCAGCTCTCCATACGTTCTGGATTAAAGTCAAGGCGGAATATCCTGAGACTGCCACAAAAGCGCTGAAAAGCCCGCTTCCATTTCCAACATCCTTTCTTTGTGAAGTAGGGTTTTCTGTAGTAACAGCCACCAAAATGAGATTATGGAGTAGACTGGACAGAAGCAACACACTTCAGGTGTCACTGTCTCCCATCACCCCCAGATGGGACCATCTAGTTGCAGGAAAACAAGCTCATGGCTCCCACTGATTCTGCATTGTGGTGAGTTGTATAATTATTTCATTATATGTTATGATGTACTAATAATAGAAATAAAGTGCACAATAAATATAATGTGCTTGAATCTTCCCAAAACCATCCACCCCACCATCCCATCCATGGAAAAATTGTCTTTTACGAAACCGGTCCCTGGTGCCGAAAATGTTGGGGACCGCTGCTCTAAGAGTTTTATGATTTTCAGTCTTACATTTAGGTCTTTAATCCATTTTGAGTTTACTATTGGATATGGTGTGAGGAAATGTTCTAATCTCATTGTTTTACATGTAGCTGCCAGTTTTCCCAGTACTCTTCAAGACTGTTTTTTCTCCATTGTATATCCTTGCTGCCTTTTTTCATAGCTTAATTGACCATAAGTAGGTGGGTTTATTTCTGGGCTGTCTATTCTGTTCCATTGATCTGTGTCTGTTTTTGTGCCAGTACCATACTGTTTTGATTACTGTAGCTTTGTAGTATAGTCTGAAGTCAGGGACCATAATTCCTCCAGCTCTTTTCTTCTTTCTCAAGAGTGTTTTGTCTATTCAGAGTCTTTTGTCTTTCAGTTCAAATTTTAAAATTATTTATTCTAGTTCTGTGAAAAATATCTTTAGTATTTTGATAGGGATTGCATTGAATCTGTAGATTGCCTTAGGTAGTATGGTCATTTTAACAATATTAATTCTTCCAACCCAAGAATACAGTGTATCTTTACATGCTCTTATTTTTAATTTCTAAAATGATAAATTTTGATAGATGTAAACCCCACACAAAAAAACTCTTTGAGATCCTCAGCAATTTTTAAGAGTTCCTGAAACCAAAATGTTTAAGAACTGTTGCTGTAGGGAAATGATTCTCACTTGGGAGAGGGCAGTATTGCCCCCTTGGGTGCTTTAGAAATCTGTGGGGGAATTAAGTTGCCACATGGTTGGGGAATACTATTTATGTTGGGAGTTGAGGGGCGGGGATACTAATTGTCTTAAAAAACATTAGACAATCATAAAGAGTGAAAACTGTCCCATGTCCTGCATGAATAAATATAGACACTAATATAGCTTTAAAATCTGTTTCATGATTATGAGTCTAGATTACATCCTGAAATACATATTATTTACTCAAGTCTTGTTGATGGCTGCCAGTTTACACAGTAAACACCAAAGACCTTAGGATTGCCTCCAAGGTACTTCATGACCTGGTTCCCTGTTACTTCTCTGACATGTTCTATTCTTCCCGTTGCTCGCTGTGTCCTATTGTCAGGTTGTTGGAGCACACCAGGCTTTTGCTGTAGCTCCTCCCTCTACCTGGAGCCTTTTCTCCCAATATCCACTTAACTAATCCTTCATTTCATTCAGTTCTTTGCTCAGACCTCCCTTCACAATGAGGTCTACTCCAACCACCCTAATTAATTGTATAAACTGTGCCTCTCCCGCACACTCTTCAAACCCCTTATCCTACTGTAGTTTTTCTGTTTTCCATTAACATATATCACTCTCTAACATACAATATAATCTGCTTATTAATTATGTTCAATATTTACTCTCTTTTCTCCCTCCCCACTACAAGCAAACTCCAGGAGAGCAGAGACCTTTCCTTTTATTTTGTTTGTTTGTTCATATGGCCTAACACATAGTACATACTCAATAAATATTTGTTGAATAAATCAACATATGACTTTATTGTACATACCCAACTTTCTATTTATTCCTCTGTATAATAGCATTAAAGCATCATATTAAATATTGAAATCACTTATGGGTTCGTTTTATTGTATTTCAGCATAGTGAGGAGGGCATTACAAAATCTACAATATGAGGAAAATGTTTTATACCTAGTGGGCCGAGAGCCGCAACTCTAGAGGGTCCATCTTTATGCCACAGTGAAACCTGTTTCATGACTTAGTGAGAAAAGAGAAGCCCTATTATTACTTAGTCCCAGAGCCAGACCCAGTGGGAACTTAGTGAAGAGTGTCAGTTAATGTAATTCTACTAATCAGATGTTTAAAATATGTTGAGGTCAGCCGATGAAAAAGGCTAAGGTCAAAGCCTCATCTCCAGTGATAAGGGGAGGATTGGAAGATGTCTCCAATGTAGGTTGCTCTTTATTTTGGTGGACCCCTATTGGATTCCCTCAACTATAACATTTTATGTGTTATGATTGAAATTCCAGTTTGTAGAAAGATGGCAACCTTGATTATAATTTTTTTAAAGATTAAATTATAACCATTTCAAACTGTGGCAACTGAGGAAATTAAACCAAAGAGCTTAATTTGTGCAAGGTAGCCCCCAAATAAAAGGTCCCTGTGGGTATGAATTGCTTTCAGTGCTACTGAAAGCCTCTGTGTTTTCAGAGACGTGGCAACAAAGAGGTGGTCACTGGGTCCCCCCACACACCCCCATTTTTATAACACATCACAACCAGCAAAGTGTGCTACTTGTCAGCAGCAAAATGACCTTGGACAAAGCCCCCCACTGATGGATCAGAATTAACTCTCTCTTTGGGGAGCAAGAATATCATTCAGTATCTCTTGAGTGACTTTAATACTCAAACCAGTAGTTTGCACAAACTGAAGTTATCCACTTGCCCACAATACAGGTAGCAAGTGAGCAGGGGTGGTGCTGACTTTCCCACAGTTCTTTGTAAATATGTCCGTGTGGTGACCTCAGAGAACAAGGGCTACGAGTGAGAGAGAATTAGCCAGTCAGTGCACCCTGTTTAATCCTCACTGCGATTTGAAGTTTGCCATTAGACATGCCCATTGGAGACATTTCTGATGTTTATTTTTACGGTTATAGGAATGTCTTTTCACCGCAAGGAGAACTGAAGTAATAGAGTAGATGCTTTAAGTTCTGTTATAGTTTTATTTTTATGAGTTAAGGTAAAAGAGTCTCTTTCTAATTTTAATTCCCTTGGGAGATTTTTTTCCCTATAAAAATCCATAGCAAAAAAGATAGCTCTTAGGGGGCTTCCCTGGTGGCGCAGTGGTTGAGAGTCCGCCTGCCGATGCAGGGGGACACGGGTTCGTGCCCCGGTCTGGGAGGATCCCACATGCCGCAGAGCGGCTGGGCCCGTGAGCTATGGCCGCTGAGCCTGTGCGTCCGGAGCCTGTGCTCCGCAAAGGGAGAGGCCACAACAGTGAGAGGCCCGCATACTGCAAAAAAAAAAAAAAAAAAAAAAAAGATAGCTCTTAGTATTTAACTAGATTACGGATAAATGCATCAGTCCTAACATAATATTTGTAAGTATCTATTTTATAACTGTTATATAACATAGATCTAGGTTTTGTGTTACAGAGACCCTATTAAAGGGATAAACAAATAGATGTAAGCTAAATAGTCCTTATCACAAATTCTTAAAGTCCTTCACTTCTAAAATTGCTGGTGATAGAGATGTGTAATTAGCATAGATCACCAGCGTCATCTCCACTGGGAAAAAGTCTTCACTTTCTTTTCCTCTTCCTGTTCTAGACTTAGAGAATGATATGCTTCCTTTCATTGCTCCCATTGCACTCTTTACTTACCTTTATTACAGCGCTTACAACCCTGCATTATAATTGTGTATTTACATGTCTGTCCTGCCCACTAAATTGTGTGTGCCTTGAGAGCTGGACTAAATCTTATCATAATTATAACTCTGGGGTGAGACAAGCAGACATGCAATAAGTAATGAATGCTTCAAAATGTATTCCTATTTCTCTCTAGAAATTATCGACATGGAAAGTGGCCATGTTCTCAAGGAAAGCTAAGATTCTCTTCTAGCTGTCATGGCAGGTAACACAATCAACCCCCCTGCCCCCGTCCTCACCCAGCACTGCTTCAATTTCTATCTTGCATCCAAACCAAGATCGCCAGTTTCTTGCACTGGAAAGGAGAGGGATAGGCACTTTTTAGCCAAAATGGCAAAAGTTAAGGAAGAGTGCTTTAGTCTTCTGACAAGAATGCGTAAGAGGGAAACGAGATTATATAATCTTTGTTCCCGTGCATTTATGCTCTTTATTTTAGATAGACAAAAATGATCAGAAACAAAATACACTTCGATTTTGGATGCTGCCTTCATTCCTTGCACTTCTAGCCTGACAGTACTGAATAAAATGATAACGGGCCGGCTTTGCATCACTCTCTAGAACTTTGCAGAGTACAGTGTACTTTATAGACATCAACACTGCATCCTGTAGTCAACTCCACTCCTCCAATACTCTCAGCAAGCAAAGCAGCATATCACAGGATCTAACTGGAATGATAAAAGGATGAAAAGAAGGAATAATTAAGGAGATAATTAATGGTTAGGTCCATCATTGGTATTTCTGTGATTGTTTTTGTTTGTTTAGGTGACACATAATCAAGACTGCAAAATTTAGGAACTGAAAAGCCAGTCATTTAAAGCATCCAAACCAGATCAGCACACTAACTCTGTGTAGCCAACTTCTTTAAAATAAAACTCTAGTGTGTGCTTTCTAGTAGTAAGTTTATAGTATTTGATATTGTATGTTTACTGTTATTTTGGTTGAAATTGCTGTTAATTTTTAATTGCCCTTTAATGCCTTTAATGGCAGGAGGATTCTTTTTAAATTAGTCAAAAATAACATAGTGTGTAAAGACCTAATGCTGGCATCCACACTGATAACTGTAAAAACATAACTTTTTAGAAGGAAAAGATGAAAATGGAAGTTAAAAATAAAATTGCCTTTCTCTCCTTACCTAAATTTTCCTCTGCTGGATTCTAGAAATATCTAGTCAGAGCACTTTGTTGAATGCTTCTTGACCTTGCAAAAAAAGACTGACTTGGCTAAGCTCGGTAAATTGTTTTCCATTCCCAAATAATAATATCAGGCACAGTAGAGTGTTCAATAATGACATCTGCAAATTCCTTTGATTCTACCTTCAAAATATATCCAGAATCGAACCACTCTACATCACCTGGGTTATTGTAATATCTTCCTAACTCTTCTCCCTGTCTCCTCCATTGCCCTCTCTCTACCTTATTCTCCAAATAGCAGCCATCAGATCCTGTCACACCTCAACCCAAATCCCTCCAAAAACTTTCCCTAGCACTTCGAGTGAAAGGTAAGTCCTACAGAGGCCTGCCACCCTCCCTGTACCTCTCTAACTATGCCATCTAATACTCACCCCCCACCCCCAATCCATTCCTCCAGACACACTAACTTTCTGGATATTCCTAGAAACACCAGGTACAGTCACTTCTCTGACCAACAGTCACTCCCTTGCCTCTTTCGTTTCTTTGCCCATATGTCGCTTTCTCACTGAGACCTTCTCTGGCAGCCCTTTTAAAAATTACTCATATATACCAGCACTCTTTATCTCCTCACTGACCTTCCCAACTTAATTTTTCTCCATAGTACTTATCACCTTCTAAAATAATATAAAATGTTCTTATTCATTGTCTTTCTTCTTCCTCAATGCAAGCTCCATAAGTTCAGGGTTTTTTTAAATTATTTAATATCTGTCTCCTCAGCACATAGAATGTGCCTGGTACATGGTAAACAATAATTATTTGTTGAATGAATGGCTCTATAGACAAGACATTACCCAGATTTTTCCATGGGTGTGGCCCACTAAATACTGAGGTATGGCACAGTTATTGGGAAAGGTCTTGCCTAGTGGCTTACATTTAAATATTATTTAATTAAAGGGAGCATGGACCACAGGGGTAGATAGAGCAAGGGCTCTGAAGGTCAGATAGACCTGGGTTTGAATAATAGCTTCACTACAACCTGTGTGACCTGGTGAGTTATATAATCTGCCAGCCTCAGTTTCCTCTCTGTAAAATAGAAATAGTAAAAGCATCTTTCTCATAAAGTAGTCATAAAATTTTTTGAAAATATAATGTTGGGCTTATAATAAAAACTCAGAAAATATTTGCAATTATGACAATAATAAGTATTGTAATTGCCCTTATTATTGCTACTATTATTGCCCTTATTATTGCTATTATTTATTGAGGCCCTTGCTAGTGTGCCAGACATTCTGCTACTTGTATTCTAACTATTATATCTGCAAGGGACCATTACAGTCACTGCTGAATGTGTGAGAAAACAGGCCCAGGGGCCTAGAGTGAGTATTCAACCCCAGATGGCTCAGCCTCCAAAGTTTAGGCCCTTTTTCCCAGACCACTGGGCTTTCGCTTTGAACTTTAATGCCTTGCCCAGAACTCTGGAAGTACATGGAATATTTGAGGAATCAAAAGGTGTGATACAGCTCAAGTAAGGGACTTTAAGGACCTTGAGATTGGAGATTAAAGACTATATTCTATACCATATGATGTGGATTTTAACCTATGGGCTCTGAGAAGGCATCAAAGATGTGTTAAACTTGAGAAGAAGTTTTCAGAAAAATGAAAATGACAGCATTTACATGGATTGGGTCATGTCACTGACCACAGTCAGTCTTTTATATGACTGTAAGCAGGTTAAGAATAATATATTTCAGATTGGAGAAAATCAGCTTGAATTAAAGCCATGTTGAATAGCAGTTTAGTCTACCTCAGGCAAAAGGCTCTTTTTTTTAATGTAAGCACCATTATATTCTGCATAATGTCTAACATGGTCTCTTAAAAATTATATTGGTTACCCATTCCAAGTTATAATATAGGCTCTGATAGGAGAATATCTTTGCCAGTGATGGTATGCCACTGGAATTTAGAATAGCAAAATGACTGAGAAGTAGCTTTAGAAGGCTCTACACTGTTTTTGGTGTGGAAATGTCTCTAGTTCTTTAACATCTTTCTTCTAGTAGAGGAGAGTAACTGAGAGATTAAGTAATGTGGTGATAGATGGCTGATACTGGTTTTCCCTAGGAATGGTCTTCAGAAATAATCAATTAAATAGTAAGAAAATATGGATTGCCACTACCTCATGGGCATAGAGTTTGATAAATGTATCAGTTTCTTAACAAGATATGAAAAATGTTAAACATTAAGCACAGATTTTGTTTCTTTCTGATCCTTTAGCCAACCACTGACTCTAGATTTTCTACTGTCAGTAAATTAAAAATACAGCAACAAAGAAGGTGATGATTTGGGAGACTTTCCATGGGGTTGGTTGAAAGAACTGTATTCAGTCTTACACAACTGAACATACTTCCTGTGGGGAAAGAAGTCAAGTAAAGATTTTCATTCTCTGTTTGTAGAAGTTTAAGGTAAATTTTTTCATCATAGATTTAGGTCTCTGGAGTGTGTTCTTGTGTTTTGTTATTGAAGCAGTGGTACAGTTTTGACTGAATCTGTTACACATTGTTGGTCATTTGAGGGCAAGTAAAACCAAGTCAGTTGAAATAGAATAGTAATTGAAGTAAAGCAAGTGGAAATGAGGGAACAAAAATACTGAAAAGTGCTATCTTTTTGTAGTTACTATTTACTGATTAATGTGAATGTACATGTATATAAGAAAAGTTAAAACGAGGTCCAAGGAAGAGTATGAGAGTTAGACTTGTCTTTTAAGTAAATGTTTCCAAAGCTTATCATTTCATCTAAAGTGAAAGTAAAATACTCTTTTGACATGAATTCTATCATAAATGTGGCTTTAATCTTCCCTGTTTGTTTTATGTAGATATATTTTATCTCTCCAAACCTTTTATAAACTATTTGAGGTTGGAGTTTATGTGCTCTGTTCTTTTGTTTATACCATAGTGCCCAGCACAAAGCTAGGTGTGGAGAGAAGATGCTTAATATGAGCCTTAAGAATAACGAAGTTTTTGAAAACTAATCTATTTCTCATGCTTGTACCTGAATTCTTTGGGAGAAAATAAAGTTGTTGATGTGGCAAATAAAACCTATTACACCGTGTTTTAATGAACAACATTTTTTTGAATACCCTCTTTCATGGCATGTGTGAGTTGTAAATGAGAGTGGTAACAGGTAGGGCAAGAGGACTGAAGAAGGTGGGGAAAAATACAGACCCTAAACCAGAGGTAGAATTTTCACCCGACCTTAAAGAGTTTCAGTTCTCTATTCTTTATTGAAAATTATTCCCAAGACCGAAAACTGAAAAGACTGCCATAATGTTAAATTACGCAATTATCCTGGGCCATAGGAGGCCACTGAACTAACACACACATATTAAATCTCTTTTTTAATGTAAAATTAATAAATTAAATTAAAGGTGAGTCACAGTTTGTACAGCTCATTTTCAAAATTACAATATGGAAAGTAAATACACTGCTGTGTGGGAATACATAGCTTATCTGTCACTGATAGCTAATGAATTCTTTCCTATTAAAATTTAATTGAAAATCTTCAGTGATATTTAAGCTTTCACAGAAGTGTAAACTACTGTGACTACAATTCACAATGCATTTAAAACAATTATTCTTTATCATTAAAGTTAATAATATGCACATTAACCTCTTATGTAGTCTAAATCAATATTGTAGTTTAAAAGATATGACCTCTGGACAGCTTTCTCTAAATATTGATTTCATTGTCATTTGTATAAGGTATCAAACAAATTACATGCTGCACTAATATCATTAATGCTGCCCCCATAGAGCCAATGACTTTATGGGTTCTTACAATACAGGACATGACATTACAAAACTATTGAGGACATCACAAGATATAATTACCGAATGGATGAGGTTTGACTATGGCTGAGTAGAGTGGCTCTGAATATATGATAACTTCCAAATCCTTCACTCTCCGTGGACAGAAGAAAGACTGCTCTTTAACATGCAGATTGGTTACTGAGGTTAAGTTTCAAATGGCAGAATTTTTTTTCTGCCTCAGAGGGTCTAATTTACCTTTTTGTGATGCCATAGATATTTCAGAAGAGAATCTAAAGTCAGATTAAAATGTTGTAATTCTGCAATATAACAGTTTTCCCAAAATAAACTTGTTTAGGAATTTCTATTACAAGTTCCTAGTGAGTCACATGAGTTGGAAAATACATGCATTAAAGTAAAGGGGCTGAACCTTTCAAAATTAAATAAAATCGGATTTAAGGATGGATATGTATCACGTTTCGCCTCATAACCAGCAGTTATAGTAGTAATTTTGTAAAAAAAATTGCAAATTAAAATAGCAGCCATGTAATTTGCTCTCTTTTACTTTTTTTCAAGTTCTAAATTGCTCTGAATCACAATTATTAGCATCACCCAGTTACATCTAACTCTATTTTGATGTTATTTTTTAATTTTTAAAATTTTACTTTACTTTTTGTTTTCTATAAAACTTTTTAGAAAAGAGATGTGGTCACGGTCACGACACTGTGAACTGTGGGTGCTATTTGTACTACAAATGTTCCCTCCATATCTCTTGTAGGTAAAAGTGACCCATTTTGTGTGGTTGAACTGAACAATGATAGACTGCTAACACATACTGTCTACAAAAATCTCAATCCTGAGTGGAACAAAGTCTTCACATTGTAAGTAGTCATTACTTTGAGCTCATTTCAAAACTGCTGCTAAATGATATTTATTTTTGAGATTTTTGTGTGTTTATTCTTAACTGATTAACAACTCAATGAATCTGGCCTGCCTTTGCCAGCAACAATGGATTGCATAATTGCATTACCTTCCTGATAGTGAAAGCTGGGGAAAGGGTATGCCATTTTTCTTTGTTTTCACAGGTATTTTTTTTAAACTGTGCATTTTATATATGATTTGACGAAGGATTTTGCTCCCATTAACTGAATTGCCGTACTGCTTCTTCCTTTTATACTTTCTATTGAAATTCTCCCCAATTGCACTGACACCAAGGAGGACAAAGCTCTATTTGTTCCATTGCTCAAATCAGCAAACAATCCAGTCTCGGATTCAGCAGATGTTTTAGTTTTGGTTTGTTGCAGTTTAGCACAATAAGAATATTAAGTACTGTCCTACATACCAGAAAACACTTTGAGTTAATTTTCTTTTTGTTTTAAAAAGTTTGTAAATCTTTTCGATCATGCACTGTAAAAGCTGCCGATGCTACACGATAGTATCTCCTAAGTCCGTGGTTTTTTTTGTTTTTAAGCTGGGCTTTAGAAATGAACTCTGAACAAAGGAAAACTCTCCAAACAGAAGTACTTCTTAAAAGTTTTCTAACATAGTTTTATTTTATTTTCGTATATGAGAAACTGCTAAATTCCTCATTAATTTCTTATAATGTCCTTGCTTAAGAGCCAGTAACTAATCAGATTTAATTATCTGACCAATTTATCTTTAAGGAATTTCACATTTTTAGAAGAGATGAAAGCCTGGTCAGGAGAATTGCACTCCTAAGAAGGTTGTGGAGAGTGTTTTTCTCTGGAATGCATAATTGAATGAATAGGTTTGATAATTATCAAAGCCATTAATTGATTGTGCTCTGATAAAGCCTTTTCTCACATGTGGTTGCAGTCTTTCAGTAATGAATATATTCATTTTTTGTTTTCTCTTAATTCATGTTTTCTTGGTAAACAGTTTGATCAAAGAATAAATGCTGTCAACAATTGGGGCTTATTTTTCTAGAAACAAAATATGAAGAGCTTGCATACTTGTTTATTAACGTATGTTGTCTTTGGAACATAATGGAACACTACTTAATTTCTAAATCCTAGGGTGGTACAATAGCTATCAATGTTACATTTTCTTCATTCTGTACTCTGTGTTGGTTAATTTTTACTATAAACCAAACAGAAATAAGTCAGAGTTTGGGTGAGAGCTATAAAGATAAAGGAGATGTTCTATTATGATAAAAAAGAAAAATTATATAAACTATACTGTGACCCTTGCTGAAATCAAACCTGATGGTGCTTCATGTGGGAGTAACAAGAAGATGGGAATTATTGTAATAATGAGAATAGGACAAGTCTAAAAAAAAAATAAGTGCCACTTATTGATTTTTTTACAATAATTTATTCTTTGCCCATCCAGATGGAAATTATATTTTATTGAAAAATTATAACTTAAAGTTACAGTTGTAGTCAAAGTTCCAGATAATAGAACCATCATGTCTACTAAGGTGCATTGTGGGAAATTCTGTCAGATACCAAGCTACCTTATGTATGTGTATGCAAATGGTATACATAAAACACATATATACCAAATCAGCTGGAGCTATCTAAATTTTCAAAAGCATTTGTGTTCTTGTTCCCCACTGATGAAGTCTTTTTTTCCTTACATATATTTATTATGCAGCAACATTAAAGATATCCATTCAGTTCTTGAAGTGACAGTTTATGATGAAGATCGGGATCGAAGTGCTGACTTTCTGGGCAAAGTTGCTATACCATTGCTGTCCGTAAGTTTCATTCACCCGACACATTGCTCTGTGTTGCTTTTGCTCAAGAAAAAAAAAAACCCTCAGCTCTATATCTGTCATTTCTCAACCAAGGTCTGTAATAAGAACACTAAAAATTTTAACATACTCAATGCACGGCCATGTTGAATCCCATGATAGTTAATTTTTCCTGACAGACTTGATCCTGGTAATGAACAGGTACTTGTCAGAATTGCCACAGTTGTTTTGGGTTCTCTGTCAGTTTCAGCAGCTGGGGGTCAAAGGTCACTGAGGGAGTGTATTCAGTGGAGACCGCGAGACAGACGGCTGTCATGTCCTTTTCCCGCAGATTCAAAATGGTGAACAGAAAGCCTACGTCTTGAAAAACAAGCAGCTGACAGGGCCAACAAAGGGGGTCATCTATCTTGAAATAGATGTGATTTTTAATGCTGTAAGTCTTAACTTTGGCTTTTTTGTACTGCTAAAGAGTTCAGTTTCATGAAAGCTTTTGTTCCTGATTTGTAGAGAATTTCTGTCATTCCTCATTTTCTCTAAACCTTGATGTATCCTGGAGAATACGCTTCTGCCACTGCCTGGCACACCCACACTTTCTGTTATAGCTGGCGGCTGCCGCTGTGGCTGTGCTCTGGCCACTGCCTGCCGGCGTCAGAAATGGAAGCGCATGCATGTGCAACTGTATACATTTATATTTTATGAGCACAGCAGCCAGGACTTTGAAACTTTCGAAATTATTGCAAATTGAACTGCGTGAAAAACTTGTAAACATTTGTACTATATTAATCCATAACAGACACATATGTTGATGTACAGGTGAAAGCCAGCTTACGAACATTAATACCCAAAGAACAGAAGTACATTGAAGAGGAAAACAGACTCTCTAAACAGGTAAAAAGCAAGGAAAGATTAATCCCTCTGGGAAGACATGATTATATCTGTAAAACATCTATGTAAATTCAAATAAACTTTGGAGGTAAGGAGGGGGGAAGACTATGGAATTTTTGATCATCCACTGATGTGAAATGGCTCTTTCTTTTCTTCTTTCTTTTTCTCTTTTCCCTTCCTTTCCTTAAAAGATCAAACAAGGACAATACCAAACTAGTAAGTTGGATGGGGGTGGTCAGAAAGGAAAGGGGATACTGTAGGCTCTGCATAGAATGGGTATGTATTCATGCGTTAGCAGAAGAATGATCATTTTGAACATAAAATACAATTTGATTGCCATGGAATGTGTAAATGAGAACACCAAAAGCTGAGGTTCAAATATATGTCCAGACCACCCACAGGTATGATGCAGGTGTCTGTAAAGTGAGCCCAGTATAAAGCTCTTCCCTCTAATCCACGAGAGAGGGGGCTCTATCTTTTAAGGGAAGCCTTCCTCTTAATTAGATTTTAACTATGATCTTTTAGAAGTGAACTTTTATTGGCATTTTTAGCTAAGAAAATAGAAAATCAGGAACCCTGATTTTTATATCATGAAGAAATTTTAAATTATGCTTGATAGCTCGTAATTAGACTTGTAGTTTTAAATTCGATTTGATAGCAAGTTAAGAAAAGAGTACTAAGCTACCACTTTTAAAAATTGTTTACTTCCAATTAACAGAGCTAAAATCAAATGTATTTGAGGTTATAAAGTTTACAGAACTCATTTGTGCGTGTTAAAATCTTTAATAATTTCCTGTGCTATTAGAAGACCAAAAATATTTTGTTTTTAATCCAATCACTTCACCATAAACAGTGCAATCTTTAGTTGTTTAAAGACAATGCATAAGTTACAAATGTAATACCTATCTGAACAGAAATACAGATAACAAATTTCCACAGTTATAGTTAAAAGTTATAAAAGTAGCACTTAAAGTAAGGTGATCAGGGGCCAAGAAGGAAACAAATAGGGACACTTTTTACTTTGCCTGAAAGAAATCTTAACTTGTTTAAACTGGTATGCATGTATGCGCATCTGTATGTACATATATATACATTATTTTTTCTATATGACCCCAGTTAACTTTACATAGCTACTTTAAAATACCAGATCGGCCTTGAAGTGTACTTGGAAGTAGCAAAATATTAACCTGCAGACATATTACTCTAATTACTAACATAGCTGTATGTAATTTTTTGAACCTATATCTAGCGCATGGGCTGTTTTTCTTACAGCTGCAGTCATGCCTTAATTTTAAATTTTTAATTTAAATTATATCAATTCTCATGTACTTTTTTTTTTCTTATTCAATATCTGTAGCTTTTCTATCTCTTTTTTTTTATTGAGGTGTAGTTGATGTACAGTATTATATGTTACAAGTGTACAATATAGTGTTTCCCAATTTTTAAAGGTTTGTTCCATTTGTCCGTTATTATAAAATATTGACTATATTCCTCGTGTAGTACAATATATCTTTGTAGCTTATTTTGTATATAATAGTTTGTCATATACCTTTTTTAGTAACAGATTTTGTAAAGTACTTGCCATACATTTTTCCCTAAATCCAAAATTATGAAAAAGTAATGGGAAAATGTGGGTGAAATTTATTGTGGGAAGGAGAGAGATAGAGAGACGAAGAGGGAAAAGAGAGAGAGAGAATGAGACTATGATAGTAAGAAAGGGAGAATCCTACTGAAATGGTGAAAAAAATGTTAGTTTGCTTTAATAAAGCAATACTTGACAGGTTTTTCCCTAAGGCCCTAAATAAAACCATCCCCAGTTATCCATTTCACTTTGAAATATCTTGAAATTAAAGCATTTAAAGCATTTTAAAAGCACAGGACTTCAGAATTCTTAAATATATTTAAGGTTCTCAGTATTCTAAGTGGCAAAAAAATGTTTTTGATCTGTTGGAGATTTTTTTTTCTTTTGAACAGAGGTAGCCCAACTTGCATGATAGTATTATTTATGCAAATATATTTAACTAAGAAATTGCACTTATAATTTAGTTCTTTTCACCTTCTCTAGAGATACTTCTTTTCTTCTAACTTGTGAGCCAGGTTGTTTGGTATATTCTTACAACTTTATTAACTTTCTGAATCCATTTTAAATCACACTAAACTTGAAGAATTTTGTAGCATATCTGATGGGTTTTAGTCTTTCAAATTCTAATAATACTTTCATCTTCCTATAGCTGCTACTAAGAAACTTTATCAGAATGAAGCGTTGTGTCATGGTGCTCGTAAATGCTGCATACTACATTAATAGTTGCTTTGACTGGGATTCACCCGCAAGGAGCCTCGCTGCTTTTGTGGTATGATCATACTGTATTACTTACATTATTATTCATTAAATTCAGTAATCATAGCTGCATGTTTCTGTGGCAATAGTTACAGTTATGTTGATGTGGCCATTTTAAACTTCTATTTTGAAACTTGACTGGGCAGATTTGCCGTGGGCAGGAACCTGATGGATTGTTCAGGGTCTGAGTCCAAGAATACATCCCCGCCTCAGGTTTCCGGAATATAAGACATCTCAGCCAATGTATAATTTTCTCTGTGACAGTTAAAATGTAAAATTTTACATATTGCATAATTCCAAATCCCAATAGCAGAGCCAAGAAAAGTCCTTAGCATTAAAAAATAATAATAACCTTGACCATCTTCATTTTAATTTTATTTATCCTGTAGATATTTTTTCAAAATATGAAAATCTTTGGCAGTAGAATGCTAGCTGGTAATACTTTAATATGTGAATAAGTTGGAAGTGGATGTGACCTATTTAAGGCACATTTTATTATTTCTGAGATTTCCAGCTTTTAAAAAGGCATGAGTGAGAGTTTGATAGATCCAAATAGTCCTCTGACAATGATCATCTTGTAGCCTTTTACTTTGGTTATTTAAAAACTGCTGATGAGACCAACTTGCAAAGCTAGAAAATCTGAAAGAATACTTTCCTCTGAGCTTCAGCTGGGATTTTCTGCTCTCACATTATTTTTGCTTATTCAGAGTTTCGGTTTGAAGTTTAAGTGGAGTCGTTCTTTTGAAATCTTTTATTTTATTGTCATATTTGTTAGAATATGAGTACCTTATGCTTCCTTATAGTTGCCGGTTTCTCAGAATATGACTTTATTATAAGGGGCTTACAAGAAGAGTTTTAATTATAGTAACAAATCAACATTTTAGTATTACCATTCAAATGAGTGTATGCACATCTGTTTAGTACTTTGAGCTCTGTCCTCCTCTCAGGCCTTGTATGGGACTTTCATTAATGTCTGAGCACATGGAACAAAGCGTGTATATGTCCCTTTGTGTTGTAAGTTACCAGAAAGTTAGGCAGCCTGCTTCCCATAGACATGTCGTTGTCTCCTTAAAGAAAGCAACTGTCATCATCATTAAGTTTTAGAAAAGAAAATCTGCCTCTTTCAATATTCTTGTATTTAGCTCTTTCATATAATAAATACATTGGAGTACTGTTAAACTTTATTATTATTTTTCAGCATCATAGAGGCACTTTGATGTTAATGAGGAAAAAATGATATTGAGTTTCTGTGTGTATTTTATGCCATTACTTCCAGGTTCCAGGGGCCTTATAGGAGACACAATAATATTCTACTGAAAATGTCATGCTGCCATCTTTGATTCACTCCTTCCAAAGTCATTCCTCACAGCTATATGTGAAATTTGAAAACAGAGAAACCTATATAATTATATCATTTGTTCAGGAACCTTCATTTTGAGCAATTTAGCATTACAATGTGTGTGTAAGTCTTCATAAACTTCATCTGGCTTCTAGAGGTCACTCATGTAAAATGAACTCAATATGGCAGACTTTTTTTTCACAATTTCTTTTTGATTAAAAAAAAAAACAGGCAGTGAAACTCTGAGAAACTTAGCTACATGTACATGATGGTACTTGAGTAATTTCACCGAAAGGGAGTCAAAATTCACTGGGGAAGAAATGTACTAGTCTCTCTCTTAGCTGGTGGTCAGTTTCTAACAGACTGGGTCCTACAAAGCACAAGCTGAATGAAAGATGCTTTCAGAATAAGGGGGGCAGGGGAGGCCACAATAAAGGTGGGAAAAGGGGCTCCTGACACTGATGGTGAAAAAAGAGACCAGAAACTACAATGTGAATGCACATTAACAGTACTTTTGAGAAGAAACAACAATATTAATGGTTTTATTGAAAAAAAAAAAGGAGCACTGAATTACATTCCACTGAATGTTATTAAAACAATGAAAACAAAAGCCAGCTTCATTTATCTGGACCTGAACTAGGAGTTCCAGGAGAATGGGGGCCCTGCCTTTTTCACCTGGGACTCTAGCATCACCTGCAGAGTATCTAGCGTTAGTAGGCTCCCAATATAAATGACTATCTAAATCGATAGACCAACCAATGATCCAGTCAGTCAGTCTGAAATTTTTTTCTTATGTGGAGAAACTTTCTTCAATGATACCATATAAATAAGGGTTTGTGCTAATAAAGCTAGCTATTAAATGATGATAGACATAGCTTAATGCTTTATAGCAATTTTTCCTAGACCTTCATTTGAATTCTAAGCTATTTCATAATCCTCTCTCAGTCATCTATTTTAGTCTCAGATTAAATTCTGATACAAAAAGATCCTTATATAATAATAATAACAACTAACATTTATTACAAATCTGTGTGCCAAAGAACTGTTTTTCAGGCACTAAAGCATGAAAGTGCTTTTCATGCATTAATAAATTTAATATTCCCAACAACCTTATTATGAGGTAGATACTATTATTTTCCTGATATACAGAGGGAAAAGCTGAGGCACAGACAAGTTAAGTACCTTGCCCCAAGCCACATGGATATTATTTCCTTTTTAAAAGAGCTTTTAAAATATGTACCTTATAATCTTAATATCATAACGATTTGGGAAAAAAGAACTGTTGTAGGATTTTTATTCATCTTGTAGATGTTCAATTATGTATTTAAAAATGAAATGTTTCAAAGATCTTATTGCATAACCAGAGCCTTTTTTAGGCCAGTTTTTTGAAAAGAACTGCTTTCCATTAGAAGAAACTATGAGCAGCACCCCATTGTTACAAACATATTGTTCCCATCATTCCCTGTTGATGGATCACGGGTCTATTATTATAATATTGGTTCCACTTGGCCCACTTTTTCATAAATGCAGCTGCCTCACATGGAGCACATGCATTTGTACCATTATGCCGCTTGGTTTTAGGCCCAGATCAGTAAACTTTATGTTTAAGTGCCTTTTTTCTGTTCCATTTTATTTTTCTTTTCTAATTTACCATCCAAAAATAAATGTAGAATAATGAAATTAAAATGGAAAAGCAATAATTTTTGTCCCTATGTCAGTTAAAATGGAGAGTATGTGAAATGCAGGGGGAGAGCTGCCCTGGCTTCTTTATGTGCTACCTATGTGCTCTGTGGAAGGTTCAAAGCTGGCTTACGGTATTAGAAGCGGAAATCGGCCTGGAAGGTGAGGGATGAAACATAAGCAAACACGTTCCCGGGAATGAATGTCCTTGTTGTTGTGTGCTATGAATTAGGTTTCTAAATTTTACTGTGAATATTGTATGCTTAAGAGCAAACACAGACATATGTGGTCTGGAAGGCACAACCGCTTGTCTTTGGGAATCATCTATTGTAGACGTGGAAATGTCTCATAAATTGGGCCTAATTTTCATCAGGCTCTTGACCAGACATTTGTGTTCTTGTGGATGTCAGTGGGTGCAATATGGAAAAAAAAAAAAAGTGTACATTCTCTCTTTCTTTTCAGTACTGTCATTTCTCACTGTAATGAGCACAAAAATAATTGGACAACCGGGCTATCAGTAAAAAGGACACACTTCAGTGTGCGTCAAAGAATTATTTTACAGGACAAACTTTAATCCTTAAATGGGATTGTAGATAATTTGTGGTACCATCTGTCCATTTGGAATTGTTTTAGCCTTTTCTGTCGTTATACAGTAAGTGCCGCTGTGTTTAACATTAACATTTGATATTTTACACATTTAATTTCTGTTCTGCTGTGTGGTCCTTAGGGAATGGAACGCTAGTGCTACATGAGAGAGACAAAGTATTGATCAGTTAACATTTCAGCTACATTTATGTATGTCGCAAAATTAATGAAAATGCCAGACAAAAATGTCAGAGTGCACAAAAAGGTAGAATTTAAATTTGGTAGTTTAATGAAAAGTTTAAGATGTGCATTATCAAAAATGTCCTCTTGCCTTTAAAGTACAGTTCCTAACAGAATAACTAAAGGGAGACACATATTTTACTTAGAGGAACAATGAACATGAATTACAAAGGGATGTCAACTCCTCAAAGTACCTTGTGTTCCAGAACAGCATGTTTGAATGCTTAACTGTTACTCATAAAATACATGTGTTTCTGTTCCTATTTGGAGAGCTACTGGCTTCAGCCCTCTGGGCTGACCAGCAGATGAGGCAGGCTTCCTACCGAGATTCTCCCCCTAGGTTTTCCTTGGTATCCAGGCATTCCTTTTGTGTCAAAACTGAGAATTCCCTCTACAGCAATTCATTGAGGCCACTCTGGTTCATTACTCGTTCCTTTCTGGGTCATTTTCAAATGCCTGGTTTTCCTTTGCTCCTAGATAATTTGAGCTCCACCTTCATTCAATCCCCATTTTAGTAAAGGATCACACTCTGGACAACAGCGACTCTCAGAAAAGCTGGGCCATTATGCAGGCAAAGAGAAAAAACAGTGATGATGTATGCAAAGAATGACATGAGACAGCTCTGTGTAGCCAAATGATTAAAAAAAAAAAAATGGAGGAAGCACAAGCAAAGGAGGAACTGAACTTGCAGAGGCGATGGGAATATAGTACAATGATCTGAAGACAATAGGCTCCTGAGGAAGCCTTATCAAGTACTTCCTGTGTAGAAAGCCTGCTGCTATTAAACAACATATGGATTTTTCTAAAAGTTATTAAAACAATAAGGGCATTTTAAGTGACCTTCATGTTCAAGGACTAAAAAGGGAGCATCGCTTAAGAAGAAATGTTAATGTGAAAACAAAGACATGTCTATATCACCTGTAGTTTAGATTCAAGTCTTACTAGCCTTAATATCGCTGAACAAAAGAGGGTGATTGTACCAGACATATGGAAGGTAATTTTAAATTTCAACAGAAATTCCTGTTTTAAAGAGTGTGAGACATCAGTAATACCACACCAACAAGATTATGCTTCAGGCTTTCTAGCAATTTTCAAATGATTTTTATTAGAAGCTTTTGTTGTTGCTGCTACCATTTTTTTTTTAGTGCCAGCAGAAAAAATTGGAAATGTTCCAGATGTAATTTTTGTTACTTTCCCCACAACAGCAAAACAGAAGAACCCCTGAAAACCAAAGAAACAAGTATTAAAGCAGAATGATCTATAACTGATGGTCCTATCCTTGTATTCTTGAATTTTCCTGGAATTATGTAAATCTAAACTTCTAGGACCTTTTGCCCACCCTTCTTTATAGATGCTTTCCTCTGACATAAGGACTTACTAAGTTTATAAACAATACTTCCAATTTAATTTACACAAATTTTAAAGGTACGTTAAACATTTCCTTCACAAATGTGTAAGTGAGAAAAAAAGAAAGCCTATACAGAGTTTCATTGATTTAGAAGATTGTATACCTCCAAAGTTGCCTAAAATTCCTTTTACAAAGTCAAAGAGTATTGACACTTAGAAGATTCTAGTACTATATTTTTCTTTTCAGTAAATAGATTGTGTGCCCAATTCATATGAACGTGCTGGCACTTTAAGTTGATGTATACATTTTTTCCAAATTTATCTGAATTCCATGGAAGGAAAATTTTTTTTCAAGCATTGGCCTATGAAAAAATAGTTTTTTTTTAAAGTGGTACCTTCCGAAAAGCGTTGCATATAAATTCTTGCAACTGTGTAAAAGCCCCCCAAAGACCACAATTTAGAAGTGAGTTGAGATTTAGGATTGATCACAATTAGCTAAAATCAGATATTAATGAAACAAAGCATTTTGACTGGATTTCTCCAATCCTTGAGGAGTGATGCTCTAGTTCAGTTTGTAGGTCTATTTAAATGTATAATCTTTTTGTTTTATTTTTGTGGCTGTTACATATACCAATGCAGCACTTCCTCACATCAGCTCTTAGCTTTCTTTAAATGGTGCCAATACCCTTTTCTGTTTATTTTAATAATGTCAGCAAAAGGGGCTCCTGCTCTTTGGAGGGAGATAATAACATAAGGCACAGAGTCTACCACTCTCTGAAAAGCTTACTCCTCTTAAATTTTATTTTATATTTTCAACAAGAAGAATTTAATTCTTATAACACATCACACACATTATCTATTATTTCTACTCTCCCTCCTTTGTTCTCTAAAGCAGGAAGTAGTAAGATGCTATAATCTGGAGACGTTTTCTTCTGTGGGTGATTTGAGGAAAATCGAGTTATTTCACTTTTTCTCAAGTACAGTACTGTTGTGCTATATTATAATCAAACATAAACTGCAGATACCATCAGCATAACAATGATACCATATTGAATCTAGGAATTAGCCTTCTCATGAACCTTAATGGTATGTGCAGTGAAAGTTGGGATGACACCAGTGCCTCACTGTGGTCTCCTTCTGGCTGTATGGCTGCTGTACCATTTCCCCAGGCAGCCTCCTTGTATTATGTATCAGGTAGTTACAGCCTCAAAACCTTTATGAGACCCTTAAAAACTACGTTGCATCCAGATTTTACAACTAAGTTGACTAAGGATCAAAAATTATAAAATAATGAAATCAGAGGTGTCTCACTATCTGTCCTCAGATTCCTAAACCAATGTTGTTGTCCTCTGAAAAATTTTCCACCCCCTAGCTTCAATTTAAATTGTTAGGCACATGCATTCTAAGGAAAACAGCAAGCCATATTCCATTGCAAAATATTATTCTGTAAAGTGTTTTTCAAAGGAGAAAGTTTAAATGAATGAGATAATTGTATAATTTATGTTAGTAAAACTCTGTAAAGTAAGAGTAATAACTCTTCTGAAAGATTGTAAATTACAACAGCAATGCAGTCATTAATATACTTTAGACAGTGAATTCACTCTCCACATGTTTTCATGCCCCTTTGTATTGGGTAAATATTAAGAAATAAGGAGTAGAATGCTTTCTATTGTCTGATTTTTCTATTTTGACCAATTATGAAGATATACCTTAGAATTGTGGTGTATTAGGGTTAATGTACCAAGTGAGAAACTAACCTGAAATGCTGTTAAGGAAGATTTTCATTGCCTCTTTTCTTGCCATCATTTTACCATGTTTTAACATTACAGTCAGAATCGACTATAGATGCAGTAGTCACTCCTGCCATAGTAGGTGTGTGAGTTATGACATTGTGTTGCGTCCTCTATTTTGCTGTGATGACAGAGATCCAATACTCAGCAAGTGGTAACATTAGAGATCAGTAACAGAGGGAAGATGAAAGAGTGACCATTTCTCGTGTTTGCACCAGTCATCAGCCACTGGCTCAAAGGGAAGTAATGAAGAGAAAATCAGAGAAAAGCTAAGAAGCAAGGAAAGATAGAAATCACATCAAAGTGTAAACAGATATTTAGATAAAAATGAAAGGCAACCCTGATTTTAAGGATGGGAAAAAAGATTTTAGAGACAAAGCTTGGCTTTTATTTTGTTTTAAATCAGTGTTTCTCTGTTTTTCTCATATTCACCTCTCTAAGGGGAAGCTTTTCATTTACTTTAATGAGAGAAATGAAATACTAAGGAATAAGATTTTCTCAGGGAGTGTTGATCTTTGAAGGGCCACAAATCATTGTGATACCTAAGATTCTTTTTGCTCTCTCCCAAGAACCAATTTTTACCCCATTGGGTGCCATCTCAACCCTGTTGAGAATTCATGCTCTAGATGAAGTTTAATGTGAGTTTAGCTATGTTTACTTTCATGCTCTTGGTGGTAAAGTCTAGTTTAGATTTTTGGTAGTTTGCATACAATGCAAATTATTCCCATAGGTAATCAGTCTGGAGAAAGAATTAGTGATCTCTGTACAAAATTACTGACTACATTGGAGTCCAGTGAAAGGAAAGATTTTGTTTGGCTTCATAGAGATTGAAGAATTGAATCTTCCCCTTATGAAACCCATATGAGAGTTTTCTTCTCTACACCGATTCCAAGGGTGCATTGTTGTGCTTCACTGAAATGGAGAAGTGGGGTGAATATTAATTCTGGCCTAAGTAATACAACCTCTATCATTATGAAGGTTAGATGGGTTTTGTCCATACATTGTACTATAGTTATGACTAATAGATAGTCTTTATATTCCTAAATGAATATCGTTATGTTAGAGATATAAAAGCATGCTTTATTAGGCTTGATTACCTATTAGATTTTCATTGGAAGGGAAGGAAAAAGCGTTGTGGAATAGGAAAGTCATTTAAAACAGGGAAGATACACGTTCTACTGGCTATTCTGTATGGCTGGTTACATAGGAATGTAGGAATCAAAAAACTTTTTTTGCTGTTGTAATTTATCAATAATAAGTAAATATATGATGTTTTATATTCCACTTAACTATATACAAATAATTCAGCTGCATTTTCCATAGTTAGCATCTTTACAGTTTCTGCCAAGAAGACTTCAGGCAGTACTTGCCTGTTTGAAACAAGAATATATCATCCAATTTTGTCATAAAATGTTGGTGAATTAAATACTATTTTCCTTAGAGAAATCTTTTGGATTTCATTTAAAATAAGAGATTGCCAAGGCTACAAGTAGTCCATTAATTATCCACAAATTATTATGCTGAGGTTGCGTATAAGAGGTGTTATATTTTGAAGTGATATTAGTAAAGTAATGGGTGCTACTCAGAGAAAATTAATTCATAAATATAGAAGTTCAGATAGCTGAGGACACTTTTTCTAGTTAGGCAGCAATATTAAAAACTTATCTGGTTTTGTTTAAATTATTTTAAATTGAGTTTGGTTTTTCCATTGCAAGAGACTATTGCTTGCCTCAACCAGGAGGCTGGTATTTTTAACAGAGACCTTTAACCAAGGTTCTACTAGTTTGGGTGTGCACTGTTTCCTTTATTTTTTAAATTCTCAGAATATGAGCCTCTTACCACAGTTTTATTTCTAAGTCCTAAATCTTGGTTGATATGTAGTTAAAACTACATATTTTTTCATATAGACTCACAACCTCCAAACAAGATGTAAAAGTCTGTTTTGTAAGACAGCTGCTTAAACCTCGGAATGCAGTTCCCCACAGTGGCAGTATCATAAATACTGACATAGAACCATTCACAAAGCCTATCAATCCCTTCATAGAGTACTAGCTGTAGAATGGAAATATCACATGTAGGAAGTAAATTCAGTGCAATCATGGCTTGGTGCTCAGGATGCCAGGAACACACCTACCCCAATCCTACCTCAGGATAGAGCACCTTCCTCATGGCAAAGGCAAGGGGTCTACAAAGGTGGAGATTGTATAGGCTTTTAAGGGTGCAGATGAATTCATAGAATGTTACAGTTGGAAGGGAGCTTAGAGATCATTTTACAGTAGAGGAAATTAAAGTGCTATAAGGGAGAGGAACTTACTGAGGCACTAACTCTTCTTCTACCCCAGTTGTTGGTAATGGAAGCTTCGAAGACAGTAGCATTGAGAAGAGAAGAAGAGGGGGAGAGAGGGAGAGAGAGGGAGAGAATCTCTGTCCCGAAGTTTATAAGTCAAGTTGTCCTTAATTAAGGAAAACCAACTGACATTGTCCTGTAGAGTTCTAAGTGTGTAAAATTAGACACCCAATTCTTGGTATTCCCTATTAAGGAATGTGTTGATCGAAAGGGCTGGAACTGCCTATTCAAAATAGTAAATCTGTGCTCACTTTGCTTAGTATTATTCCTGCAGTTCAAGTAATAAGTGCATATCTTATCTTCTGATGAACTTCTCTGTTAGTTGCGATCACATCACATTACAGCTCCCCCAAACACTGCAGAGATGTGTATATAGTAATAAAGGACACAAAAAGTTCACTGTGTATTTAAGTGAGGTACATTTTAGACAAGCAAAGAAATGTCATTTGGCCTCTAAGTAGTATAAATTACTTATTCCCGAAAGTAAATGTAGACTCATTAAGAATATATTTCCCAGGTTTCAAACACATACTTTCATGAGTTGCTTAAACAGTTTAAACCATCTATATTGATCCATATTGATTTAATGGTAGCTGAGATGAACCTGTCCATGGCCTAAATTTCCATTAGACTGAATAAATGCCAGGAAAAAAGTGTATGTATTGTGAATTACCTGGGAAAACTGGTGATCCAGTTTCATTGTTTTGCTTTAATCCTAAATTTCCTTTAAAATTACATAAATCAAAACTTTTCTAGCATATAATTAAGCAAAAGAATGGAAGCATATATTCCTTTACAAAGTGGTGGAAGTACTGAATTAATAATAATTTGGGCGTATGTTAAGATACTATTAGAATTTGTAGGGTGTTGCCCACTTTGTTACATAAATTATGTGAGGTATAGTTTGCTATAAATTTGGTACACCAATTTATTGCTATTGGAGTTACCGGAGTGAAGAAAGCTAAATGAAATCATCTATATGAAATGCTTTGAAGTCCTTAAGTATGAGGGCCCTTGGATCATTTAGGCTTGAATAATACGTAAGACCACAACAACACAGGTTTTTGTTTCTGAGAGCTGTTGTAACCTTTCAAAATTTGTATCAATCTTGAGAAAATGATTTAACTTAAAATTATTATTTGGAAGTATCCTATGCTGGACCTAAGAAAGGGAAATAAATCACAAGGAAAAATTTCTCATCAGTGTTTGCTAAAAATACATGAGTCTTCCTTCAAAAATATGCGGGAGACGTAATAATACCTGGGTTCTATTTCTAATTGACGAGAATGTTTAACCTAAGTTTAAGGAACTAGGAAAAAAATAGATTGCAAACTGAAAAATGCCATTTTTCAGTATTTTTCATCCATTATTACAACCAGTGACAAGAGATAAATTCAGGCTGTTCTGCTTGAGATGTATTTCAGTTTCATTAACAGATCTTCCCCCTTTTCATGCACACTCAATAAAGCTGTGTTGAATGACTGACTCAGATGACTTCAGCGGCAAAACTGGAAGTTAAAGCTGTAATATTGTAACAGAAACCCCCAACAGTAGTATCAGATGAAGCTGAGAATAAATGTAGTATATCAGGCATCATAAAAGGGTGAATGTGGGATACATTTATGCTCTTCTCTACCTACTAGGAGATTCATACATAAGATTCACACTCATTATTCTCGTCATCTTAATGAGATCAGTGTGGGAACATTTCTCTACTCTCCCTCTTGACTGTCAGAAATGGGGCACTCCATTATTTCTCCTTCTTCTCTCTACTTTTAAGGGACAAGCTATATTTTCTTGGAAGGCCAGAAATGTTAACTGATTATATCAGGCAGCCGCAGAGCATAACACAGAAAGGCTAAAGGACTCTAGGTTAGAGACCACAGCGTTGGTCTCTCTCTCCTCTCTCTCTCTCTGCTCTCCTTCTCTTTGTCTTTCCTATGCGCACTATCTTTTCTTTCAGACTTTTATTGTCTGCCCTACTTCCCAAGGGGTTTCCTTGGAAAAGAAGGGAAATTTCTCCATGTGGAGGAAAATAGGGTACCTGAGTATTATCTCTAATTGCTACCCTCCTTCTCTTTGGATCTATTGCCCTGATTAGTTTTGCAGTCTTCCTAAACCAGCTCTGAACATAATGGGTTCGTGTGTTCAATCCAGACATGTGTCCGGCCTTGAACTAAAACAAGTAGAATGGGCAAGGCACCCATTCTAAAGCCTCTTATCCTCAAATTTTCAGATCTGTCAAGTAACAGTCACTGTTTATAATTAAAGTTGCTAGGAGAGATTTTTATCATGTTTTTAGATCATGAATTCCCTTCATCCTTAAGGACAAGACAACAGGAACTTACAAAAATATTATTCAAGCCATCTAGGCTATTGATTATTAATTTATATTGTAACCACACTGCTTTTAGTACTGTTTTCCTTGAGAGGAACTCAGATTCCCTTTAACATGATTGAAGAATTTTAAAGTAGACATTTTAAATATTTGCTGCCCTCTTATTTATAACTTGTTTAATGCACCACTGTTAGCACAGGAAATATGAGTTAATAAAAATGTCAGAGTATTAGTGATTAAAACACTATGTAATTGTCCCCAGGTAATAATTAACAGCATAAGGCTATATTAACAATAGTCTTAGTGTACAGTTCCTAAATGTATTTGATTCTCATCTTTTAAAAAGTAATTTTATACTGAAATTCAGTAATAAAATATTTGAGAGATTTAGTTAAGCCAGTTAATGTAAACTTCTTAAGTGCGTGAATCTTTTCAAGTGATTTGTATTATATTGCTATGTAAAACATCATTCTATTTTAAAATCAGTCTGAAAGTTTGAAATGCTAGCTTAATGATCGCCAGAGCAACCTTATTGAGATTCATAAAAGGCTTATTTATCTCATCACAGTATTTGTTAAACCAGTTGAAAAATAAAATTAATAAGCCATGAGGTCATTATTACGTAATGTTTTTGCTCACATAGATAAATGGGTTTCTTTCCCTCTCTTTCTTTTTAAATAATGTCTCGCTGGCTTTGTTCTGTGGCTGCAGCAGGCTGTTAGTATGTATCTTTATACCATCAGAATGAATGAGATATATCTGTATAAATTATTGATTCACTTGAGCCTACCTCTGTAATTCAGAGCTGAAAACTCTGGCAGCTTATCTAATAGAATGATATAACTAGGAGAATGAAGTTACCTACCACAGCAACAATTGCCAGTTGGGGGGTCAAATGCCCTTTTACCTTTATACCTGAACACCTGCAAATTGAGCTGTATCCCATTCAGAATTTTAAGAACAGGTCCATTGTCGCAGGAAGTAGGAGTTTGTTTCTTGGAGAAAATTATGCCAGTTCTAGTTCTGAATGAAAGACAAGGCTTTTATTACTCAAGGGATATTAGGGCTGACTGCTTTTTTGAGAAAACAAATTTGCTGTAACTTTATCTGTAATTTAGTCCTGAATGGGTGCAAATAGACTGCACATTGTATGGTGCAGAAAGAAGAAAATAGGGGTTTGTTAAAGCCATACAAGGGCTATGTAACCATTATATTTCCGAGGGAAGTCTTATCGGAGTTGCAGGCTATAAGGGGGAATATTTTGGTTACAGCCTTAGCATCAAACACCTGTTTTGAATTTTAGTTTAGAATGACATTGGAAAAGAAAGTTTTTGTCTAAAATTATGGATGATGAAATACCCATCTCCTGAAAGTTGCTGTACAGGCTGTCTTTGACTTCGAGACTGGCCCTCTCCAGAAACTTTAGAAATCATTATAATCACTCCTGAGGTTGAACGCTAGACTCAGATCTAGGTGGACTGTGTTGACTTGTTTCACTTTTATAAGCAGATTAAATTTATAGCTTTATATACCCTTTCTGATTAAAAAATAAATACTATGCTCTATTCTTCACGTAAGAGTCTGATTTAAGCTTTGCCAAGGCTGAGAGCAAGATGGATGTTTTGAGTAAGGGACAAGAAAAAACACACTTCAGCTGGTGAGCCTCCAGGTCACACAGTGTGGGACTAATGGAAGATACATGATTTGGAGAAACTCATCCCTCAAGTTGGTCACCCACACCTTAGTCAGCAAGCTCAGTAGTTGTCATAGAAACCTTTATTTTTACAGTGTTATAGTTGATCCCTGACATGGAACCAGACTAGGTAATCAAACATCTTAGCCATATGCTTGTTCTGAGTTCCAACATAGTCAATTAGCACATTTTCTATTAAAAACTTAGTTGTAATAGGTCTTCATTAGCTAGCAGTTGCCATAATTGAATAGTTACTCAATTATGTCCATTCCCCCAACCTCATTTTCACTTCTTTTCTGAGTCCAAGTAGGAATATATCCAAGAGCATTCGTGAGCCCCACTTTAAGCAAAATTCATGACCCCTACCTCAAACAAGCCAGGGCTGTTAGGGGTTGTGCCAGGGTTTAATACTTAATTTTCTTACTATGTTTTAGCATATATAACTAGGCCCTTGAGCTCTCCCTTTTTCTATTTATTTCAGAATTTCTAGTGTTTCTTCACTGAGTAAGGAGAGGAGAACTCTATGGTAAAGGCCCATTGTGCAATAATGTCTCTAGGATGTGATGACCTTTCTACCCTTAAACCCATCCCTTCTTTCACCATTTTCCATTCTCCCCATCAGATACCCATCTGGGCACATCATTATCCTGGGATTACTCCCCATTATCTGCATTATGGTCCCTGCTACCCTCTGCCTGTGTCTGCCATTATGATGTCACTGAAACTCACCTGTGCCCTGTATCATCTGATGATCAAATCTGTTGTCTAGGAGTGGGAATGGGCCACCTCCAGATAACATATGTGCATTTTATCACTGGCCTTGTGGGCAAAGTATTTCTGATTTTCTTAGACATCCAAGCCCTTACTTACAAGCAGGTGTAAATGGTTGTAACTGGGATATCAGAGAGCAGGTAGAGCATTCAAGTGGCCCTTGGATAACACCACATAGGACATTTCTGGCTCCAGTAACGCACATAGATGCTCTTCTTGGTTGGTGAGGATTGTACCTCTTGACCTTCGTTATAAAATTATGAATGTGAAACAGTCTGGAAGAGAATTAGTCATGAAGGTTTTCTAAGCTTGGTAGCCTCATTGTGCTTTCCTCTGTGTAATACAAAATAAGCAAAAGCAAGTACCTTCATAAGAAGTGTAACAAACCACAGTTAGCTTAAGAAACACAGAGTTTAAACTTCCCTGCATAATGAAGCATCAAGGCTGCAAATTTTCAGCCAGTGGAATGGCACGTGAAAAGGAAGGATAGTCAAAGTCTACTAACCGTCCCGCTTCTGTCCATTTTCTGGAACACAGTAGGGTTCTTTCTAATGCATCCATCCTCGCTGACCAGGTCTTTGCGATTTAGATTTGTAGGCTGGACTCAATGTAAGAATATAAATTGTTTCAAGGATGACAGATTACACATCTGGTTTCTTCTCCCTCCAAACCCCCGCATTCACCTTTATAGCAATTTTTTTTTCAAAAAGTAATGTGGTTTAAAAATCATTTTAAGTTGCCCAACATAAATGATAAAATCAAATATTGGGTTCACAAACAATAGCCTTTATTGGTTTGTGACAAGTGATCCATCTTTTTGCATTAGTGCAGCTTTCTGAACCAGATTATTTTTCATAATTGATAATTTGTGAGTCATATATTTGTTATGTGTTCTTTTATGGCTTTCAAAATAGTGAACGATGCCAAAGATCACTGTGCTTTTATAAAGAAAATTATTTTAGTGTAGTTTATTGGCTGGCATTTTCTGAAAGTATGTTACCAATAAGTTTTGCAGAGAATGTAACAAAGGTAAAAGTAACATTCCTTGCTAGAAGGAGACCTGATGGGCCTAGAATTCATATTGATTATGTGAATTTAGTTTTAGACTTTATTCATGTTTAGCATGAGAATAATGAAAATATACAAATAAGAAAAAATGTCAAAATTCTGCAAGCTGAGAGAAAATAGTTTTGTTGCATATATGAGCAATTTTCCCGATACAAAATCCACATTAAAACAATGCACAAACACAGTAAAAAGTCTATCTTTGCTATGAGCATTACAATTATACCAGCAGAATAATGACAGTCTTTCTTGTGATCAATAATTTTAGTTGATTTTGACAGATAGCCTTAGGAAAAGTATCCACCATAATACAATTTTTATTATTCAGCTTTATATTTTGTTCCTAAAGCCTTCATAAATGCAATGGAAAATTCTTACCCTTTATTATGGTTAATAATTATGTTATGGTAGAATTAGGGCTCTACATATGAATTTGTTTACCCCAGGTAAATAATAATATGGCCTTTGAAATCCATTTTGCCTAAGACGGCAATATTTAAAACTTTTCTTACCCTTAATTAATAATTCTCTCACATAACCTGAACATATTCACTAATTCTATTCACAGTTATACTGACTGACAAAGTATAAATCCGTTGGAAAAGTAGCAACCCAATTTACTGAGAGCTAATATTGTTAGATGAATTAAATATTAATTTCACTGAAAGCCTGTTATGAATCTGCTTTTAGAAATTACACGGTTCGTCCTCAATCTTTACTAAAATTTCTCCTGAACAATTTAATTATAGAAAACTATTTCTAATAAAAAGATTATCTACTTAATTAAAAGAAAATTGAGATCATTTAATCATTACGTAATTATATTATGATTATATACAATTAAACACCATGTATAAAACATTTACTCTTCAGGAGACCCTAATAGTAGTGGAAAAAAAGCACCTGTAGGTTAATGTCTTCATCACTTCCAGTTTTAAAGTCATGGATTCTGTCACACACATTTATTACATCCCCTAATTGCTTAAAATTCATACTTTAGTTGGGGGAAAATGCTGACCAATGTACAGTTGGCTATAAAGCAGAATAAACAAGCATATTTATTACCAGTACAATGCCTTTGATGATTTGAACTCTTTAATTAATTGAATTACACCTAAGTTTATTACTTCTAAATATTTCAAAGATATATTATAATTAAAACTTTATATTCAAAACCAAAATCCAGTCATGAAGAATAGTATTCTTTCCTTCTTCAACCTGAATATGTTATAAATCATGTTTAAAATTAAGGATGTGTGAAACATCTTCATCAGATGGGCAAGCAGAATGTTTGAGCTATATAAATAGCAGTGTTAAGAATGATAACTTTCCTTTATGCATCTCTCAGAAAAGGCTGACAGTGTTATTTAGCGTCTGTAACTGGATGACGAAGAATTCGCTCTACCTTTTCAGATGTTTCATTGGCTTCATTTATGGCATGTGCAGTGATAGTGGGATATGTTTATTTATACATATGGTGTGCCAGATTGTTGATGTGTTTTAACCATAATATATTATTCAGTTTTGAAAACTACTCTCTTTACAGTTGGAATTTCTCTACAGTTGAAGGGAAAATACATTTCTAATAACTTGTCTTGCAGTTTTGAAGATCTGCATTTTAAAAATCACTCTCCATATTTCAGAAAATGTGAGCAGCTATATAAATTACTGAAATTCAGTATTAATTGGATATTTTTCCAGTGAAAAATCAGATTCCTTTATGTTAGATGGACTATTATCTGTGCTTAATTAAAATCCAAAGTATTTGATATTTTCTTAAAGACGAAATACAGTTTAAAATATACATGACCTTTAAATCCCTCTAAATATTGAAAGTAGGTAGTTTTGAACAAATGAATTTCGAAAGCTGTGTAGAGTCGGGGGGAAAGTAGTATAAACTTTCACCTCCCCACCACCACTGCCTCCTCATGAGATTTGTTCAAATCATGGAAACTAATTCCAAATTTTGTGACTGATCACTCTACCAAAACCAAACTTATCAATATAGATTCTCTATAGAATGATGTAGAATATAGAGATTCAATGTACATTCAGAGGTATTAGAATACGTTATTGAAACAGAACTTTTTTCCCAGCAGAAAAGTAATGTACATTTTTCAGAAGATTAAAGATACCTCCAAAAGAAAAAAGTAGGAAATAATGGAGAACTCTAAAACTGGATTGTAGTTTTAGAAGAAAAACTGTCAATACATATCCCAGTGTGTGTTATACAATCTTTACATGCTTCTGCACTCATCTAACTTGTCAGTAAATAACCTACATGCCTTATAAAACATTGTTTATCTCTTTTTTCCCCTCCACCCCAATTGTCTTGTATGTCATTCTGCAGTTTGGCCTGTAGGGGGCAATCTTGCACCATTAAACCTCTCCATTACTCGTTTATTTAGGCTGGAAAAGCTTACAGCCTTACAGATCTGTTCAATGTAAGCAGAATTATTTGCATAAATTCCAGACTTTGATGATGGTCTGTGGCCTACAGATTATTTATGCAGTTGTTTGGCCTTGAAGTTCACAAATTTGCTCAGAGGTGACTTTACTTTCAACTGTGACCCCGTGTAGGTGGGAGATGGCCAAATGGTTGGGTGAATAACCTGGAATCTTGAAAACCATGAGGTCTCTTGTCTGAAACATAATGCTTTGTTCCTCATACAGCCTTTCAGATAAAAAGGAAATCCACAAGTCATCTAAAATATAGAATAATATTTTAGTACTTAAGTAGCAAAGATTACAATGAGGCAATTGCTGTTAGCATCTCAGAACATTTACCAGTTTAGACCTATTTAATCTTATTTCAATTAAGAATAGTTAAAAACCAAAAGGGTTGGCATTATTATTGTGACTTGTTATTTTTACACAAATACTACAAAGTGCCATTATGTGTATATTTTTTAAATGGCAAAGAAGATCATTTCCTTCCTTTCTTCTCTGCTGTTTTTTGGAATAATTGACAGCAGTATACTAATTCAAACAGTTGCAGAGCATGTGTTCCATACCAAAATGTACCTTTACTTCTAATTCATGTGTTGAAAATAGTACATGATGTTCTTAGAAGTAATAACTTTTTATTTATTCTGGAAAGATAATTCTCTTTTGTTAACAGGTATCTGTGCCCAATTTTGAACTCCTTTCATTCCTTCATCCTTCCTTCCTCGTGTTGGCTGAGCACCCACTGAGTGTCCCGGCTCTGTTCCACACTGGGATTCCAAGTTGGTTAGGATCTGACTTTGAAAACATTTATATTTTATTAAAGTCATGCTTCACTGAGGAGAGGAATGGATTTTAATTACACTAAAATCACATTAATATAGTTTACACTTAGGTAATATGTCACACCTGTGATTGTCTAATTCCATGATGTTTCTGTGGAGTTAAAAAAAATTGATAAACCCTCATTTCTATGTATATTCCTTTGCTACCAAGGAACTCATTGGGTTTTAGAGAGTGGAGCTTGGTTTATTTCAGGGATCCTTTGAACAAATTGTTTCTGAATGATTGTATTTCTTAATATGGAAAATTGTATTTAGGTGAGAGAGAAACCAACCTTTGATTGTCACTACTATATCAACATATTTTAAATTCAGCATTTTAAGTTTCAGCTGTTGACCAAATTGGCAATACAGTGCATCTTATTTTGCAAAAATTGCCCCATAGTCCTAGAAATTGTATGTCCTCAGTTATCACCTTTGTTCATAAAACTTCAACTACTTACTTTTCTGAAGTTTGAAATTAATCCAATTGTAAGAAACTTATGGCTACAATTGCATTTTGGACCCGTCACACTTACTTTTTATAATACTTGCAAAGGTTACAGAGTGTGCTTTCAGAAACAAGAAGAGTGTATTGTTTGTGAGAATTAGCCTTTGATTACAGGGATCCGTGGTTATTAGATCTGCAGCTCGTTCACAACAAATATTCACATCTTAAGTGGTTAAAGAGAGAAGTCATTTTCTCACAAGGTTACCCCAGGGGCTGGGTGGTGGTGGAAAAGCTCAGAAAGAAGTAATTTGAGTGACTAAGAAGTTTTGAACAGACTGGTGAAACTGGGACAAGAAAACTAACTTTAGTGTGGTAGGGAGACGTCTTCATTTCTTAACGCTTCACATTTGATTTTGAATCCTTTATTTTTCTAAGACTTTCTGACTATAAGATGGGATTAGCAGATGCAAACTATTATTTATAGAATAGATAAACCACAAGGTCCTACTGTATAGCACAGGGAACTATATTCCATATCCTGTAATAAACCATAATGGAAAAGAATATGAAAAAGAATATATATGTGTAACTGAATCACTTTGCTGTACACCAGAAACTAACTTTGTAAATCAACTATACTTCAATAAAAAATAATTTTAAAAAAAGATGCAATGATAGATTCCTTTATTAAGTGTAGTTGATTTGCATGTTGGTTTTAATCAGATTCAAGCATAAGATTAAATCATTATTTTTTAGTATGCTGTTTTAAACTCTGAAAATGTTCTGTTACCTACAAATGTAGATCATCTGACAGCCCTTCTCCCCATCTGCTCACTACCCCTCCCAAACTAAGGCTTAGGCTAGGATACCAAATAGATAAAGGACCTGCAGTTTCAAGGGATCAGTTCTTATCTGAGCTAAATGAGGCTGAAGATGCAGATGAAAATAGACGAGTAGAAAAACAGGTGCTTGAACAGGTGGGTTTGTGATCTTTTGCCATTACACTGGTTCTCATAGTTTTAAAATAATCACAGGAAGCAACAGAGCTCCCTCTGTTATAGAGAAATCTGGGGCATCCTCACACCAGGGCTTGAACCCCTTTAAGGGGTAATGAACTTGACTTGGTGGGGATGACATTTCCCTCTGTAATTTACCCACCCCAATATATACACATACACACATTGCTGCCTCTTAATACGGTCCATAAAGATTTTTTTTTACACCCAGAGATTCCTTCCTGTGTGTGAGAGAAGACACAAAGCAAAGATTCCATCTTTGTTCTTTGTCAAACCTCAGAGTTCCTATTTCCAGAGGAATAAAATGGATACATCTCAGAATTGAGGAACACGTCAGGAATTTTGACCTTTTTTTTTTCTTTTGAGGGGAAAAGCAACAAGTTACATACAAAGGAATTTTGACCTTTTATTTCTTCATTTTCTCAGGAGATGTGAAAATACCGTTAGAACAGAAACAGCAGTGTAGAAAAGACTTAGACGTGGCACCACATAGGAAAAACAACTTTGTTTCTATTTTAATAGCTAAAGAATAAATGGGTTCCATTTTGAGAAATGAATAATTGTTACATTTTTAAATAAGATCATAACAGTCAATTGTGTGGCAAAGGGCATGGAGCTTTGAATAAGTTCTTGGAACTGTGCTTCTCAGCCTCTGCTCTACATACACGTCACTGGGGATCTTGTTAAAAACCTCAGTAGGTCAAGGGTAGAGCTCTTGGGTGACCCTGATGCTTCTGGTCAGGGAGCACAGTTTTACTTGAGGTCTTAACTTAGACAAAAAATGTCCGTAATCTAGCACAGAGGCTTTCAAATTTTAACATGTTTCAGAATCACCTGGAATAATCTTAAAAACGCAGAAATCTGGGCCCTGATTCCAAGTTTCTGAGGTACTGGGGTGAAGGTAAGGCTCAAGGATTTGCATTTTTAACAAGTTAACACGTGATGCTGATGATGCTGGTCCAGGGACCACACCTTGAGCACAACTGGTCTACTATAATCCACTCTATTGGATATTCATTAGAATCACTAAGCGTACATTAGAAGAACATACATGCACACGCCCACGCACACACACTGCAGTTTCTGCCCTTGAATGATTCTGATGTAACTGGTCTTGGATAGGGGCCAGGTCTGATGAGTAAAATCCAACTATCCTGAGGTTATTCTAATGTGAAGTCAGGCTAGAAGACCCAGCTGGGTTCCTTCCACAAAAGGATATATAATCAAGTGGAAAAGGAAGAACTAAATCAAGAGAGGAAAGGAGATAGAGTTTCAAAAGACCAAGGAAAGAAGCCAGAAATGGCTGGAGGAGGATGGGAAAATGGTAACTATTGTTTTTAAAAATCATCAGTGTAAAGTAAAACTTGTGAGTGAAGGAGTTTCAGAAAATGTTTCTACAACTGGCAGTTGAGGAGCTGCTGGCATGTCAGTGAGACTGACATTCTGATACTCTTCATTCCATCTTTCCGTGCCTCGTGCACGCCTCTCTGCCTCCTTAGACCCGGAAGACAAAGTAGGCTCTTAAAGTGGCATCCATAAAGTTTTAGTGCTCTTGGAGTAGATGAGTTTAGCTATAGAAGTAAACTAATGAAATGAATACAAACATGTCCACACATTTGTTGAAATATTTTTCAGCTTTCCTTCTCTCTCCTACTTCTTTTAAAGAATGAAGAGTGAAAGGCTTGTCAGTTCACGACATCACTTGATGACAGTGCTAATGGGGGAACATCCAAGAAGCAGAATGAGGGGAAATATAGGTGGAGGGCGACCTTTCATAGTCCTCTTTGGTACATGGTATCTGTTCTATCTAGAGAGTAGAATGAGAAGCTGCTTCCAGCTAGCCTTTTTTAGTTAACATTTCGAGACATGGCAAAAAAAAAAATCTTAAGTTTGCAAGAACACAAGCTTTCTCTCTACCTAATAATCAGTCTGTTTGCCTCATTCAGATATGCTGGTCCCATGTTGCAAATTCTGAAAACCCCGACTTCTTGACTACTATTGTGTCCAGTTCAAAGCAATCTCTCATTTTGTATTTATGACACTTGTAAACTTTTGTACCTTCAGTTTTAATATTGAATATTCTGTTCATGCTTTTATTTTCTACATCAACCACTCTGAAATTCATATAAGGAGGCACAATTAATGGCTCCAAAACCCTGGCTAACAATTGGTTATTTTTTGAAAGATAGTGAAAATAAAACCTCACTAACCATTCGAACCTTATTTCTTACATATAATCTAACCCCATCCTTATATTCCATCTTCTAGGCCAGAGCATTGCATTGGCAGAGACATTGCCTATGTTCTACACTTCTAATGCCCTCTCTAAACAGACATTATAAATTGATCACAGCACAAGCACAAGCACCCCTGTCGTATCTCAACAAAACACTCCAGGTAGCTAAATAGCTCCACTTATTTTGAGTTGATTCTCAAGATGAACCTATTTGCCATTCCCCAGTTCTTTGTGAATGTGTCTGTCTTCCCTCCTGGGTTGAACCTCTAAAGGATGAAAAAGAGATGGAGTGTGTTTCTCTATTCTACCGAGGATGTGGTAGAGGGCTTTGAATATAGCAGATACTCAATGTCAGTGTGTTTTTGTTGAATTTTATTTTCTAGACTAGTCTAGACCTATGGAAAAATATTTTACAGAATTTTTCATGTAGGCTTTATTATTCTTAATAAGCAGTATCTCGACTAACAGAAAGCAAAACATAGCCAAATAGAACTACCCTGAATCAAAAATGATTTCTAGAGATATCAAATAGAGATACAAATGATATAGCTAAAATAAAAAGTAGACTCTCAAATCCAAAGTACACGTTCTCTCTCCTGAAATCCTTTTTACGCCATTATAATTTTCTTTGGTAAACCCTTTTACCAGGGCAAAAAATCAATTGCAACTCTCTCAATTTTCACAAAGCCTGACTTAATGGGATTTACACTAATGGTCTTTTTAATATTACTTCCGTGGTGTTGCAGTAATAAAAAGCAGGTTGCTGAAACCTCTATTTGCTCAGTTGTGATATTTCAGTGTCACGATTATAAGAGATATTGTTTATTCATAGATAGCATCCATGACGTTCACTTTGAGGAAGAACATTTTAAAGTAGTTAGACTTGTCCTATCCTTATCATATCACAGAGATAGTTTAGTGAGAAGGAATTGTTTGTGGCCTTTCATTCCTTGATGATTTTTCCTAAGACATATTACCAATTAATAATTTTGCTGAAAATCTACATATTTCAGAAGGGTAAAATAAAGTGAGAAGTAGACATGGAGATGAAAGATTGTTGTTTTTTTAGATGACACAATCCATATGTTAGCATCTGACAAAGAGCTTGTCTGCTTATGAAGTAAAACATGCCCTTTTTCATGGCCACAATCTATAGACTCTGCACTGAGAGAGAGAGAGAGAGAGAGAGAGTGTGTGTAATTTTGATGTGGAAGGAAACATAAAATCAAGTAAAAAGCTTTCTTTACTGGAATACTAATAGTTTCTCAATAAGTTTCCCTAATGTCTTCAGGGGGAGAAAAAGACCTTAACACCTTTTAATTCTGCAGCTGTTTATACACTTTTATTTCCTCCTCTTTCCTCCCACATTTACACAAAAACCTTCTCAAGTCTCTTTTAAGCACTGCAGCAACTAAATCAATCCTAAGTGGCAACCACTTCTAACAGCTCTGTGTATGACTGGTGTTAATTAGCTCCAGTAGATTATCCCCCGGTGTGCAGCGGGGTGTTGGTGGGAACTTCTCAATGTGCAGAGAGTGCTGAGGATTTCATGTTTATTTTCATGTATTGAGGCAAATTCTCAGTATGTCTTCAAATTATCTCCTTGGGGGTGTTTTTCCTGAGCTAATCCTGACAGAATCTTTCTGTCAGATATGCCCATCATCAAGAACAGGAGAACGGTGCACATACAGGAACCTCTGAGCTCGGGGCCGTATGCAAATTCAATGCCCAGCACATTTCTGTTTCTCTTACGTGGATGACAGACATTTTAACAATGTGTTCCACATTTCCCTCTGGGAATCCAGTTGGATTCCTATATGTATATGAATGCATATATACATCCATTTGGAATGTGTCTTTGAATACAGTATTGGGAACATATATGCATACAAATGTGTTTATATATGTACATATAAGCACATTTGTTATAAGTAATGTGGATATTGGGATGCATGTGTGAGGGTGGGAAAGAGTCAAGCAGCTCTAGATCAGAGATGTGTCTACCTCCCAGGGAGACTAATCAGCTGCTGAAAAATAGATAGAGTAGAAGAACTGATAAACAAATCTATACTGAATATAATTCCACAACATTTGGGGTGGGAGTTGTGCCACTATGAAATGAGCAGTAGCAACAGCATAGAAAATCAGCTTTGTTTTTCAGCTGTTTTTAATGGGGAAAAGTTACATCCTAAGAGCGTTTCCATTCTAAGTGCCCATCTTCATCACTGACCATGGATTTGTGATTTAAGTTCCCTTTTGCCACCATTGTGTCTGAGGTTGCCAACCTCTTAAGTACTTCCTTTGCAATGCCATTATTTTATTTTCAGTGGCACCTTTCCACCTCAGGGGTCTGTCCTTGAATCCCTGTCTCCATCTCCTGGTGAACTGGGCTGGCAACCTTGGAAGGACAAGGGAAGAACCCATCTACATCTCTCCTTTAAGCCTAGGATGCATGCCACGTAGCCAGCTCTATGTTGTCCAGTCTCCTGTGGCATTCCACTGTTAAAGACGCTTCCCATATTAAACACTTACTCTGCCAAGTCCGTAGATGTTTTATCTGAAATGGCCAAACCTAAGGGTAGAACTAACTCTTCATCAGGAACCCCTGCCACACACACACACAAATCCACCTCAAATGAACCCAGATGCTTTGTCAAAATAGCTTGTTTAATATTCAAATGCAACTTCAAAACAAATTTAGCTATCTTTCAGATAAGCAGTACTGCCTTTCTAGAAATTAGGAGGAATTGCTATCTAGATTATATTGCAATTATTATGCTATTTCATTCTAACAAGGGTACTTGAGTCTTGTGATAGTACTCCTAGTTCAGAAATGGAAAGTCCACTGAGTTTAAATCACGTGCTCATAGCACATGGCTAGTAAGCCCTGATCAGTCCAAGTGTTTCCCTCTCCCAACCCAAAATAAGGAATAAAGAGGAAGCAAAGGGTTACATGGAAAGGATGAGGGCCTTAAGAAATCTAGAGCAGCCCAGGAAATGAAAAGCCCCAGCAGATGGTCCTAGCAGGATCCTTGCCTTATAAGCTCTTCTCTTGGAAGATCTAAGCACAGCTTTTCTCTCACACTCACCTTCTCAGGCCCCTAGTGTTGCACCTAAGGAGTGAGAAAGGAGAGAAGAAGTGGATGTTATTTGTCACCTTTATGTTCCTCTGTATATCCCAGGATTCCTAATTTTGTTGTGTTTTCCTATTAATATCATAGTATTATTAAAGGATATTCTCTCTTCATTGTGTCTTCCACTCTCGAACTTATTTAGATGGCTCCAAGAATCCCCCTGAGAGTTGAGGAATGGGGGATTTTCCCTAGCTACATTATTTGCATTAAAAATGTGTATCACTTTGAACCCAGCCCCGTTTTAGCATATGGGATTCATTTATGGTGATTCAAGGTTGATTCAAAGGACTTGACTTTGTATCCCCTCTGGTGGTCAGATGCAGCCATATTTCTAGTGCTTAGCCTGAGGTCATTATTCTAGATCTCTAATTATTACCAGAGGACATAATTAAATACTGAGTCGAGGTATAGAAAGTACTAGAATGTGATGTGTGAATTAGTTTCTTTCAATTTAATTTTTAATTTTCAATTAAAGAGAATGAATATTTATTGAGCATATATATATATGCCTGGTGGTGTACAAATGTCATCATGTGATCTTTATAATCATCTTTTAAGGAAGGTGCTGTTATTTTAGTGTTTCATGGAAGAGGAAATCTAAGCTCTGAAAGAGAAATTTGTCTGATATCACAGAGTTAGAAAGTGCTAGAGCCAGACTTCAAACCCAGTGTTGGGTTTGTGCCTCATTGCTTCCCAGATACCCCATCACCAGTCATCAGTAGAGCAGAGTGAACGCCCATCACAAGGAGGCGTGGGCTGCCCAGCCTGAAAGGGACCATGGTGGACAAGAAATTTTTTTGAAGCTTCACATGATTTTTAAATATATATGACAGCCATTCTATTATGAAACATTTTCACGCTTATTTTACATCTTCTTAAAATTCTCAGCAATAAAAAAAAGTTTCCTCTCTTGTTTAGCCTTACGTCTGCCTGCCATCAGCAAACTGCTATATAAACCCTGGTATTTTTTAGTATTCCAGTGTAAAAACTCGACTGCAGGGGAAATAATACATATTAGCTTAATGTCTTTCCATTCTGGGTTAGCAGATAAAGCAGAATCTGGCAGTAATGGGATGTTGACCCAAAGGCATGGTTACAGTTGATTATAAAACTTTCTGGATATTCAGATGTGATGACTTCAACTTGGAGATGATAGCCAAGTACCTGTATGGGGCAAAATGTTTTAAAAAATTGAATTTTGAGCTCTTGCATTTCACTGTGAGCTTACTGACTGCAGGATGGCACCTGAGAAAAGTATTCATCTCTGTGTCCTGGCACCTAGCCCATGGCTTAGTTAGTCAGTTCATTGATTGTTTAGTTGGTTGATGAGCAGGCAAGCAGAGATCTTCACAGTTTTCCAGCCTAGATAGTTCCAAAGACATTCAACACCACAGGACTAATTCTAGGCCAAATCAAGATGGAATTTTGCCTTGAGTCACACCATACTACTTGGAGAAGTCACCACTGACAACTCTCAGGATCCCTTTGGTCCCACCGGTCCACACCTGCCCGTGGCAACACTGTATCATTTCCCTTGTCCAGCATCATCTTATTGCCTTTGCTCTGCCTAAATCCATCACATTTACTCCAGATATATACCGTAAAACTCTCTGGTTGTTGCAACAGGCTAATTATGCATTTAATACATTTATTTGTCCACCAGCATTTGTCTATTGAGTACATCCTATATGTCTCGCAAGGTGCTGGATGCTAAGAAACAGATCTGGTCATCTGCTAGAGAATTTCAGGTTCAGATGGGTGAAGATTTAAGATGATGCACTGAGATGTCCTCACTGCCCAGACGTTTCCAATGCATTTTACAGGAGTTTCTGAAAATGACTTCCTGGCCATTGTTCTCTGGCTCTACCGCAGTGAGTCTAATAATTTAGTTGAGTCCCCTCAGAGACCCAAGAAAAAGGTCTTGGTCCTACATGCCTGCCACCCATTTTCCATATCATAAGAGGTCACAGTTGAGACATTATCAGTTATAAGAACACCATCATGAAACTATTATGGACTTTGAGAAGTTCTCATGTAGCAATCCACCATGGAATGGAGCTAAAGCGAAACACAGCAGTGACTGTCCTTTTGGAATTAGGGTTAACACCTCTATCTTAATGCAACTTTTATAACTTACATAATATTCTGGCAGGAAAGATGCTGGGTAAGTGTAAAGCATGATGATGGCTGCTGCTGTTACTTCTGTGACATTTGGACAACTTAAACCATATGGCCTAAATGTAACTCTAGAAAAGTGTATAATTTTAGGTTGATTTTGTTTCAGAGCACTTGGAGGTCTGTTTGAATTAGGAGCCAAATCAAATCCCAGAAACAGGTGTATTTCCAAAAAAAGGAAGGGATATGTGTTACAGATGACCCAGTTAACAAATCACTGCCTTAAATCAAATAGCGGTATGTGAAGGAATGTCTAAATATCATTTGCCAAAAGTCCTGTCCAAGAGCTGTGCCTCAGGATGTCTGCCTTTCTGACTCCTTGCAAGCATAAATGAATGTTAAATATACCGATGAATACTTTACCGTTCTGTGAGCATGAAGAGTCGTCTGATTTGGGGGCCCTTATGGAAACTCATTCTACTTTAAGAGGTGGCTGATCAGTTAACCAGTGCCCCCTTCCCTACCCTCAAACCCAAGGGCTTCAGATTTCAGATATTTACTTGCTCTGCCCTCTAACCAGAGAGCTGCTTAAGGAAAACTAGCTCGGGACTTCCCTGGTGGTCCAGTGGTTAAGACTCCACGCTCCCAATGCAGGGGGCCAGGGTTCGATCCCTGCAGGGAACTAGATCCTGCATGCCTCAGTGAAGATCCTGCATGCTGCAGCTAAGACCTGGCACAGACAAAGAAACAAATAAATAAATAAATAAATACTTTTTAAAGAGAAAACTAGCTCTAGAAATGTTTACGCAAGCTTAGCTCTTACTCATTTAACCTACACTTAAAGTTGTGTTTACCGTGTGCCAGGCTTTGTTCTAAGGACTTTATAAATAGCAACTCATTTAATCATCATAACAATCTCATAAGGTAGTTACTCCTGTTATCCTTAATTTACATACAGCTGAAGAGCCTGAGGAACAGAGGGGTGAAGTAACTTACCCAGAGACCCGTGGCTGCTAAGTAGTAGTCTCATACCCAAACAGACTAGCTCTGTTCTTAACCACATGCTTGGCTTACCCCTCCAGGGACAGTGTGACTCAGTTTCGCTTCTGTCAAAACCATAGAATCTTCCTGGAAAGAGATGAAAAGTCAGGTTTTCCACAGGAAGCTTTGCTTTTAGGGTAAAGAGCACTATACTGAGAGTCCTATATACAGCAGAGTATATTTCCAGTCAAAACTTCTTTGCTTCCTGGGATGCAAATGGCCCTCATTTATAAGTCCATGATTTTTAAACTATACAGCAGGATCCAATAATACCTTGTCCTTTTGTCTAAGAGAAGCAAAGATGTAATAAATGGGAAATTGCACATTTTATCAGCTCCAGTTTATATAATAAGCAACTAATGTTGCCACTTTGGACAAAACCGTGAGCAATCGGGTGGGTCTTTTAAATCTGTTCCAAAGACAAAGGCTCAGACTGTGAAATCTTAAAATCACTAGGGAAAGGGAATTTCATAGTATAAATCTTCCAGCAGTAAGTCTCAACCCTGAGTGTCTTTATAAAGAATCTGAGTTGATTCCAGCTTCCATGGTAACCAGAAAAATCACAGGAGACTGGAGAAGGTGAAGAAATAGAGTAATGAAAACCTCTCAACTCCTCAAGTGCTTTCTGTCTTTACTCTTCATTGTGCTGCTTCACAACACAATATCATGTTTTCTGTATTAAATCGGTCCTATGTGTGTGTCTTCTCTCCCCAGCTGGATAGTAAGCCCTTGAGGACCAGTTAGTACTCGTATACCTTTGGCTATACGAGTACCTCTCAATGACACAATGCAGACATACAGATGGGTTTATTCTTTCCTTCATTCTTCTTATAATCCAGTTTGAAGAACTATATTGAGGAAAGGGCAAGAGCTTTAAAGAAAGACAGCCTGGATGCAAATTAGAATCTAAGTGTGGTAATGATGATGTCGTGGTTGTGCCAAGTCCTAAGGATCACAGCCCTGGCAGAGGCGACCTTTTTAGTTGGCACATATGATGGGTCAGGCACCCATCAAATTGGTGTACATAGAGAACATCCCTGCTCTTGACGGACGATAACCCCATAGGTGAGCACAAAGAAGCTCAGAGATGTGATGTCTCTTGCCCATTGCCACAGAGCTACTAGGACAGAGCCAGGCTTCAGACCCAGGCCATTATAAATCCTTTCTGTTATATTTTCTGCATTGCACAAGTTAGCTAACCTTTCGGACCTTCAGTTAGCTCCTTTGTCAGAATGGGGAAACTCATACCTACCTTGCAGGGTTCTCTTCAAATAAAAGAAGAAAACGTACGAAAGAGATCTATTTACTGAGCCACTCCTATAAGAGACACTCAGCAAAAATCAGTTTACTTCCCTTTCAAAAATCCCCTCCTCAAACCTATGCATTCTTAACTGCTAACTAAGCCAAGAAAGGTAATGTATAATAACAGTACACTGTTGCCTAATCCAGACGCTAGGTCTCCCAATGAAGAGTTGTTTTGGGAGGGGTTATTTTGACTTAGATTGTTTCCGGAGAAACTGCAGAATTGTTGAAAGAGTTAGACAGATGAATATGTTTCCTGACTGAAGGAACTGTCAGACCAGTCAGAAATGAAGATTGAGTGAAGCCATGTGGATGATGTGGGAAGGGACCCCTTTCACTGGCTCCACCCTGCACACCCTGTACAGGTGGCCACCTGTGCAGCCTGAAATCTCTGACGCTAGAACCAGCTGCCTCTGGCTTGCCATGGGTGTCTTCCTCGTGATGACCCCTCACTATTGTTCCCCAGTTACTGACTCCTAGTCTGAAAATTAATTCATTGCAGCTTTGAGATTTTGTGAACAAAACTTCCTAAAATCTTCATGTCCTGAAGCCTTGTAAACCTCATAAATAAGGCTTACAGCCATAAAAAGCAGTACTAGTTTATGCCTGGAGAAACAGATGTCTAGTGGTCAGTAGCTTTCTGCATGTTGTAAAAAAAAGTATGTCTTGAAAAAATTCTAGAATATGCTTAAAATTCAAAACAGCTAGTTCTGGGGAGTGTTACATGGGTGATACCAAATGTCTCTCTTTCCCTCGACTGAAAAAAAACAAAACAAAACAAAACAGTTACCTACCTATTTATCTGCAATTGTTCTGTGTGGTTCTTTAACGGGGATTGGAAAGACCAGATAATACAGTCAGGAGAGCTTCCTCTGTTTTACAGCGGTGAAATTTCATTGCCATAAAGTCTGCATTTCTTACTTTTATAAACTTGTCACAAACTTTTCACCATAATGTCCAAGTCTCCCCTGAAGATTGTGCAAAGCGAAAATCAAAAATCTTGCACAGCTTTAATGATGACATCAGTGGTGAGAAAAAGATTATGCACGCACATACACAAATCCAGCTGGCACATGAGCATAAATAACAGTTTGGTGACAGCAGAAAAGTATTGATGCCTTTCAAATTTGATGTCTTTCCCTGAAGAAATTTGCTGATTTGCTGTGTTGAATTTAGGATAGTTCTCTCTTTTCTTGATAAATCTATTTTTTTCTCACTTTCTTAAGTTATTATGCATTCATAAACTGCATCTTGAAAGATCATAGTTGTCATCACCCACCCCAATTTTTCTTCTGTAGATAATCTCGGAAACTTTTTTAACCTTTATTTTGGCACTTGATGAACAGCAAGATATTAATACATTTAACAGAAATGGGAAAAATAACTTGAATAGCCAACAGCAGAGCTCCAGAAAGAAAAGTTCTGATAGCACAGACAAAGTAATAGTCCTGGTAATAATTTAGGAACATGCATATATTAGTATGCCTCTAATTTGAGAGCCTATTATCTTTGTTTTCATTCTTAAAAACAAATTTGTTTTTCCCATTAAATATAAAAATGGTTCCACCTTCTAGCAGCCCTTTCATTAAAACTATACAAATAATTAAAACAAAGAAATTATCACATAATTGGGCCATGTTACACATAATTTATTATGCCTTTTTAGTCTTTATTTGTATAAATAATTTTTAGAGTACTTTTGTGCTGTGTAGGGAGGATACAGTGTCTAGGATGAAAGAAGCAGTGTGCATTAGTAGATGAGGTGTTGACATTGCCTTTATATTATGATAGCTACACAGGTTGATTAGCATCATAACATTAGAATAAATCTGCATACAATTAAAAGAAAACATATTGCCAAAGAAAGGCACACGGAACTTATCCGCCTGATTCAGTAAGCTCTGGTATAGACGAAATTTTGCTTTAAAAAAATTGCTCACAACTCTTCTTTTGCTTACATTTTTCAGGTGTATTTTCTTTGACTATTTTTCTTTACCTTCTGAAAGATAGTTATAACTCTCCAGGGTGCACCATCCTACTGAGATAACTGTGTTCTTAGATGCTTGAAGACAAAGATGAACAACTCACTTGTGGTGTGTGGTTATCTCATTATCTGTACCCACCCTGTTGTAGGGTATTGCTGGAGCTGCAGTGAACTATTTGCCCTGCTGGCAAACAAGCCCCTTGCAGCTCATGACACGTGTTTTAACTGTTATTTAGGCTTGCTCTTCACAGTGAGCCTGAATATGCCCTTAGGCTCCCAATGAAAAGGGAGCTTAATGATGTGTCAAAAATTGCACTACAAGGGCCCACAATAAATTCAGATGTTGTAAATACAGGAGCCAACAGGGCAGCTGAAATCTAAGGTACTGCTCCAACTCAGACCACTTGTCATGAAGTCATTCGAAGGAGAGTGTGTGTGTGTGTGTGTGTGTGTGTGTGTGTGTGTGTGTTCAGATAACCGAAATCAAGAGAAAAGAACCTATGTCCGAATGACTGAGGGAAGAAGTCAAAGGATAAAGCGTGACTGTGAATCAAAAAAGGCCAAATGTACTTTTTCAAAGCAACTTCTAGAGGAAGATCTAAATGTTTAAGTTGTCCATCAAAGAAATCACTGGCATATGTCCCCAACAAAAATAACCTTAGGTAGAAATGAAGTTTTGAAAGCTGGGGAAGAAATGGCTCTATTCTATCATATGACCCAGCAATCCCACTACTGGGCATATACCCTGAGAAAACCATAATTCGAAAAGAGTCATGTACCACAATATTCATTGCAGCTCTATTTACAATAGCCAGGACATGGAACCAACCTAAATGTCCATCAACAGATGAATGGATAAAGAAGATGTGATGCGTATATACAATGGAGTATTACTCAGCTATAAAAAGAAACGAAATTGAGGTATTTGTAGTGAGGTGGATGGACCTAGAGTCTGTCATACAGAGTGAAGTCAGTCAGAAAGAGAAAAACAAATACAGTACGCTAACACATACGTATGGAATCTAAGAATCTAAAAAAAAAAAAAAAGGTTCTGACAAATGTATATGTATAACTGATTCACTTTGCTGTACACCTGAAACTAACACAACACTGTAAATCAACTATACTCCAATAAAAATTTAAAAAAATATATAGATATATCTCTTCCTTGAAGCTTTTCCAGACCACCTCATCCTGCATTGGGCTCTCTGTCTTGGGGAATCCCTA
>NC_041221.1:94062857-94078849 GCF_002837175.3 Physeter macrocephalus | reverse complement strand
GGGGAGGGGGAAGGGTAAGCTGGGACGAAGTGAGAGAATGGCATGGACATATATACACTGCCAAATATAAAATAGATAGCTAGTGGGAAGCAGCTGCATAGCACAGGGAGATCAGCTCGGTGCTTTGTGACCACCTAGAGGGGTGGGATAGGGAGGGTGGGAGGGAGACGAAAGAGGGAGGAGATATGGGGATGTTTGTATACATACAGCTGATTCACTTTGTTATACAGCAGAAACTAACACAACAAAGTAAAGCAATTATACTCCAATAAAGATGTTAAAAAATAAAATAAAATAATAAAATAAAAGGATGAGGAAATACATTACAGCCATTAAAGAAATTAGCTAAATCTGCCAAGAAATGGCTCTGTTCTTGGTAAGGGCATGGTGATTACTTGCAGACTTTCCTCCCTACACTAAGAAAGTCAAGGCAGAACTGGGTAACTTCTCTCACTCCTTTGGCAACGTAAGTAGCTTCTCACTGTATCTTCTCTTAATCTCGTTTAGAAGAAATAGCTTATGCAAGGAGGGACTGCATGATAAAATAACTCCCAAACATTTGTCTAAAGAGAGGCAGACCTTTTATTTTCCTGAAGCAGTTGTTAAATAATGAACTCAAAGTAGAATTAATTAAGGATATCACAGAAACTGCAGAACCCTTGGGATTGCCCCATTTTTGAAGAAATCTTTTAATACCCTAATCAAACATCAGTAGGTTCATTAAAGAAATTGTCCTAGGCTGCTACTTGCTCAGCAAAAGATTCCATAGAAGTGTTTCTTCCTTAGAACTTTCCTTCTTCCCTTCTCTCTAGCCTGAATATTATTGGCATTAACACGTTTCTTCTCATCCTTTTTATTATTTGAAAGAATTGAATACCTGAATATTTGCCACCAGAAAATGTGTATATCCTTCCCATGAAATCATAGTGGACATTTGCCCTCTGAAACATCTTAACTTGAGTTCAATTTGTAAAGAGCATTTAAAAGAAAACTCATTAAAGCTTAGGTTAACCACAGTACACAAAGGATCCTTATTTAAGCACCTTTGACTCGTAAAAATGGATCCTGTAGACAAGATGGAACACCATGCTTAATGGCTAAAATGTCAGGTGTCTCTCGGCTCTGAGAAGAAAATTTTCGGTGTATCTTTAAAGGACATTCAAAGATTATTTCTGACATTAAATTTAGTAGTTTAAAAACTAAACAAGAGTGTTGTAAAAAGTCTTTGTTAACACATTTTTATTTGCATATGGTTACGAAAGACAAAATAAATGCTTTATAATTTGTTGTAAGTTGGAAGCTTACAACAGTGGTTTGGAGGCTCTTGTTGGATACCTAGCGATGAAAAATTGAAGGAACTGGAATATAATATGAAGGTCCATTTTGCCTTGTCAGGAGTATCCTTGACTTAGTGTCATCAGCTCTGAACTACATTAACCTGTAATCCAATAGTAGTTAGAATTTTTCTTGTCATTCCCACTTATCAACTTAATTCTCCATCTTCGGTCCACTGGCCATACTCACTGTCTCCCTAACACTGGTGTTGAGTTCTTAATATGACCCTGCATTTCAGTAGCCGACACTTTTAAGAAGACATGTATGGCACCATGTGTTCTGGCATAATCTCACATCACTCAATAAATGTTAACTAATCAGCAGCAGCAGAATGAAAATCCAGAGTCTTTCCTTTATTTATATCTAGATATGGACCAGAATCTGGATATAATTATCTTTAATTTGTTAATGTTTTACCATCTACAAAGTATATTCACATGCATTATCTTCAAAACAATCTTTCATGATTGCTTGGGCCATGGTTTGCCCAGAGTGGCCCACTTCATGGGTGGTGGATTTGGGGCCAAACCTGGGGCCAAATCCAGTGCTTGCTTTACTGTCCTGTAGTTCTTCTCATTTTGTTAATGAGTCAGTGCAATTTACAAATGACCCAACTTGTCTGGGTTTAGAAATCTCTTCCATGGAGATAAGACTAAGGAGAGATACCAAGAATGTGACGGTGAGGTAGGGTTTCCATGCAGAAACACGAGGAATGTGCACCCCACCTTACATATTTCTTCCACAAGGAACCAACTTAACAAAACCTAGATTTGATCTAAAAAATTAAGTACTCAAGGAAGTTCTCGTTTTCGGAATGTCGAATCCAAATAGGACCTAAGGAATTCGGCAGCTACAGAGACTAACTCTCTCAAAGACTATCAGTATGACAGGTATTAATCTCAAAGGTATTTCCAACGGTACATTCACAGACACCTAGGTGGTTCCAATGTGAACTTTTAAAATCCATATCATTCCTTAATCGATAGCAGATCCATTAAAATTTCATGGGAAAAGAAACCTTCATTTTAAAAATAAATCTTAAATTTGAAAGTAAAAACAAGGAAGCCATTTTCTAATATAGCAAGGTCTACTTTTAAAGCGTTTTGGAGGGTTCATTATTAATTCATATTCCAGGGATAACTTATTCTGATGTATACAACCCCATGTAAATCGCTGTACTTTTCAAGAGTGATTTTTTTTTTCCACATTCACCTTTTATATCCCTGGCTGTGGAAGGGCACTAAAAAGTGATCTTTTTTTGGTCTGGGGTCAGAAAACAAAGGAGTTTGATTTGGGGTTTGTTTTTATGTGTGTGTGCTTAAATCTTTTATGCGTATCAATGGCAACAGACAAGAATTTATTCGGAGTGAAAAAAAAATACCAGGCTCTTTCCTGGAAATCAACATTATGAAACATCATGAATGCTGCCTCTGTTAGGTCAGTGCCATAAAGAGTATGGCCCCATTATCCACCAAGTGACGGAATCTACTTGGGTTGAGAGCCGAAACACAAAATGGGGTAAATAACAATAGAGGATAGCATATACTTGGGCAAAGGAGTGTTTCAGACAAGAAGAGATACAGTAGTTTATAGTGAAGTTTACATATAGAAGTTTATAGTGAAGAGTTGGTACTTGTGTGTTGATAATACTTGTGGCTGAAATGTCAAGAAAAAGTCATTCTGACAGTTCACACGATTATACACTTCGGAGGCCCAGTTGTGAACACATTCCATCTCTGTCCCATGCTCTTCCTCTTCTCTATTAACTTTCATTCCTTTTCTCTACCTGACTTTTCATCTATTTTTACTTGGTCCTTTTCTTCTCTTTAAGGCATCTTTTTCCCGTCTTTTCTTTATCCTTTCTCTTATGTATCCTTTTATTCCCATTCTACTGTGTCCATCTATTCTCATTAACTGACCATGATATGGAGCTGAAGAGGTACAGCATAGTGGTTAGTAGTTCAGATTCTGGAGTCAGCCAGAAATCTGGCTCTGCTGTATGACTTTGGACATTTTACTTAACCTCTCTGAACCTCCTTTTCTTCATCTGTAAAGTGGGGCTAATAATATAATCTAGTTTACAATTACTATAAAGATTAAAAAAGAAAATATTCCAGTTAGCACGGGTCCTGAGACTAAATGCTTAATAGGTACAGACTTCTTATTTGGGTTTGATTATATTCTGTCTCATTCCAGGAAAATAATGGAAGTGAATTAGAAAAATACATGCAGTATAGCAAGTTAATGTGTAAGTAAAGGAATCACACTGATGACTGGAGAGTCGGAAGATAAGTAAGATGATGCTAGCGGTGAAGGTAGCACATAAAATTCATAGCTCATGTACTAGATAGAGGAAGGTCAAAACTTGGAATCTGGGCTTCCCAGAAAGAAGATTAAGGGGAAAACTACTAGTTACATGATTTGCAATCTTCTTAATATTTTATATGAAGCCTATTAATTACTCAGTGAAAGTCCAAATATTTCCAGTACTGAGACCTTAGAAATTCTTATTCAAGAGCCTCCATCAAGTTGACAATGTATAACGTGAACAAAATCTCCAGAGTTAAATACAATGCTGTGCTTCATAGAATTCTGTCTTATACTTGCCCTCAATAGGGGCTGCTGCAGCACCAAAATGCAATTCAGTAAAACAACGGCAGCTCTGTATACAGGGCATGAAATTTGGAGCCAGACAGACTTTGGTTTGAATTGTGATTCTGCTGTTTACTTGCTGGGTGGTCTTGAACAAGTGGTTTGATGGTGCCAGGATTGTTTCCTCCTCCTCTGGAAAGCAGATATTCACCCTTGTTTTGCACAATTATTATAAAGATTATTCCAAGTGCATGAAAAGCACCTAGTTCAGTGCTAGGCACATAACCACAAATAATAACTGTTATTTTGAAGTGGCGTAGCCATGGGGTTTAAGTATGCTACTCTCAAATGGTTTGGCTAAATCCAAAAATATAATTTAGAATATCTAAAAGGGAATATATGTCCTTCAGGCAACCTTCCATAAATACGATTTCCTATGACTGATTTTTGATAGGCACTGGGCAGCAAGCATTCAGTGTTATCCTCTTTTGACAAGTACTTGGAGTGCAAATATTCTGTTGCCAATTAGGGACAGACCATGCTTTAAGCCTCAGCTGAGATGGGAATACAGTTGACAACTCTTTTAAAAGTTGAGAAGCCTAACCAAAACATACGTCTGTGAAATGCCACCTCGCCTCCACATGGACATGGGCTGAGAATGGGACAAGATTTTCTCACAAACCTCAAAATTCTATGCCAAAGAGCATGACTGTGATTATTTTAGCAAGTAAAAATGTTAAAGAGAGTGTTAATGAAACTCCTAGTGCCATAGACATGAGGAAGGTCCATTAGAGCACCCATAGAAGAGCTTAACTTTTAACTTCCTATGAGTCCTCAACCAAAACTTGCTACGCTTAGATGATGGAATCCTGTTCAGAGGGGTTTAGCTGTAAGTGAGCTAAGTGTTACAGAGTATCTGCCAAAAGTAATTATTTGGGTTTTAAAATGATTAATCTTAACACCATTTTTTCAATACTGAGTAAATAGTAGGCTATTTGTTTTTTAAGCTCACACCTATTTTGTGACAATAACACCATGATATCAATACTTTAGGAAATGCTTTTTCTCTCTTCTCTTCACACTCTGCATCTAGCTCAGTCAAGAGATAACAAGTCATTAAGGTACAAGTTAAAAAGAAAAAAGTGTGGGCCGCTGTGAAAGAGGGTAGAACACATCTTGTTTCATCTCACTGGAAATTCCTTTCCATCAAGACAACTTGCCCATAAAACCCAACTCAAGGTAACACAAAGGGACAGGTTCTATAGGATCACTAATTTTTGGAGACCCAGAGGACCTCATGCAGCTTGTTCACAGTGAATTCCTGTCCATTTTGAAAAATATTAGCATGAGCTTTCTGAAAGCACATGGTTTGCGGTCACTTTACTAAAAGGTACAGTTGTCAGTGGTAGAATGCTGTGCCTAGAATCTGCCTGCTAATTGACAAAATTTTGGCCTGAGAAGGTAGACTTGCAAATTTTTATGGGGAAAACTAGCCCAGAATGTCCAATTATATAAAAAGGTCGATAAGTTTGATAATAATGATATAAAAAGGTCCCTCATTTTAGTGGGATGGCCATACTGGGCCTATTGCCTACCCTTAGAGCTGACATAGATGAACAAAACCTGCCGGAACTGGAACCCCTGTTAAGTAGATCTGAAGGCAGGAAATCCTCTCAGAAGTGTTTGTTAATCTCAACCTTTCTAAACAACCGCACTATGAGAACAGTGTTATTGGAAGCAAGTTAGAAACACCAGAGGGTAAATTTGGAGTAATTTCTCTTGCTTTATAAAATGGGGGAAAAGAAACCTAGCCAGTCGAGTGAGATCTCACTCCAAACCTCATGAGACTATGTCTCCCAAATAATCCCTTGCCCTGAGTTCTGAGATCTAACAGACAAATTTAGTTCCTTCCATCAGGCCACCTGAATTTTCTAAGACAAGGAGAAAAATGGAATTTGGGTACCCACTTTCAAGTTATATTTTATCTGGTCATCCTACTTTTGTCACCAGTCACAGTCAAACAGATCAGGAGAGTAAGCCCACATATTCCAGAATACACACGGATTAGAGACTGCTTTATCAGGAACCTGATGAGAAGAAGGAAGAAAAGAGACCTCCTTTCATTAAAGTCTCTCCCACATAACTGCAGTCTGTTCTCTTGACTGGAGGAGAAAAGGGGTGGTGGCATGACAGCTACCAGGAAGAATGCATGGCCCTCAGCCTACTCTGTCTATTTTGTAGTCTGTTCTCTGGGAAGCCTCTGGGGCATTAGGTGAACTTCAAGTGGCCCGTTGATGGTGTTGGAACAGGGGTGGGAAGCATTGATGAATGCCCTTAGTAGTTCCCTAAAGTAGCTGATCACCAGAAACACTGAGGGAATAATGAAAAATATAGATTCTAGGGCCCTCCTGCCAGAGATTCTAGTTAGGTCAGTCTGGTGGGGGCCAGGGGTGGTGGGTGAATTCTAAATTTTTCAAAAGCTGTAAGAATTTCATCAAAATGTCTGAATTGTCCTTTCTATCTTCTTTTATATGTGGATGTGGATGTGTTAGAAGCCAAATTATGCTTCCAGACGTGTCTGGATCTGGGGGCTTCAATGATTCAATCAGAACGCAGTTTCTGGTCATTTCTTGGCTTAGTTTTCACTGTGTTAACATCGATCTTAGGCAGGATTTCTCCTAAGTGGCAATCAACACCCCCAGGTCTACATTCTTCTAGCTTTTGGTGAGGAAAAAAAGACTCTCTTTTTCAATAGGCCCAAAGACCCAGAGTTGAGTCTCACTTGTTCTGATTGGCCCATACTTGAACCAATCACTATGACCAGGAGCAGGTACTGCTCTCATGACCAAGTTTGAGTCAAATGTCCATCCTTCTGCAGCCAGAGGTGGAGTCAAAAACCATCAACTGAGAGTGGTAGAGGGTTTGCACAAGGAAGTTCAGGGCACTGAATAAAGAAACAAGAGGTGTCAACTATAGAGCAGTGTTGGATGGCCCAGTGGTTCCTAAAGAAGGCAGTAATTAACATATATTTAAACCAACAGTTATAGGACTAGGAACTACTACCTATAAATAATAAACTGATTAACCGATTTTGGGTGGGGCATGATGCCTTCCCACACTCCCTCCCCACACTAACTTTCTTGTATTGCAGATCAAGTCAGACTCATATGACTAAAATTTACCTATAATTGAGGCTGAAGTAAAACAGAAGAAATGACAACAAAAGCAACAACCAAAACCAAAACCAAAAACAAAAACCAACACTACTTTTTTTAGGTCACCAGTGTATCAGGGGAGTAGGACTTGTGTAATTGTCAAAAAGGCAGTGGAATTGAAAGGTTATGATGTAGCAAGTTACAACTGCTTCTGTGTGATAGGCCAGGCATATTTTATTTTATTTATTAAAAAATTTTTTTTTAATTTAATTTTATCTTTGGCTGCGTTGGGTCTTTGTTGCCACACACAGTCTTTTTCTAGCTGCGGCAAGCGGGGACCATTCTTCATTGCAGCATGCGGGCTTCTCATTGAGGGCTCCTCTTGTTGCGGAGCACGGACTCTAGGTGCACGGGCTTCAGTAATTGTGGCACACGGGCTTAGTTGCTCCGTGGCATGTGGGATCTTCCCAGACCTAGGATCGAACCCGTGTCCCCTGCAATGGCAGGAGGATTCTTAACCACTGCACCACCAGGGAAGTCCCCACGTATATTTTAGCTGTGCTGAAGCACTGGGTGAGTCTTGAAGATGTGAGAAGATAAGAGGTTTTCAGCAAGGTATAGGATTTCTCTGTTATAGGTTTCCAGTACTGATTATCATTTTCTTATCTTTAACACCTTTATCTTTAACACAATCTTTTAAATGGATCTTAAAATGGGAAGGGAAAAGTTCTAAAAACAGATTAATAAAATGATGACTTTAAATCACATAATATAAAAATATTCTTTTACGTATAACAAGCTTTAAAAATATATTTTTAGGATCTTTTCATGTGATCTTGAAGAGAGGCTATGAAAATTGTTTAAAATCCTTCCAATTTTACCACCTTATTTCTGGAAATAAGATAGTAAGGTAGACGTTAAAAAATTATGGCTAATACACATGGTAATAATTTTATTTAATTATAATTATTTAAAGCAGGCTTCATTTTCAATTCCAGTTGAGGTTTCAAAATAATAAAGTTCCTTAATATATTAACAGTACTTTATCAATATATATATCCCGTGTAAAATTATTTCCTTAGAAGTGAGATAAACTATATCATTAATGGCATTTAATGAACTTTCATGTTATAATTGAATTGATATTTCTATTTTACAGTTGAGGGAGAGGGTCCCATAAATAATCACTTAATATTTAAGTTACACACTTCCCATGGGATGGATGAATAAAAGTATCGATAGATATAGATACAGTATAGATATAAATTTATATACACACATCTTATGTTATATCCACATACACAAACATTTCATGTTGTATTATAGCTTGGTAAATGTATTCATAAATAACCTCTTTTACCCTGAACACTAAAATGTTTTAGCTGATTTGGGGCTCTCATTATCTATAAAGTATCACAATAGAAAAAGAAAACAGGCTTAATTGTTTTATGGGAGAAATCTTAGAAAACATTTTTTAAGCCCTTTTTATTTTACCTTTTCACAGTGTTCCTTTTTAGGCTCTGCCTCTCTAGCTGTATGCCAGTTATGCTTTATTTTGCATAGGTCCGTCATAAGAGAGAAAGAAACAAAGCCATATAGCCAACTCAGAAAATTCCATGATAGATATTATGATCTGTGTTTTGTTTCTAGGGAGTATATTGCCCTCTCTTTGACACCAACCCTGGTCCATTTCTTTTGCTGTAATTGTAATGAGGTGCTCTTTTCTAGTTGATATTTACATACACCTCTTCCTGCCTCCTCAAGATTGAGCTTAATACTTCCTTGGGGCGCAGTGCTTAAGAATCCACTAACCAGTGCAGGGGGCACGGGTTCGATCCCTGGTCCGGGAAGATCCCACATGATGCAGAGCAACTAAGCCCATGTGCCACAACTACTGAGCCTGCACTCTAGAGCCCGCGAGCCACAACTGCTGAGCCCGCGTGCCACAACTACTGAAGCCCGCGCACCTATAGCCTGTGCTTCACAACAAGAGAAGCCACTGCAATGAGAAGTCCACGCACCACAACGAAGAGTAGCTCCCGCTCGCCGCAACTAGAGAAAGCCTGTGTGCAGCAACAAAGACCAAAGCAGCCAATAAATAAATAAATGTTCCTTTAAAAAAAAAGATCGAACCAGAGCTAGAGAAGAGGAAACATGTCACTCTCGCTTATTACACCAGTAAACAGTGAACCCAGAGCTGCCACTAAGTCGATGTCTTTATTAGAGTGAGAAAGGTGATGAACACTTCTGCACAGTGTGGTCAAACATGTCTGAAAGGCAACCTACGTCAATGAAAGAAGTGGGATGTTGCCACAACAGTAAACTTGTGAAAGGTGAGCTGGTTTCTGCCCAGTGTCATGCACTTAGAGGACAAAGCCACACCTGTCGCCCTGGGAGATACAATAGCTCTGCAGCACTGACAGCAGAACAGGGAGCCAGTGTAGATTGCAGCAATTGATAGAGAAAATGGCTGTGAAAACAATGGGAAATCTGCCAGGGCTCACCCGCTTCTCCATGCTTGCTATAATTTAGTTAACTTACAAACACACGTATTAAGCTTTATCGTGAAAAAAAATCTAAGAAATGTACACAGCGGTATAAGAAAATACAGGATTAGCCCAGAGTTTTCGAAGTGCTGGAATAAAAACAGTGGGAAGCAGTTTTCAGATTTATTTCACTCTTCCTACTGTGTTCAGCAGCTTTCCTTTCTATTTTCTTGATGTAATATACCGAGAAAAACAAACCCAACCAACCAAAGGGAGCTGCTGACTGTTGCTGACCAGAAAAATAAAATGCATCCCTCCTAATGTTTTCCTGCTATTTTTGTGGATGGAAGTGGGGGTGAAAAGTTTTATTTCCTGATAGGTGGTACTATAGGTAACTTGGTAATAGACATCACTGAGGAATTAAATGAAAACCGAAGTCTCTTGGTCCAAATTAAAAGAGCTCCCCAGCATGATCACAGAGTAAGAAAACATTGTCATATTTATGCAGTAGTGCTTTCTTCTGGGCAGGGAAGGTGACCTTGTATGGTCTATTCTCATTTTCCTGTACTAAGATTTGCTTCTGTTTTGCTTTATCTGATTTTTTTTTTTTCTTTCAGCCTGTTGCTGTAAGCTGTCCTTCCTTCCTTCCTTCCTTTTTTTCCCTATCTTCTCTGACCGAGTTTTCCTCAGCGTTTTTTGGTCATCCTTTGAGCCATTTCTTATTCACAGGGTAGGGAATTCAACATTTTCTTTTCAAAATGGGTCATATTTTTCATGGGAATTTAAAACTCATTGCGTAATAGTCTCACCTTAGGGTTGGAAGCATTTTATTACCATTTTTCATCACCTGCCTCTAGGACCTTGGTTTTCCAATTATAATTAGCAATTATTGATGCTGATATTAGCTTTAGCTATTCCTTAATAGCCTTTGTGGAACTTCTCTGAACTCAAAGGAGCAGCAACTGTTAGAAGAACCATCATGTAGATGGTGTCATCAACTAGCATTTTAAATATTTTGAGAGTGTTGGCAAGCTACATCCAAGAGCTATGATCATTCATTGCCTTGGCCTAGTTTCTCTCAGTTCTTTGGATTGGAATTTACCTCCACAGAAATTATCACTTTTTATTTTAAACAACTTTACTGAAGTATAATTTATATGCCATAAAATTTACCCATTTTAAGTGTATAATTCACTGATTTTTAGTAAATTTACAGAGCTGTATGACCCCTCATGCCAACTACAGTCACTCCCACCATCAGCCCCTAGCAACCACTAGTCTGTTTTCTATCTCTAGTGATTTGCCTTTCTGGACATTTCACATAAATGGAATCATACAAATGTAGTCCTTTACTTCTTTTTGACTTCTTTCAATTAGCACAGTGATTCTGAATCCATGACAGATTGTGTCAGGAGTGCCTTCTTTTTATTGTTGTAGTATACCACTGTATGGATTAGTACATTTTGATTATCCATTCACCAGTTGATTAACAATTGGGTTGTTTGCATTTGAGGGTATCATGAATAATGCTACTGTAAATGAGCATTCATATACAAGACTTTATGGGCATATGTCTTCATTTCTCTTGGGTGGATAACTAGGAGTTGAATTGTTGGTTCATATGTTAAATTTATGTGTGTTTACCTTTTTAACAGACTACCAAATTATTTTCCAAAGTGATTGTACCATTTTACATTCTCACCAGCAATGTATGAGAGTTCCAGTTTCTCTATACCTTCACAATTTAGTACTTTCTGCCTTGATTATAACCAGTCTAGCAGGTGTGAAGCAGTATCTCACTGTGGTTTAATTTACATTTCTCTAGTGACTAATGATGTTGAGCCTCTCTTCATGGGCTTATTAGACATTCATGTGTTTTCACTGGTAAAATGTCTATTCAAATCCTTTGTCCGCTTTTTAATCATTTTTTTTTAGATTTAATTTTAAATGTTCTTCATATACTCTGGATACATGTCCTTTATCAGCTTAATGATTTGCCATTTTTTCTCCCAGTATGTGAATTGTCTTCTCATTTTCTTAATGATGTCTTTTGAAGCACAAAAGTTTTTAACTTTAATGAAGTCTAATTTTTAAATACACATTTAGGTCATGTTTTTAGCATTGTATCTATGAGTTCTTTGCCTAGCCCATGGCCACAACTCTTTTCTCCTATGTTTTCTTCTAGACGTTTTATAGTTTTAGCTCTGCGGTTAATTTTGTATCAACTTTTGTATGTGGTAATTTCATTACTTTTAAAGACAGATTAATTTATACCATCCTGCTCATTCCCACAAGTTTACCTGAAGATATCTTTGAGAAAGTTCTGAAGGCAAGTAGAAAGGGATAGTTATTTTTCTGTTTTTTTATTTTATTTTATTTTAATATCTGACCTGATCTCAAACTACACCACCTTTTGGTTAGTACTTAAATTTCCTTTTTGAAATATCTACCTGTTAATAGCTCATATTTTTCTTTGAGAGGACATTAAATTCCAGAGAGCTCCAGAACCTAACTGAAGCTTGCGAATAACTTAAAAACTGAGCAAAATAATCTTTTGTGTTACTGTCCTAACAATGAATATTCTAGTAAATTGTCAACAAGAAACTGATGACCATCACATGAGAGTTTAACATCAAAGTTATCCCATCTGAACCCATTGTTACGCCCCCCTCAATGTCCTCTTTTGTTTAGACAAAATACAACATTTAGTTATTCAGGAAAACATGATAACACACTGATAGAAAAACTTCAAAAAATCTTAATTTAAAAAATACAAGAAGTATGTGTTTGTTGAGAATCATACATCAGTGCTTTGTGGCTCAACAAAATGTGTCCACTTACGACAGGTCGTTTTTAGAAATGAGGTTTAAAATCTCATCAAATACAACAACAGCATCTCAGCCTCTCCGTGTCAATGAAATGAAAGCTTTTCTGAAAATGAAATGGCCTTCTTTTAGAACTCTGGAATCCTAAACTACCAGACATTTCAGGAACTATTTTGGCTGAAAACGATAGGAGAGATTTTTCTTTTTCATAATTTTTATTACAGTGGAAATGGTTTTTGTATTTCTAACAGTTTGACAAGAGCTAATTACAATGCGCTCATCTGTTTTGTGGACTAATTTGAGCCATCGGGCATCAACACCATAGACATGCAGCAGCATTGCAAATGATACGCATGCTTCCCTTGCTCCAAGAATTTGTACTTGCTATAAAAGAAAACAGATTTGGACAGCCCTGAAAAAGTTGAGTTTGGTTTGAAGACAACATTTCAGAATTACATTAGAGCTGGCCTACAAGTGAACTAAAAATACCTGCTCATCTCAGTGGTCTTGGCCCAGGGCCTTTCCTTTTACTGTAAAAGTCAGGCTGTTTGAACAGTTGGAGTGCCGCTTGCTTGCTGTCTAAACTAGTGTTCTCTGATAACTTCTGTTACCATTGAAACACAAGCCCTGTTGCATTGAAGAGAATGTTTAGAGGTGTGGAAAATAGCCAAGAGAAATGTATACTTAGTGTTCAAACCTCTAGGCTTCCCGTGTGGTAACTAGACCACTTAGATCTGTTAAGAAAGACATTCATCAGTAAACATTACACAGCAAGGGTAAAAGATGGAATGGAGTAAAGGAGGCTGTTAAAATCAGCCTAAGATGATTATTTGAATTGCAAAGAGAAATGTTCAGACATAGCTAGAGCTGCTAAACATAACTCTTGAAGTTTTTCCAGAACAGAGGGATTGGGGAGAATGAGACCAGTGAAGGAGAAAATTAGAAAATTATAAGACAGAATGGGAGATGAAGTTTCAGAAACTGGTAAGATCACTGAAATATATGATATTATTAGGTCTTAAATCTATTTATGAGGGTGAAAATTTTAAAACGCACTTTCTGACTTTGGCTCTGTGATCTTAAGATTGAATTGAAAATATTAAATCTGGATAAAGAATAACCTGCAGTAACAGCTAGGTTATGTCAGGAGGGATTAAAAAGAAAGATCGGAAATCAGTAGCCCAGGAAAGATAATCATGTAAGTTGGATAAGTCTGGGGGAGATAATTTGAGTGGAAATGAATCAGAATATGGTACCAAACATCCCCAAACTTGGCAGAGTACAGCCCTCTGCATACCAGCTACTGGATGATTATTGATCTGTTTCTGTTCAGTGAGATAGAAGGAGGAGTATAAAGACCACAGGATTAATTCTTAGAGTAACTTGGATCGCAGACTTCACTAACATGTGTTTGGCTTGTTAGTTAGCTGGGTATCCTATTTTCTGGCATGTCATGTGGAACAGAGGGAACTTCCCCCCCATGAGCAACTGAAGTGCCAGCTGTTGCCCTAAATATTGTACCTGTTCATGATGGAGATAGCTTTAAAGCCAGATTTCAAGCTTAGGGAAAATTTTACATTTTGTACATCAGCAAACATTGGTATCAGATTTGTGTTTCCAGATACAGCATTTACACACACAAAGAGGGAAGTTGATCAAGAACCTACTTCAAAAATAGTAATGATAGGGAATCCCCTGGTGGTCCAGTGGTTAAGACTTCACTTTCCAATGCAGGGGGTGCGGGTTCAATCCCTGGTCAGGGAGCTAAGATCCCACATGCCTCGTGACCAAAAAACCGAAACATAAAACATAAGCAATATTGTAACAAATTCAATAGACTTTAAAAATGGTCCACATCAAAAACAAATCTTAAAAAAAAAGTAATGATAATAGATTAATTTCTTTAAAAGTTTAAAAGATAACTATCTTTAATAAGCTTTAACAAACATTTACATCGCTTCTAAAGCCCTAGAAAATACATAAAAATGGCACACTTGTGTGACAATATCCCTAAATAAAATATCACAGTTAATCCAACAGTTTTATTAAATAATAGTTTAAAAACTTAAAATACAGGAAGGGATATTAGAACATTCTATAATGACTTGAATATCATGGAAAAATATGCCTTTTTCATTGACACTGGAGAATAAACAAAAGCAAAATAGAAACAAATTGAGAACCAACATTAAAATGCCTTTTTTTTTTTAAAGAAAATAATTCAAGCATGAAATGTTCTTTACCTACACTAGTGAGATAGTCATGGGTCCCTCCAAAACCAATTGGATTCTGGAGAAATGGGATTCTAGGAAAAGACAAGCTTCAGTGAGCTTAACAACCTTATTCACTCTTACATGTTTTTTGATGTAGTCCTTAAGTATTTTTTAAGAGCAATTGTTACTTCGGACCAGCAACCTCCTCATGGACCAAATAATACCAATTCACCAATTCCTCTTAATTGTTGGTATTTGGTCACTTAAAACAATAAATATGTGTTGATCTGTAACCTGCAAGAAGGACTTTGTGTGTAGCCTTTTTTGAATGAGAACTTCTGTGACTGATGAAGCTATTAAAATTAAAAGCATAACTGTGCTTGGTTCCATGGTAGGCATTACAAACTACTAGGTAAAGTACTAATTTCTAATGAAAGGGACCTCAGAGAATCAGCATTCTCTGGGCATCTATAAGCATATGTCACTTTCATTCTACATCCAAACTTTTACTAACAAGAAACTCACAACATTGCAGGGATTGCTTATCAGTTATTCATGTGTGGTTGATGCGATGCTGTAGTTGGACACACTCTGGGCTTTACGTTTTGGAGTTGTCAGTGTTCTCAAAGCAAAGCCAGAGCCTTTCATCTCTGACTTTGATAAAAATGACACCAAATAGTGGTACAACTTGTAAGCTGAAAAAGAAAAAAAATCTAAATAAATAAATAATTTACCAAGCCTTCTGGCTTGAAGGTTCTATTGATATAATATCTCCATCAAGGAGAGTAGGGTGCATTATGCTATGATTAGTTGATAGCACCATCTTTGAGGTTGTTTTGGTCCATTTTGTTGTGGAGATTCTTCAGTAGGTATTTCTGTGAGTCATTTGTAAGACAGCTTCAAATGAGTCCTATCTAGTTGTCATGCTTGCTTCTTTAATAGATGAAGTCAAACTATGCTTTTCAAAAAGGCCTGGATGTTCTAAGATGGTAGACTTTAAGTTTCAGGTAGCAATTTCAAAAACCCTGTGTACGGTTTCACAAAGTAAAGAATCAGAACTTCCTGGTGTGTATTTATAAGTGGTCTAAGTAAATCTGAACAAACAATGATATTTTTAACACCTTCAGTAAATGTATGAACTAAGTTATAGTATATGCATTCAATTCAAAGCTTTGCCCATAAATCAACCAATTTATCATTTTTTTCTACTCCTAACCATATACCTCATTCTGTCACCAGAACAACAGAGATAGATGTTCCTCTTAACATATTTTGCATTTTGCCTAATCAATATAAGTGATCATTTGGTAGAGAGTACACTTTGACTTTTTTGCTCTGAACACATAAAACACACACACACACACACACACACACACACACACACAC
>NC_041221.1:94058976-94062750 GCF_002837175.3 Physeter macrocephalus | reverse complement strand
ACACACACACACACACACACACACACACACACACACAGCACAAGTCTCTTCAGTCTGGTATTTGGTTGTAACTACTCAAAAAGAAAGCAATAGAGGGAATCATCTCAGTTCTCATTCTGATTGAGAGAAGGAGAAAAGCCACTGTATATAAGCATGCATATAAGCATGGTAAAGTTCTCTGGGTCATCGCAGCAAGACCATAGGAAACAGCTAAACAAGGTGGAGCGATCCAGCAGGTCTAAGGTTGTGACCAATTCCTGAGCACCGTTTATTTTAGAAAATTGTCCAAACAAAGCAAAGCCTCTCTTCAAGAGAGTAAGGTGTCATATTTTAAAACCACCTTAAAAAGGCTATCGTTAGGCTGGGAATTAATCAGGTTCACATTGCCTATCTTCTCTCTCCTGTTCACGTAGGTGGTACCAAAAGCTCTAGTGGAATCAACCAGAAATAAAGACCTTAGAACAGGTGGTGACACCATCTGGCTATTTAAATCAAGGCAAAACCACCCCCTTCCCAGAAGATGAAGTTCTGAAGTCCCTGATGATGCATGGAGCCTAACTTAATCCAAGGGAGAGTAAGTGGGCAGAATGGGTTCACCTCCAGTTCTTCTTTAGACATATATTTAAGAAATATTGAGTGTTAATGGAGAGAAAGAATCTAGTGCAAATACATATGAGTGAGTGCAATTTTTTTTCTCTGCTACTCCCATGCCATCATCTAGGAAATATATCTAGCCTTCTTCTGTGCACATTTGTATATGTATGTACCTACTGTTTCTTCTTTTCTAAGTTAGTTGTGGAATATCCTAGTGTCTATGTGAGAATTGGCAATGTTTCTCAAAGAGGAGTACTGTTAGCATGTGGGACAGGAAGATGTTTCACTGGGTGGAACTGTTCCGCATATTTCAGGGTGTTTCACACCCACGCCCCACTCAATAAATGCTGGTATCACCCCTTTCCCACTTGAGTCATTGTGATCACTAAAAACATCCCCACATGTTTCCAGATGCACCCTGGGGGAGGGAAGTGACAGCACAGCACCCAAACGTTTGAAAGTTGACTCTCTTCCCTTACACCCCTTCTTTCTTTCCTTGTGCCGAAAAGGCTCTAAGGAGGCGGTTGATGGGCTTGATTCGCAAACAGGGCTTTCATTTGCTTCTTACTGTTCTCTCCATTCATGTTTTTAATTCAGGAATTTTTTAACCTGGATGATGGCTTTTTCAAAAAAGAAAAGACATATATTTTAGGTTCCACTTTACATCCACTAGCTTTCTTCTTTAGGGCCAGTCTTAATGGTAGAGGTAAAATAGTTTCCTTTTAGGGATTAATTACCATAACCAGTTTTTATATGTTGCTAGGCCCTTAAAAGTTGTTTTTTTTTTTTAAGCATTGCTTAATTCCTCAAAAGGCAAACACTATGTATTTATTATCTTTCTAATTTGAGGCCTCTCTCACATCAGTGAATATTCTCACATCAAATGCTGTTAGCATAAGCATGTACTTACTTTTGTTTCCTCATTTTATTTCATCTGATATAGACATTTTTGAATGATGAAACAAACAGGTAAACAGAGGGTGAAGGCTGGGTGAAAAATGGGTTAATACTGTGAAGGCCATAAATGTGTTAAGTTTAAGAAAAAAAAATGAATTGAAATTAGGGAGGAAAGGGATTTTCTAAAAGAGCCTTGAAATAATTAATTGTTTTGTAGGAGATGGCCTTTCCATGTAGGCAGAGAATTTTTTCTTCACTTCTTTCTGAAGAGACAGTCAAATAGAGAATCTCATCTCTTAATTAGAAAGAAAAATACTCATCAAACACATCTCATCACTGGAGAGCTAATGATTCACAGCTGTTAGTCTGAAAGGGCAGGCTTTTTTCCTGAACAGTAGGAAGTGTTAATCATTTTGGATGAGATTTCTTTTTTAAAATATACTGTAGTTTGCAAAAGAATAGGATATTTCAATATTCCAACTTAAATAATTTTTCTGAAGTGCGCTCCCCCAGGGATACTGTCATGTGTCGCACTGAATGATCATTGAATGCAGGCATCTTCCACTGCACTTCAATGAGAGCATCAATTGATGGGATGATCTGGATGGCCCAGTCCCTGCCTGGGACTCTTGAAACCCCAGGCTCAAAGAAAGAAAAATCAGGTACATCTTGCACCTCCTAAGAAATGGTATTGCTATAAATTCTTAATATTTTGAATCATTCACTCTACTTTATATAATTTGCCGTGTTTAAATGGAAGTGAAAAGCCCAAGCCCACCTTCATTAGCTTCTGAGTAGAAAAGGTCTTTTTGTTTGTTTAATCTTCATGTGAAAAAGTAAGGCTTCTTTTGCTTGTAAAATGTAATTGGCTCAATTATTTTCCAGTCTTTGCCTTTACAGCCACCTTGCTAAGCTCTTCTAAACATTTTGGACAGAAGAAAACCCCATTTAATAGAAACCATGTGAATAGCTAACTTTGATTATTCAGAGCCATGCAAGAGAGTGAGGAAAAGGAAGAATGAAATTGTCTCTACAAACCTCATTTTGACCATTAGTGTTTGACCTCTTTGACATGCCAGACCTTTACCAGAGCACCTAAAAAGTGGTATTCCATTTAGTGGTTATCCCAGAGCAAGAGGAAGGAGAAGAAGTAGAGATAGAAAAAAAATCTACAAATTGAATAATCAGTCCCTAAATAATTGAGATCTTCAGAGCATCAACATTCACTATAAAATCCTTTACCTTAGAAGCAGTGGAGCATTATGGGAAAAGCACACTGGATTGGGAGTTAGCTGACTTTGCCACTCAGTAGAGGATATCCTTAGACAAGTTTAACCTCCTGAGCCTCAGTTTCCTCATTCATAAAATGAAGGTAGTCTCAGCCTTCCCAGCCTTCCTTATAGGACTTCCCCCTAAAGTTTATTTTATGCAATGTGATATAAGATACTTATTAGGACAAATTATGTCATTTACCTTTCAGTAAATTATAGATTTTCAAAATAGCCATTCTGAATACTTATGATTAAAATGTAGGTTGCTCTTCTTTCGACAAAATTCAATACCCGTTTATGATAAAAACCCTCCAGAAAGTAGGCATAGAGGAACTTACCTCAACATAATAAGGGCCATATATGACAAACCCACAGCCAACATCATTCTCAATGGTGAAAAACTGAAACCATTTCCACTAAGATCAGGACCAAGACAAGTTTGCCCACTCTCACCACTATGATTCAACATAGTTTTGGAAGTTTTAGCCACAACAATCAGAGAAGGAAAAGAAATGAAAGGAATCCAAATCGCAAAAGAAGAAGTAAAACTGTCACTGTTTGCAGATGACATGATACTATATAGAAAGAATCCTAAAGATGCTACCAGAAAACTACTAGAGCTAATCAATGAATTTGGTAAAGTAGCAGGATACAAAATTAATGCACAGAAATCTCTTGCATTCCTATACACTAATGATGAAAAATCTGAAAGAGAAATTAAGCAAACACTCCCTTTTACCATGGCAACAAAAAGAATAAAATACCTAGGAATAAACCTACCTAGGGAGACAAAGACCTGTATGCAGAAAATTATAAGGCACTGATGAAACAAATTAAACATGATACAAACAGATGGAGAGATATACCATGTTCCTGGATTGGAAGAATCAACATTATGAAAATGACTCTACTACCCAAAGCAATCTACAGATTCAATGCAATCCCTATGAAACTGCCAAATGCATTTTTCACAGAATGAGAACAAAAAAATTTCACAATTTGTATGGAAACA
>NC_041221.1:94058169-94058662 GCF_002837175.3 Physeter macrocephalus | reverse complement strand
AAACTCAGAATGGATTAAAGACCTAAATGTAAGGCCAGACACTATCAAACTCTTCGAGGAAAACATAGGCAGAACACTCTATGACATAAATCACAGCAAGATCCTTTTTGACCCACCTCCTAGAGAAATGGAAATAAAAACAAAAATAAACAAATGGGACCTAATGAAACTTAAAAGCCTTTGCACAGCAAAGGAAACCATAAACAAGATGAACAAACAACCCTCAGAATGGGAGAAAATATTTGCAAATGAACCAACTGACAAAAGATTAATCTCCAAAATATACAGTTAGCTCATGCAGCTCAATATCAAAAAGACAAAAACCCAATCCAAAAATGGGCAGAAGACCTAACTAGACATTTCTCCAAAGCAGATATACAGATTGCCAGCACACACATGAAAGGATGCTCAACATCACTAATCATTAGAGAAATGCAAATCAAAACTACAATGAGGTATCACCTCACACCAGTCAGAATGGCCATCATCAAAA
>NC_041221.1:93868590-94057764 GCF_002837175.3 Physeter macrocephalus | reverse complement strand
TCTGTCATACAGAGTGAAGTAAGTCAGAAAGAGAAAAACAAATATTGTATGCTAACACATATATATGGAATCAAAAAAAAAATGGTTCTGAAGAACCTAGGGGCAGGGCAGGAATAAAGACGCAGACATAAAGAATGGACTTGAGGACACGGGGAGGGGGAAGGGTAAGCTGGGACGAAGTGAGAGAGTGGCATGGATATATACACGCTACCAAATGTAAAGTAGATAGCTAGTGGGAAGCAGCCGCATAGCATAGGGAGATCAGCTGGGTGCTTTGTGACCACCTAGAGGGGTGGGATAGGGAGGGTAGGAGGGAGACGCAAGAGGGAAGGGAAATGGGGATATATGTATACGCATAGCTGATTCACTTTGTTATACAGCAGAAACTAACACACCATTGTAAAGCAATTATACTCCAATAAAGATGTTTAAAAAAATGCAGGTTGCTTTTAAAGCCTGGCACAAATAGATACTGAAGGATTGTGTTTTGTGATGTTAGTGATAAAATCATATGCAAGATAACACTGATTTAGATAGAAGGTATTTGGATTTAAAAGTGAAAAAAAAAATGTATGGACAGGAATTGACATTCTTAAAGCTAGTAGTTCAGAACAAGATACTTTTATATCTAGGGGAATGAGAATGTTAAAAATTGTTAACATTTAAAAACCTAATTTTTTCAACTCCAGACTTCACAAAATCTACAATGTATGCTAATGTCATTTACTAGCAATAATGAGTTTCTCTAAAGATCTGGATTTTTCTTGCTCTGATTATTAGTAAAACGTTTCACTGCAATCCCTCCTAAGTTTAATATTGGGTTGGCCAAAAAGTGCCTTCAGTTTTTAAGTAAAAATAAAAGACACATTTTTCATTTTCACCAAGAACTTTATTGAACAACGTATTCACCCTTTTGTTCCACTGCCTTCTGCCATTTTTCAGGCAACTTCATAATTCCATCTTCCCAAAACTTTTTATCTTTTTGAGCAAAGAACTGTTCCAGGTGCCTTTTACAGTCTTCCAGGGAATTGACATTTTTGCATTAAGAGAATTTTGTAAAGACTGAAATAAATGGAAATCCAAAGGTGCAATGTCTGGTGAATACAGTGGTGAATCAGAACTTCCCAGCCAACAGTTTTTGCCTGGTCATCAAAGAAACATATGGTCTTGTATTATCCTGATGGAAGATTATGTGTTTTCTGTTGACTTATTCTGGATGCTTTTCGTCAAGTGCTGCTTTCAGTTGGTCTAATTGGATGCAGTACTTGTTGGAATTAATGGTTTGGTTTTCCGTAAGGAGCTCATAATAGAGGACTCCCTTCCAATCCCACCATATACACAACATCACCTTCTTTGGATGAAGACCTGCCTTTGGTGTGATTGGTGGTGGTTCATTTCACTTGCCCCACAATCTCTTCCATTCCACATTATTGTACAATATCCACTTTTCATTACCCATCACAATTTGTTTTAAAAACAGAACGTTTTCATTGCATTTCAGTAGAGAATCGCATGCAGAAATATGGTCAGGAAGGTTTTTTTCTCTTAACTTATGTGGAACCCAAACATCAAAGCGATGAACATAACCAAGCTGGTGCAAATGATTTTCGATGCTCTGGATATTTTGAGTATGTCGGCTATCCCCCGTGTGGTATAACGTTGATTGTTCTCAATTAATGTCTGTATTTGATTGCTATCAACTTTAACTGGTCTACCCGACCATGGAGCACTGTCCAGCGAGAAATCTCTAGCACAAAAGTTTGCAGACAACTTTTGACATGCTTGATCAGTCACAGCAACTTCTCCATACACTGCACAAATCTTTTTTTGCGTTTCAGTTGCCTTTTTACCTTTCTTGAAAAAATAAAGCATAATATGCCAAAAATGTTGTTTTTATCTTCCATCTTCAATAATAAAATGGCTACACAAAAATTCACCAGTTTTGATAAACTTTTTTTTAAATGCACGTCCGTATGACAGCTGTCACATACAATCCAACAAAATTGTTTCGAATGAATTTAAAGACTACTAAGTGCTACTAGAGCCATCTTATGGAAAAAAACCGAACGAACCTTTTGGCCAACCCAATACTTATGGCTTCCTTCCAGCAAACGCCTTCCTCCCAGACCACACAGAAATCCCTCTAAGGCACACCATCCATCTTCTATAACTGCTCGAAGAACAATTATCATGTTGACTTATCTTGGAGTATTATTTTATAAAGTCTCTGTTATTTTTCAGAAACAATTTTAAATATGAAAAGCATAAAATTGACATTACTTACATTGGTATAGTACTTTCTGATAAAGCATTTTCACATATATTACATAATTTGTTTCCCACGGCCTACTTGTGAAATAGACAGGTATTACAATTTCCATTTTATAGGTAATAGACTAAAATAAAAGAGAATAACTGACCTGCCCAAGGTCCTATGATGATCACATACCAGAAATGGAACTAAAAACACTTCTTCAGGCTCCTGGTCCAGACCATATTTTACTCTACCATACTGTCTCCTTGGAGAGAAAATATGTATCAGTTAGCATTTGCTGTATAACAAACCACTCCATTAGTAGCGCAAAGCAACTACCATTTATTTAGTAATGGTTCTGTAGGTGAACAAGTTGGATCAGGCTTAGCTGGGTATTTCTTTTGTTCTCAGCTGGGCTCACTTATGCATCTCTCGTCAGCTTCTGGCCAGTTAGGCAACTTTGCTTCTGGATGCTGTCTGGCTTCCAAATGGGGCAATGGAGACAACTGTGTCACATGTTTCTTATCATTTAGCAGACTAGCCTGTGCTTGTTGACATGGGCTCAGGGTTTGAAGAGTGCAGAGGGAAAAACCCAATGAGCAAGTGCTTTTTAATCCTCTGTGTTCAGCATATTTACAACTCTTCCCTCAGCCAAAGCAAGTCCTATGTCTAATCTCAGTGTCATCGTGGGAGAGTATTTCAGAAGGCCTGGATACATGGAGATATGAACAAATTGGGGTCATTACTGCATGTAATCACTATAAGCTAAATATAAAAATACTGCAAATGGCACTCGCTTTATCATCTCTTCCTATTGTAGTTGACGTAGCTTTTTAAACGTAGCTCTAATGCTTGAATCCACCCTATGGATTCTAGAGTGGAATAGGGAAAGTTATGAGCTACAAGAAGGGCCAAAAAAATTATATATAGTATGAGCCAATATATTCCTGCTTGTAATAATAGCTAATGCTTATTGAGCATCTTACAAGTGCCAAGCACTAGACTAATTCCATCTCAAATCTGTAAATAGTATAGTTTTAACTTTCAGATTATAAAATTAAGAGTAATCTAGTAATACATCACATAGATAGTGACTAGTAAGCTTGGATAAAAACATGGGCCTGATTCAAACTCCCATGCTCTTTCTAGTGCATCACACTGAAGCAACTTTTTTAGGGATCCCATGGTTGTGGCTAACAGTCCAAGGCAGATTGACAAAGAGCTTCTACCATCCAGGATAATGTGTAAAACTCACAATATCCTTTTTCTAATGAAGAAGGTTGTGTGTACTTCTAATGTGCCATGAAGATTTTCTGATACAGAGTTTTAGTAGTAAATCACAACCATCTAGTAATTTGCAAAAAGGTAACCACCAAATTCTTGGAATAATTTTAGTTTCTAATGAGCAAGGCTAACTAATGTAGGGCTAGATGTTTTGTTTGGAATGGGGTCATGGATTTTATGAAAGTAAAATATAGATAGTCCAAGTTTCCTTATTAAAAGTGTTGGAGGGAGTGGGGGAAAAGGCAAGGAGAATGTGACAGAGAGAGAGAAGAAAAATAAGGAAAGGATGTCATAGTGATGAAGTCAAAGGAAATTAAACACTGTACATATGTGCAGGAGTCCTTATTACCTAGTTTAACCTGGAGAAATTCTAGAATCATCAGATCCTCTCTCCATGTCCCATGCAGGCAAAAAGGTTTCTAGATATATGGGTCGCAAAAAATCCTAGGCATTTTGGGGTTTATATTTTTTTTTAATTGCTTTTTTTGGTCCCATTTTAGCCCATTATGTCTCTTTTTTTCAAACCCCAAACTTATGAAAAGTGTGGTCAGGACCAAGGACAGATCCTGCATTGTCTTAGCCTTCCTGGAGTTTTTCTGATCTTCCTTCTTTCTCCTGTCCTGGTGAAACACTGAAGACCCATCCAGGAGAGTTTTGGTATTTTGTAGGAAAAAGGAAAGATCCCATCTTCATGCAAGTGAGCTCCAGGGAGAAAAGAAGCTTCAGTGTGGAGAGAATAAGCTAAAAGACCCCTTTCTTCCTCTGAGGGCTCTTTGTTAGAGGATCATCGCCATTGACAAGTATTAGAATCATCACTAGTACTATAGAGAATAATTGCTTTTTTCTTAGTGATTCTTAGCAATATGAGTGCAGAAACCATGTCTTTTCCTAATTTTGAACACCCAGTATTGCATTAGCACATAGGTGTTTAATAAATACCTTTTATTGTTAATCTGTGTTCATGCTCTTTTTCTTTTTTTAAATTGATGTATAATTGACATATAACATTATATTAGTATCAGGTGTTCAACATAATGACTCAATATTTGTATACATTGTGAAGTGATCACCTGCAATAAATCTAATTACCACCCCTCACCGTACAGTTACAAGTATTTTTTTTTCTTATGATGAGGACTTTTCAGATTTATTCCTTTAGCAACTTTCAAATATGCAGTACAGTATTATTGACTATAGTCATCATGCTGTACACAATATTCCTATGACTTGTTATTTTATATTTGGAAGTTTGTACCTTTTGACCCCCTTAGCCCATTTCACCCACCTCCCTCACCTCTGGCAACCACTAATCTGTTTTTTTTAATTATTTGTTTGTTTCATTTTTAGATGCCATATATATGTGAGATCATATGGTGTCTTTCTCTGACTTATTTCACTTAGCATAATTCACTAAGCATAATGCCCTCTATGTCCATCTTGGTTATTGCAAATGACAAGATTCCATTCTTTTTATGGCTGAATAGTATTCCACTGTATATATATCATATATATATATATTCCACTGTATATATATCATAACTTCTTTATCCATTCATCCATTGATGGACACTTAGGTTGTTCCCATATCTTGGCTATTGTAAATAATGCTGCAATGAACATGAGGGTACATATATCTTTTTGAATTAGTATTTTCATTTTCTTCAGATAAATACCCAGAAGTTAACTGCTAGATCATATGGTAGATCTGTTTTTAATTTCTTGAGGAACCTCCATACCGTTTTCCATAGTGGCTGTACCAATCTGCATTCCCACTAAGAGTGCACGAGGGATCCCTTTTTTCCACATTCTCACCAACACTTGCTATTTCTTAGCTTTTTGATGATAGCCATTCTAACAGGTGTGAGGTGATATCTCAGTGTGGTTTTGATTTGCATTTCCCTGATGATTAAATGATTAGCATCTTTTCATGTGCCTGTTGGCCATCTTCTTTGGAAAAAAATGTGCCTTCAGATCCTCTGCCCATTTTTAAATCAGTTTGCTTGGTTTTTGGCTATTGAGTTGTATGAATTTTTATATATTTTGGATATTAACCCCTTATCAGATGTATAATTTGCAAATATTTTCTCCCATTCAGTAGATTGGCTTTTCATTTTGTCGATGATTTCCTTTGCTGTGCATAAGCTTTTTAGTTTGTTGTAGTCCTACTTGTTTATTTTGGCTTTTGTTGCCTTTGTTTTGGGAGTCAGATCCAAAAAATCATAGCCAAGATCAATGTCAAGGAACTTATTGCCTATGTTTTCTTCTAGCAGTTTTATGGTTATAGATCTTACATTCAAGTCTTTAATCCATTTTTAGTTAATTTTTGTGTATGGTGTAAGACAGCCTAGTTTTATTCTTTTGCATGTGGCTGTCCAGTCTTCCCAACACCATTTATTGAAGAAACTTCCCTTTCCCACAAGAAGAGAAAATTACAGGCCAGTATCCCTGATGAACACAGATGAAAGAATTCTCAACAAAATATTAGCAAACTGAATTCAACAATACATTAAGAGGATCGTATACTATCATTAAGTGGGATTTATTCCAGGGATGCAAGGATGCTTCAATATCCACAAATCAATCAACAGGATATACAACATTAATAAAATGAAGGATAAAAATCATATGATCATCTCAGTAAATGCAGAAAAAGCATTTGACAAAATTCAACATCCATTTATGATTAAAAAAAACTCTCAACAAAGTGAGTATAGATGCAACATACCTCAGTATAACCAGGGCCATATATGATAAGTACAAAGCTAACATCATAATCAATAGTGAAAAGCTGAAAGCTTTTCCCCTTAGGTCAGGAACAAGACAAGGATGCCCACTTTGTGACTTTTATTTTACATAGTGTTGCAAGTCCTAGTCAGGGTAATTAAGCAAGAAAAAGAAAGAAAAGTCGTCCAAATTGGAAAGGAAAAAATAAAACTGTCACTGTTTGTGGATGACATGATTTTGTATACAGAAAACCCTAAAAACTCCACAAAAAAAACTATTAGAACTAATAAATGAATTCAGTGAAGTTGCAGGATACAAAGTCAATATACAAAAATCTATTGCATTTCTATACACTAATAATGTACTATCAGAAAGGGAAATTAAGAAAACAATCCCATTTACAGTTGCATCAAAAAGAATAAAATACTTAGTAATAAATTTAACCAAGAAAGTGAAATACCTATACACTAAAAACTACACGACAGTGATGAAAGAAATTGAAGACAAAAGTAAATGGAAACGTATTCCTTGCTCACAGATTGAAAGAATTAGTATTATTAAAATGTCCATATTACCCATAGCCATGTACAGATTCAATGCAATCCCTATCAAAATTCCAACAATATTTTTCACAGCAATAAGCGATCCTAAAATTTGTATGAAACCACAAAAGACACCAATAGCCAAAGCAATCTTGAGAAAGAAGAGCAAAGCTGGAGGCATCATGCTCCCTGATTTCAAACTAAACTACAAAGCTATAGTAACCAAAACAGTATGGTATTGTCATAAAAACAGACACCTAGATTAATGGAACAGATTAGAGAGCCCATAAATAGGCTCATGCACATATGGTCAATTAATTTACAACAAAGTAGGCAAGAATATATCATGCTGTTTCTTTTTTTTTAATAAATTTATTTATTTATTTTTGGCTGTGTTGGGTCTTCGTTTCTGTGCAAGGGCTTTCTCTAGTTGCGGCAAGAGGGGGCCACTCTTCATCGCGGTGCACGGGCCTCTCACTGTCGCGGCCTCTCTTGTTGTGGAGCACAAGCTCCAGACGCACAGGCTCAGTAGTTGTGGCTCACAGGCCTAGTTGCTCCGCAGCATGTGGGATCTTCCCAGACCAGGGCTCGAACCCGTATCCCCTGCATTGGCAGGCAAATTCTCAACCACTGCACCACCAGGGAAGCCCTGTTTCTTTTTTTGACCTTTTGAAATCTTCAATTAAATTTTTAGAAAAAAAAATGCTTTTGTATTTAGCTTTATTCAAAGCTCTCGTTTGTTTGTTTTTTAAAGCTATTTTCAAGAACAAGGACTCTTTACTTAGTTATCCAAATATTAGATTCTTAAAGAGCACATAATGGGGAAGGAGACTATTTTTCTACTACGAGAATTCATAAAGCTAATGAAATTTCTTTCTTTGTCTCTCTCTTCTATATCTTTTCCCATCCTGTGTACTGGTGTTCATGTTGTTAGGGCATATTAAGACCATATGTATTCATAAGAAGTGTTCTGTCACTTCTGAGTGCTATATTTTAAGAAAGCTATTGATATATTGATTTGGATGTGGTGAGAGGATGTCCACGATGGAGAAGTGTCCAGAAACCATACCTTGTAACTGGTACTTTAAGCAACTAGTGATGTTGAACCTCGAGAAGAAAAAGACATGATAGGTGGATTGATTACTTGCAGAATTATCATATGAAAAGTTTATTTGGTGCAATACCTGGCCTACAACTAACACTAATACATAAAGGAACGAGAAATGCACTCTGGGTAACACCAGAACTCTAACACCAATGAGTGGCCATTGCAAGGAGGAATATATTTGCACAACAGGTTAAAAATCATTACAATTGGTGATATTTAGCAATGGAATAATCTGAGTCCCATCCATGAGACCAGAATACACTGAGTCAAGTGAATGTCCTTGGAAAAGGCAACTATATAGGAAGGTCTAAGAGGAAAGACGGTTCATGACTGCATAGCCAGAATGGAAAGACAATTTTTCTAGAAGTACTAAGGTACTTCTACCTTATGTGCCTCAGGGAGAAATTCATTAGTGCTATCACAGGTTGTAATTCTGAATACATTTTCCAGATGTCACTTGGTTTTAAATAGTGGCTCTATAGGACTTTTACTAATGCAAATAATTAAGTAGACTTATGTTAAATGTCTTGGGAACCCAGTATCAGTTAATTCAGCAAATATATATTTATTGAGCACCTACTATGCCCCAAGCACCATTCTATGCTCTGGGGATAGAACAGCAAGCAAAAAGAAAAAAAAATCCCTTCCTTTAAAGAGCTTATATTTTAGTGATTGTCAAAATTTTACAAATAAATATGTAAAGAATTAATATGGATTCTAGCAAAAAATAATTTTCTCTTTTATATATGCTGATGTCTATCAAATTTGCCTTAAATCACTTCCTGAATAAATATATTTTTAAATACACTTTAATAGAATAATCATAGCCATCAGTTATCATTTGTATCATCTTTAAATATATTGTATGTATTTCAAAAATTAAATAGAAATATTTTCCTTTTCTAGAAATCTTTCTACTTTTCTGGTGAAAGAGAAGATATGGCTTATGTTCCACGCATTAACATATTTGAGATTTTTCTTATTCAGGAACTTGAATCTACGGTTACCATGTAATTCTGTACAAAATTCATTTCTTGGGTTACTAAACCATTATTTATGCTTTTTGGTTTCCATGTGGGTTAGGAATATTAAAGAATTCAGTAAAATATACAGTCTTCAAAATTTAATATCACATTAAAAAAATCTCTGATGGTACAAAAACATCATGAAGTCATTTTAAATATTAGAGAAAGGATGTTAGAGGGGATCAGATCTACAGACCTATGTTGAGAAATGACAACACTGAGGGAGAGTGATTTTCTAAGGACCAGAACCAGTCTTCTGGCCCGTGGGCCAGGGGTTCCTCTACCACTCCATACAGGTTCATTTTCTCTGCAATTTGAATAGGCTGTGGGCTTGGCTGAGGTTTGTTAAGAAGGCTGCAAACAGCCCATGCTGCTGTGCCTGATGTGAGTGTTCTTAGGGCACTGCTCCTAACCCTTCTGATCTGTCAAAGGCAGGATGTTTGCATGACCCCAACCAGCTGGCTCAAATTCCCAATTATACTTTGGTTCAGCTAAAGCTTAGCAGGCAGATGACTTTCTAGTTTTCAGTATTAGAATATGTACTACTACCTGAGGACCTTAGTTAATAAATAGTTAACTTTCTCAATTTTGTAATGTATTGATATCATTTACACAATACTTCTTTTGAGCACTTACTGAGTACCAAGCAGTGTGTTAAATCCTTAACACAGTTCAACTATTTAATTGTCACGGCCTCTCAGGTGGGTACTCTTATCATCCCCATTTTACAGAAGAAGAAACTAAAGGGAGGATATATACCATGCCAGAGGTTATAGGACTAGTTAGCACCAAGGGTGGACTCTGGCTCTTAACTACCATCTGACTTAAATTACCTTAATTTGGCAGCAGGGGCCACAGACCCAGAGAATTTAGATGATCTGTGCAGCGTTATAAGAGTCTGGTGGGGAATGGGGAAGAGTAACACTTTATAACCATTGCTGGTTACTTTATGATGCAGATGCTCTTAAAAATCATTCCTTCTGCCAGCCTAGGTGAGTTCTTAAACTTACATTCCTCATACAATTTTAAAAATCATTTACATACTTAGAGAAGTAGGTAGTTTTAAAAGATAATAAAGGTAGACATTTAAAATTTTCCTTTGACAAAGTTACTGCATTTTTTTAATAGCTGTTTGATTTCTATGGGCAAGGCTGAATTTTTTACACTTGTTGGTAGCAGTTCTATTATTCATAATGTGAAATCTTGGGAGCTCTCTGGTGTAGACTTGGTATTTTCATCTGCCTATTATGCTTGTTACATTGTATTATCCAAGTGAGATTTTAAAAAAGTTTCTGATATTAAATGGTGATTCATCCTTTATCATTAAGGCAGATAGACCAGTTATTTCTGACAATGTAGTGAAGCTCATTTTACTGCCTTTCTTTTTTAAAACTTTATTTTGTCCAACCTAACAATAATTTCACCGGAGGAGAAAAATTAAAATTGCCTCACTGACAATGTAGTGATATCAGTTTTTCCTTCATAGAAATTAAACAAAGTAAAAATCTTAGTGACTTTCCAGGGATCGGTTGTGCTTTTAGAAAAATGCCTAACAAGTTCTCAAGTTTTTGTTTTCAAGACAAATCTTTCTGTTCTGAAGCATTTAATTGTGTGCTTTTTTGAAGTGCAGTATGGATAAGAGAGTCCATTTAATGAAGTTCAGAGTTGACTCATCTTTTTCTTCTTCCTTCTCTCTCCTCCAGCTCTTTCTCTTTGTTGTCTGGAACTTTGAGCTCTACATGATACCATTGGTTTTGTTGTTACTATTGACATGGAACTACTTCTTGATAATATCAGGGAAAGATAACAGGCAACGTGATACAGTAAGTCTCTACTTTCTTATTTGCATGTGTTTTTGTTCTTATTCCTAGTCTCTCCAACAAGATCAACATTGAATTCGGTTTTGCAAACCAGAAATTCTGTCTGTAAATACTCAAGTCTGGAGGAAAGTTTTATCAGTTCAAAACTAACAACTCTTTGGTCCTAACACAATAGAAAGTATTCACCTGTTTCTAGCATTACTCATTTTGGTAGGAACTAAAATTGAGAGCACACCAAAGAATGAGTTATGATTTTTAGGTATAAATTGGTTATTCCAAATGATTATTTCTTTTATGCACCTTACTGTTTTTATGTCTTAATGAATCCTGAGTTAAGACATAATATCACAAAATTATCTATGGTCAGACCAAACGAATGTATTTTATTTAAGACAGTTCTCTGTGGTCTGTCATTGGAGGGCAGGAAGACTTGATGTTTGTTGGCCTAGAAAAGTGCATAAAGTACCTTAATTCAGTGTTCATTCACTGAACAATAACAAATACCCTTCTCTGTGTCAGGGGTGTATCAGGATACTGGCTCATGGATCAAGAGCTTTCATTTAACCTAAGGAAAGTTATATTGCACTCACTTGCCCTCTCCGGCATTTTTGAAAGTTTTTAGAATGTGTGAGACAACCTTTTCTCTCTCAAAGAGTTTTAGACTGAGAAGTAGAAGCTAGCTACATTATAATCACGTTTGTTATTCTCCCACCAGTCTTCATTCCCCTTAGGCTATTTCAGTCACTACACCCCTAGCAAACATACAGCTTGAAAAACTTGCCCATGTGTAAATAAATAGGAGGGGAATGTCTTATCCACATAGAATATTAGCAATTTTATAATTCTGTAGACAGCTGTTGAGAATAATTTAAGGGTTGTCAAACATAAGGATCTATTTGGTAGCTATTTGTCCACATCAGATTCACTGATTTTTTTTTTTTTTTTTTTGCCATTAGGGGCCTCCATTTGATTGATAATCAGGACTTTTGCCAACTATTGTGCCCATGATGCAGGAAACAGAGTTATTTGATCATAAGTTTAATAGTATTATATCATACTTTGTTATAATAACATCATAATGATTGCACAGACATACCTATGACATAAAATAATTTTCTTTTTAAATAACTCAAGCAAAATATACTTTAAATGGTTACATAAGCAAAATAGACTTCTTCAAAATAATTTTCTTTATCATCAAAATAAAAGAAAAATCCAGATGCACAACCACCAAGTACCATGGCAAGGTTGCCAACAACACACCATGTTTATTTCCCTATGTTATTTGATATATTTCTGTCTCTCTTATGAGATTATAAATTTGAGGTAGGGAACTGTTCATCTTTGTACTTGCCACTGTCTCTAGCACGTGTTTTGCAAATTAGAGGTGTTCAAACATTTTTTTGTAAAGTTTATCAAACCAAACATGAGATTGCTATTAGAGATTTTAATGGTTAGGCAGCATCAACAGACAAGGCGTTGTTATTATTATTGGCAAGGATTTATGGATATATATTTAACTTGCACACTGAGAGACAAGCCCCAAATGCCATAAACCTTGGTGTCATGGGGACTAATAGGTACTTCTGTCAATTAATCCAGGATGTTTTCTTTAAGAAGATAGGACTCTCTGAGACAAGTCCTTTTCGTCCCATTTATTTCCAGGAGGTTGTCGAGAGAGAAGAAAATCTACTTTTTTTTTAAATTTAATTTTATTTATTTATTTTTTAGACAGCAGGTTCTTATTAGTTATCTATTTTATACATATTAGTGTATATATGTCAATCTCAATCTCCAATTCACCCCACGAAAATCTACTTTTCATTCAGTTGCCTTGAGACAAATCTGCAAATAAGAATGTTTGCAAAAAAGTGGTAATTTAGTTTCAGCTTCTTAATCCTATGAGGGGGCTTATCTTCAATATTTAGTCATTGGTTTGAGTATTCTTAGTAAAAAAATTCTGAAACTATAGACTTTTCTTGTTATTTTCTTCAGAATATACCTGCCTTGGCTGGAAAGGTCCACTTTTAGAGGAAAAGTAATAATATATAATGTATCCCCTTGTACTTAAAATTCTCTGAGAATTTTTATAAGCCTATTGAAAAGTTAACATATTATGTAAATTTTTCTACTGCCCTTTTTCCCCCCAAATATAACTCTGATATAGTACTTATACATCCTTCCTTGTGGGCATATCTCTGACTGAATCCTCCTTTTAGCTATGGACAATATTTTATTCCCCAACACAGGCCACTGTGAAACATGCTACAGTCTAACTTTCATGCAATGCCAACTACACTCCATAACTCCCAGTGATTGCCTTTTATTTGCCCAAAACACACATATCCACATATTCTGTTCTTTCCAGGCACCAGAGCAGCAATCACAACGCTTCATTCAGTTCTCATTCACTGGCTCAGCTGAGACCTTATGTAACTCTTAAATCCAATTTGTCTAATTATGTGTTTTCTGCCATACCCAGCTGTGCATTTGAACTGGTTGCTCCTTTTGAAAAGAAACCTGGGTTATACTTTGCTGGTTATAGATTGCACACACACACATACACACACACACACACACACACACACATATTCACAAGCACATATATGTAAATTAAGAGACGTGTTTGTAGGGGTTGCTATTCTGTGCCTGACTACTTATCTACTGCATAGTGGATAGCCCTGGAAGAATGGTACTTTACCCTAAGTCCTTACTGGTATCCCCAAAACAATGCAGAATTTTTCAGCATGTGTGAAAACTTTAGGGAATCTCTGAAGTGCATTAATCACACCGTTGGCTGATTCCAAATCAGGAAACTTTCTGTTTCAGGAAAAACAGGGGGCGGGGGAGGGCGGTGGATACTCTGTCACACACAAAAAAATCATCTGTACATTATTCAGCTGAGAAAATTCAATTAGGATGAAAATTATAAAAGAAAAACAAATCAAAATAAACTTCAGATTTGTGTAGCGAAAGAGAAAAGAAAATAATATTTCCATGACATAAGAAGTTGTAAGAGAAAAGGAAATAAATACTGTAAAAGATTAAAAGTACATAGTTGGGTAAAAATTCTGTCTTCAAAATATTGGAGGATAGTTGAGATTAATACTAAAATAGGAAAGGATTTCTCTGTCTGTTTATTGTTCATTAAGGAGACAATCTCCTTTTTGGAGACATAAAGATCACAGGAACTGAAACCCCCTGCCTTTTCCCCACCATGGTGCCTGTTCTAGTTTAATGAAAAAAATGAGATGTAATCCTTGCCAAGTAAGTTTTGCTGCATATAATGAGCTGAACCCGTTGAGGACAGGATAAGGAAACAGCCGTTCCTGAGTCTAACGCTGTAGACTTAGAGATGCACATGAGAAAGAGGTGTGGTTAGCAATGGTATTTCACCTCTGCTGTTTCTCAGTCAGACTTGTTAAAAATAACCAATTCTAGATCTAAATCTATCTCTACTTGGACCATGACATTAAAATTTAGAGCATAAGAATTGTTAGACTTTTCCAGAGAAAACTGTTTAATACAAACTTCATTCAGAAATGTCTGTGGCATGAATGTCATACTTCTCTTGGTTTAAGCCGTCACTCCAGAACCAGGGGAACATCACCCCTGCACTGCCCATTGGGCTTGTGCCAACTATCCACATTACAGTTACTATAAACTGAGATTTTTGTAAGAGTAGATGCCAAGAAGTGATCTTTACTTTGGAGTTAAAAATTTTTGAATCCTCATTACACCCTGGGCACTGTGTTAAGCACTTTCTTTTATCATGTCATTTAGTTTTCGCCCAGGAGAGAGAAGGTGATTGTGTCAGCCCGGCCCATGTGTTGGGGACTCCTAAATCAGGTGACCGCCTGTTCTCTTCTCTGTGACAAGGAAGGGAACATATGTGGAAGAAGCATGGCTACAAAAGCCCTTCCTTGAGAGAGGGGAAATCAAATCTCAGAGGATGAAAGAAACAGGTTGGCCAAAGAAACCAGAGCTCTATTATAATCATACTGAGACAGGTATCATCATTACTACTTCACATACAGGGCAACAGGCTAGAGAGGTTAAATAGTTCCAAAGGCACACAGTTAGTTAGAAAGTGGCCGAGTGGGTGTTAGGATCTGTCAGTCTTTCTGAAGTTTACACTCCTTATCTCACCACTCAACTCCATTTCCTCTTGAAGCTATATTTTGGTCCATCCCAGGTCTCCCTGGGTACCTTTTGAGCTCATTTCTCCTTTAAACTTCAGAATGGTCAGTAGTACTAACTCTATCTTTAAGCAAACAGGTTGTTGGAAAACCCTCGTTTTCCCCACTCCACCCCCATGTCCTCCTCACCTCTCATTCAGGAAAATGGAGCAACTTGAATGTATCAGGTATCCTGCTAAGCCTTTTAGAGACATGGTCTCCTTTAATTCTTCATAATAATTTTTTTAAATTATTATTTTATTTTTAACATCTTTATTGGAGTATAATTGCCTTATAATGGTGTGTTAGTTTCTGCTTTACTTCATAATAATTATATCAAGTAAATGATTCTAAATGGTTTTATCCTCATTTTACAAAAGAGGAAATTCAGAATCAAAGAGAATGATGAATAACAAACTCCATAGAGTAAGTGGGGCGCAAACCCAGCTCTGCCCTATTCTGAAGCCTCAGGGTATTTCTGTGGTACATGTTTGGGCATGCCTTTACCAAGGGATCCACTTTCTAAGTGTTTGGAGCCTTACCTGGAATCCCAGGTATCCCCAGATTCTTCCTGTGAGGTACCTGGTGACCTCTCAAGAATGGGTACTGATCACCTGTTTGATCCCAGGTGACCCCGTTCATTTCAAAAAACATTCATGACCGGGAGGCCTACCTTCCATCCACCCAGGTGAGCATGGAAGAGTAAATCAAAGCTAAAAATCCTTCACATTAGTGAAGAAAATCTTTGAATATCTTTGACATTCAAAAATTCTTCAAGCAGTGCATTTAAATTACATTTTAAAAGAGCATTCATTTTTACTGTCATGATATGCCTCCCACTTAATCTTAGTTGCCTAATCAATGGAGGCATTAAAAGACTGAAGAGTAGGCTAGATCAATGAAATCATTCTCTGACTCATGATCTCACTGTGATATAAATTGAGCCCAAATCTGTCTGCTAAAATACTTTAGGAAATACCGAAATGTTTTGTTAGTTCCCTCACATGGCAAAGCCCTCCATGCTTCTTTTCCCCTTTAGAATAGCACTGACTATATTTGTTGTCGTTGGTACTATTCCACTTAGGCCCAGAACATTGATGTCTAGAAATAAAGCTTGTAAGGAGAGAATTTCCTTTGCCACCATAAATGCTGTTGATTGGACAATTTAGGATCATCCACCAAAGAAACATCTGTTTGTTTGACCTGATTTCCTGTAAATCAAACTCATTTATTATTTTCTCAGCCAGTACTCTCAGTTCCAAATAAGTCCTCCTGGTGGAATATATGAATAAGTAGACTATTGAATACGTGAAATATTCCTAACAGGATCTGAAGACTGGCCAAAGCTGAGCTGAGAGGAGCAGACTCCATACGAAAAGCACTTTTGGTGCGTGGTCAGACTCTTGGCACTTCAATAAGGGCTTTATCATTCACAGAAAGTAGCATAGATCAGAGCCTCCTGAGTTTGCATCTCAGTACCAAAAAAGACCATGTACTTGCTCTTAACAGAAGCAGCACTGAGTCATACAGCCTGTAAACACATCTAAAAATTGATGATCACTCTTTTCTTTTCCCTGCTCATTTCAACAAATTTTCTCAAATTTTTAAGGTCACCAGCTTGCAAAAATGTGAGGACCATGAAAAGAACCAGACCTTTATTTTTCCAACACAATCACAAGGATAAAGATGTAGAAACCAACAGCCAATCAGATGTCAGTAGAAAATTTCATCCCTTGTGACCCTCTCAAATCTGTTCAAGCCCTTAGATGTGCCAGATTATCACTCAGTCTACAGACTGGTGCCCTGTACACCGATGACCATCACCTCATCAGGCTCTGGACATACCCCAAAACAGGATTTCCACATTTTTTCCACTCTTCTCAAATGCCCCATTCCCACCACCATGCTACATTCCCTGTCTCTCAGGTGACCGAGGCCTTCTGCGTTGCAAATTTTCCTCAAGCTGCAACCGCTGAAGCCCTCTGAATTTGTTCCCAGTTTAGGGTTGCCAGATTTAGCAAGGAAAAATACAGATGCCCAGTTAAATTGGGATTTCAGATAAACAACAGGAGATATTTATATAAAAATAATGTTGATTATTTATCTAAATTCCAGTTTAACTGGATGTCTTGTATTTTTCTGGCAACTTTCCCCCAAATCACAGCTTGTATTCTTACCTCAAGACTTGTAGGAAGGTGATAGTTCTGAAACAAAATGCTGATTTTTTTCCCTCTGCTACTTTTGTCTTTCTGTAATATCTTTGAGCATGGCATAGAAGATTCCTCATTTGTATGCCCCACCCAAACCATATAACTTCAGCTTTATCTCCCCTGCATTCCAGCAGGATTGTTCGTTTGTGTGTTTTGGTTTTGAGAATGGAATGTTTAATGTGCAAAAGATGGAGATAGTGGGCAGAAGGGAGGAGGTACAGAAATGAACCAAACAGTGCCCCATTCTCTTTTGTCATCTCTTTCACCCAGAAAGCAACCATTCACCACTTGGGAGAGCAGGAAAACAAAGCTCAGAGAGCTTATGCCACTTGCAAAGGCTCGCACAGCACGGTGGGACTGGAACCCACTTCCAACTGGTTCCCAGGCCTGTGTTCTCTGCCTCTCCTCCAATGCACCCATTCCACAGGCCCAGGGTGGGCAAAGACTTGGTCCACATAACGCAACAGAAAGCAAAGAAGGAAGCAATGATGCTTCTCTCTTTGTATAGATGGGGAAACTGAGGTCTAGGATAAGGCAGTAACCTCTGCACTGGCAGTGAGTTTGCGTGGGTGGTGCTGTGTGGGACAGATGTGGTGGCCCAGGGAAGGGCAGTGCAGGCCTGGTCTTGAACTTAGTGGAGGTGCTCGTGCTGCACCTGGAAGCCGCATGGGCACCAGAACAGATGTGCAGCGGGCCATCCGGCACGATGTGTGGCACTGTGCCAGGACAGGTGGCTGGAGCGCTTGAAGTCCTAGCTGCAGGAGCCAAACATCGAAGGGGTTGAGCTTAGAAGCCCTGCCCACAAAGAAGTGGGCACACTCACTTGAGAGGGCCTGGCTCTCCTGGGGCACCTTGCTCTGGGATGAGCTCCAGGGCTCCTCCTCCAGCTGCACCGTGAACTTGGAGGAGACCCTGTGGGTGTTGATGAGCAGATGGGAGCCTAGGCGTGCGCAGGTCAAGGCCCCGCAGTGGAGGAGGAGGTCAAGTAGTGATCTTCTGCCATGGGGGAAGGGGACCTTTGAGGGATGGGGTCTTGACATGGCCTTGACAGAGGAGGACCCAGGGTGGCTGGGACAGCTAGGGCGGCAGCAGCAGTATCTGGAGCCGAGTGTATTTGTAGTTTCCCAAATAGTCACTACCCTCTCTCTACAGCTTCTACTCTTTTCTTTAAAAAAAATATGTTTGCGAATGTAAGGTGTAGTTCTTGCTTGTCATATATATTTTATTTTTTGTGAAAATTGGATCACATTAAAGGTACTGTTAGCATACCTACTTTGAGTTTCCCTAAAATTACTGGAAAACAACATGATTTTTAATGACTGAATAATTTTCACCATATGAATACTTTATTTTTTCTCAATTAAACACTCATTTTAGAAATGTTTGTTTCCAGTGTTTATGCCATCTCAAGGAATGCTGCAAAGAAACATCCTAATCAAATCTCTGAGCAGGTCGTCAGTAATGTCTTTTGACAGAGTCCTTGAAGGAAAATTTCTGGGTCAGAGTATATGCATTTTGAATATTTTTGGTAGTCAGTACTGATTTGCCACCCATTAAGGTTTTAATATTTTATATATATATGCCTGGGTAACCACCAATTATCTTCATCATTTCCCCTGGCGAGCCATCTCTGACTTCCTGCCCATTCTTACCCACCCCTACCCCTACCAACCCATCTCTACCATCATATACTCCAAGAGCTTAAGTGAACCGTCCCCTCTCAGTTCCCATATCCCCCTAGCTGTATTATAATAAAAAGCTCACCGGGGGTCTTCTTCACCTGCCCCAGACTGTTCTAACTGTATCTTCCATCTGTGTATCTAATCCCAGCACAGAACAAGATGTCTCAGCTATAGCAGCACAGTAGTTGCTCAAAAAATGTTTAATGAATGAATACTAAGTATGTTAATCTGATTTTTTTTCCATATCAAAAATTATCTAATTTTCATTCAACAAAAATGTATTGAACATTTGCAGGCACTGTGCTAGTAGCTGTTGTCCAAAGATGATTAAGACCTGGTCCCAGTAAATCTATTATACTTCAATAAAAATAAAAGAAAGGGAGAGAGGAAAGAAGGAGAGAAAAAAAGACCTGGTCCTTGCCCATGACAGTTTGTGGTCTAGTGAGGGAAACAAACAACTACGTGTAATACATGGGTATAATAGGTGCAGTGATCGAGGTCTATATATGAAATGCAGAGCGTGCAGCCAAAAAACATTTAGATCATCCCAGATACGTGTGCGTGTGCTGCATATATAAAGAAAGAGGGTCTACCTATCTGTGGCCACAGCTCTATTCCACCCTTCCGTCTGTCCCTTCACTCAGTAACTCCATGTTTGCCTTTAATACTTCAGTGTATTGTCTATCTTTTTACTCTATTCTCAAACTGCACCTCAACTTCAAATTGGAAGATGAGTGTTACCTGTACGTGACATGTCAGTTCACATAGAGAAAGATGTAAAGGAAAACAGTTCTATTTTTTAAAGTCAATATACTAAAGATCCTCCTGTCTAGAAGGCAGACTTCTTTTGCTTTAGATCTATTAGGACTCAGGAGAGATACTTAGAATTTAAAGTTAGTGGTAGTTGCCGCAGAGGACGCTTATAGTTACTCTCATACTGCAGCCCTCACCAACTTCCTGAATCGCTCCCACCTTGCTCAGATTCCCCAAAGATACATATGAGAATGTAACAAGGTAAAGAGATACTCTTCATTCCTATAGAGGATTTCTGCCCTGAAACCCACCTCTTTTTCCACCAAATGAATTGTCTTGGCAGCCTTGAAGGAAACCTGAAGATCTTGCCCCCATAAATGGCTGGATTTCTCTTATTTGAACCCCAATTGACTCCTGGATCCCCAGGAACTCATTGGAAAACCAACTTCCTAAACTCTCCTCAAAGTCTCCCATGGATCCAAAGAATTCTCAATGGTTTTCCAAAGTGTCCAACCCAAGCATCTACCCATTTGTCAACCAAATGGTTTTATTATTTCTGTTTCCTTTCCAAAAGGTCTGCCTCCACAATTTTGTCATTTCTGTCGTTGAAGAGTGGGACTTAGGAGAGGAGAAAAAAGGATATCCACGGTTTGGGTCTCACTTCTCAAGGTGGATGTGTTTTCCCACCTCTTTCTAGTGATGTTCTGTTGGTTCTTTCTAAATGATTTTCCACCCTCCTCTTGGTAGATAGCCAAAACTCCTTGACACCTTATGGTGAGGGAGATAGCATGTAGGACCAACAGAAGCACCTTCTGGCCGACTCATGAACCCAGGACTCGTTTGCATCATGCCCCGGGTGGTGGGGTGGTGTTAGCTGAAGGTTTCATACAATATTTGTGGAGACTTACTATCCCTAGTCCAGAAAGGGGACGAGAAATGGCAAGACTTCAATTAACAAACTAAAAATAAAAACCAAGAGATATGTCTTTATCTGCTTGTGGAAAAAGTTTATAAATCAGAACCATTGTTGGGAGTCCAATAAACCTGAGAGTTTTGTATTCATTTTTTTTAGTGTTCCATGAAATAAATTTATTAAGAGCATGTAATTTTAAAGCCTTTCTGTACATGGAACTGGAGTGGTATGTGCAGGTAACCAAACTAAAATATGCCTTCAAGGGCATTTTCTTTCATGTGTTATTGAATTTATTTCATCATTCAAGAAAAATAAAATAGTCTTGATACCATATCACTTATTTTTTAAACAATAGCAATATTCTGGTAACATGCTTAAATGAGAGACAGTTCACCTAAACAAAGTTTCCAGATATGTTACACTCCCATGGGCAACAGCAGAAACTCTTAAAAATGAGTGTTGCCACTACCACTTTACAGTTGGTAGAGGTTAAGAGTCCAAACTTTGAAATTACAAAGACCTGGCATTAAATTTCAGACCTTCTACTTGTTAGCTGTATGAATTTATTCATTTCCCTAAGCCTCAGTTTCCTCACCAGTAAAATGGGGATAATACCTACCTTTGTTGAGGTCTTGTGAGGATTAGAGAGACAGCACACTGTGTTAAGCATATAGTGAGTGCTCAATAAATGATAATTAGGCACGTGATTATGTATAAAACAGGGCAAACTAGTGGGGGTAAAATGGGTGTTTAAACATAGTAGAAATAACCACCTCTCTTAAACAGTTCACTTGTAAGAACTATTGAAGAGAATGGTTTTCCATGGCCATTAGTCCTTCTTGGTTTTGAACTTGTGGCCAAAGATAGTAAAATTGCCACAGAAAGATTTCCTGTGTCTATAATCCCCTTGCTATGTATATGGAAGTCCCACAAAATGAAAACTACATTTTTATCAACAAAAAAAGCTGACAAAGAAATTTGAACAATCCTCTACAGATTAAAGCTTCTTGAAAACTGAAATGTATAGAAATACCAAAAATGTATGCCATTTTACAGATCATATCCATAGATATTTGGAAGAAACATTTTTCTTGATTATCGTAATACAAATCTCCACCATGCACAGGACATAAAGACGAAGGCCAGCAGCACCATGAGCAGAGAACAGGGCATTTCCTTCCCTGAGACCATCACTGAGTCCATAGCAAAATACTCTTTCCTAACAGCTTCACTCTGGATGTTGACTAAGAGAAGGAGAAAGGTAAACCTACTAGCATGCCAGGCCTGAGCACAGGGACTAATTTTAATAAATCAGAATAGAACATAAAAATGTCAACTTAATCAAGCATTTAAATTTTATTAATCAAGCCTAATTTTTATGAGTGCAAATAATCACTGAAGCTGGACAAATTTGTTCTCGATTGCATCAGAAACATAATTTTAATATTTAATGGACTGATGAATTTAAATGGAGAATTATCTTTATGAAACATGCTCCTCATAATTTGCCATTAAATGAGAAATTTTTTAAAAATCAACATAAATCTTACATAAAGGTTATTTAACTAAATGTTGGCACTATAAATATTATAAATACATTATGCACTAATTTAGCAATCACACAGTACACTACATAAAGCTGAAATGATAAGTGGACCAGGCAAGCTTTTCCTAGAATATAGAGCTCTTGTGTTATATTGTGGGAAGCTCATGATAAAATGGATACAGAGGTTTTGTGTGAGGTTTCCTGAACATCCTTTTCATGCAGGCTTTTGTACTACAATTCACCATTCACCACACACATTCTTTCCAGTTCCAATGTAGGTCTAAACCCACATAGGCTGTCTTTTGGGAGGTGATTATTCTTTACAAAAAAGGTAAAAAATATTTTATCATTATTATTTATAGAAAAGAAATACAAGGAAAAAACTGAAGTTTTCTATGATTTTTTGACATTCAAAATCTGCTCCATTTTTAAAGTTAGACTTTCTGACAATGTTCTCAGGCCTCAAAATATTCTAGGCACAAGGGAAAAAAAAGAAGAAAAATCAAATTAGCATCAGAATATTTTTCTCTTCAAATGTCCACCTATTCTTCTCACCCCCTCTACTACTCCCAATTGCATTGCTTAAAATAGGCAGTAGCAGTGAATTTTTGTAAAAAGTAAATCAAACCTAACAGAGCAATATGGTTCAAAAGTTTGCTCATATTAATCTCCAAGATTAATGGTTTTTTGTTTTCAAATTCTATTCTTTAAAGGTACCTAATCTTCCCAAAGTGTAGCATTTACCTTTATTATATCTGCTAAACTCTACATTTACCTGAAAAGAACTTCTTGCCTATTGCAACTCTAATGCTCCCAAACATATCTGATGGGGTTAGAGTGAAGAACATTTCTGAGAAGACTGGAAAAGACTGGAGATCATAGCAGCTCCCTCCCCCTGCTTTGCAGAAAATGTTTTAAATAGATAATGTGGACTCTTTATTAGACACTTAAAAAAAATTCCTAAGGTTGTTTTTAAAACCTGAGACATTTAAAATTGTGCCCTTTTTTGTTACAAATTTGTGCGTCTGGAATGGAAACTTGGTTTTATAGAGAGAGGCTAAAGCATATAACTTTCTTTTTTATTTGAAATCTGTTTATTATTAATGAACAAAAATGTTTTGCTTTGAAAATATTAAATTTTATAAAATAGATTAGTGGTAAGTGTAGTTATCTTTCAATTTCATTTGCAAAGCACATTAAACAATTCAATTTTTTGGCCTTTTGTATAATTTTTAACCCAAAAAATAATATTGCTTCAAGAAAGTATTAGTTTTTAAAAAGCACATTGCAAGTTAATAGTTGACCTATTTTTTTCCCTGCTCAATCAAATTAACATGTAATATTGTAAAGACTCCAAGATTAGAATTTTCCCTACAAGCGAAAATACAATACATTGTGAAGCCTTTAGATGGAGACATAGTTCAAATAAACATTAGAATTCCGTTCACAATGCTTTGTGTAAGTATAAAAATGAACATTTAAGAATACTGAGAAGGAAATATGAAAAGAAATTCATTTAAATGCTTACACTGATTATAGAATTTATATTGTATTTAGCCTTTCTTAATGGAATGGTTTTTCTGCATATTAAGCTGACAAAGACTAAAATGTTACATACTCTTGGCCAGTAAAGTAAATTTACTGCCCTTGCACCTTACAGCAAAGCATATTATACTGCAAATAAGAATGCTGTTGTCGATGATGCAGAATTCAGGCCGTACGTAATCGGTGGCATACATCAAAAGTCATCTGATAGCCACATTAAAGCCACATTTCCTATTAAGAATCAGACTAAATTATAACATGGCACTTCCCAGAATGAGCCAAGGAAACGCATTCTGCAAGAAGAAATAATTGTATCTGAGTGTCTCTGTAAAAATCCGGAAGTCTTTTAGCAGTAAGTAATGATGCTTTTCTTTTTAGTCTGCCTTCTTTTGTATTGCAATATATTCAGCTTCACTGGCAAGCCTATCACACTAATTATTATTACATCTAGTGGTTCAGTTGTCTTGATGACTACTGTAGCTGAAATACTCCAAGGTCAAATTCTTAATAGCGTGAATCAAACCAAGCAGCCATCATACATGCAGTTGCTTTTGAGATAGACTAAACAGTGTTTTCCAGACCTGTTTATGGGTTTTATTATTCTTTCAGATGTGGAGTAAATTATACGTACAGGTTAATTGCACCATTCATTTTGCAAAAGTTCCTTCTCAAAACTCTTGAGAAGTGCAGGTGTCCTGTGGTGAAAGTGACAGCACAGGTGCACCTGTAATGATCTTATTGACCACAAAAGTCTTCAGCCCAACCTCCTGTGCTTTTAAGTGATCCGAAATAACCTGAGTGATTGGTTATATGCATCTTCTCAAGTCATAGACTTTCAATAATTTCATATGATACTTGCACGTGTAATACAGCCATTGGCACACAAATGCCTGTTCTGCTTGGGTTATGTACACACAAAATGGTATAAATGAACTCCAGACCATGTTGAAGCAAACTGCTCTACCCAAATTCCTCCATATCTCTAGAGTGGAAATAAGCATTTAGTTTGTAATGTATCCAAATATAAGCATCTGTACACATTTGGATGTTCTATGAATATAAAATTAAATATGAAACTTCTTTCTTTTGTGACAGTTTTCTTTCTTTAATTTTTTAACATTGCAGTTGCACATCTGGACAGCAGTGATTTCTTCTTTAATTTAAATGTGTTGCTTTTTTATAGACCGTTTTGAGTAAAGCAATTTGAATTGTGCAACTATTCATTCTGAACATAGAAAAACATCCATTTAATTCAAAGATTATTTCTGAGGGAAAAAGTAAACATATGAAAGAAACTGGTTTGTGTCAGCTTTGGCTTTCCAGGGTTTTTGGCTTTGTGGTACTCAATACTTATCTTACAAAGGTAACATAACCAAGATTTTTCCTTTTTGTTTAAAGAGATATAAATAAGTGGAAGACTTTAGCCCTGGGAAAATCATAATACAAAGTGTTTTAAGAATTATTCATGGAACTTTTAACCCCCTTTTGTCATTTTAGCTTTCAAACATGCACCCTAAATTAGCATTAAAAAGCAGGACTTTGGGGCTTCCCTAGTGGTTGAGAGTCCGCCTGCCGATGCAGGGGACACGGGTTTGTGCCCCTGTCCGGGAAGATCCCACATGCCGCGGAGCGGCTGGGCCCGTGAGCCATGGCCTCTGAGCCTGCGCGTCCGGAGCGGGAGAGGCCACACAGAGAGAGGCCCGGGTACCGGAAAAAAAAAAAAAAAAAAAAAAAAAAAGGCAGAACTTAGTATCCACTGTCCCGTGATGATTTTAATAGTGAAGTTTACCCGAATCTACTTTTCCTCATCCTTTTACTGTTTTGGTCTGCCTTTTCTGCATCCTGCTGGTCCCCTCCCTTATACATCTTTGTCTAGGGGAGTAATTCTAAACATATTGTCATATTTTTGTTCAGATTACCAGCATCATTTTTAACATTTTCAGCCAAATAAAATTTTATTTCCTTGCAAATCATAAAGCATTTAGTTGTGTCAAATTATAATTAAAAGTCATAATATTAATAGACCTCCTATACAACTGTAAAACATACAGATTCTTCAGATGCAGTTTTGCTCCATTTTGAAAATGGATTTTTAAAATATACAGCTACATATTATATTGTATATGTTAATGACAAATGTTTAGCAAATGTGGACTATGAAAGAAGAAATATTATGCTTCTAAAAATAGTGTTTTCTGCTTATTCTTTGGCTGTAATGTAGCTGGAACGCTGCATTTGGGGCTGTCTACGTGTGTTTTTTAAAATGTCATCTTTATTAGTATTACATTCAAGGAATAGTACCAAGAATCAGTTTCTTTCAAGACCTTCCTCCAGTGTGTGGCATGTAAGTCTGTGACGGGCGACATTACAGAAGGTCATGTCACTTTTAACTGCTTGCATTACATCTTTCTGATTTCCCTAGTGCCCTTCCTTTGTTTGATTAATACTACTTGCTTTCAAGCAAGGTATCAGAAAGCATAATTTGGAAAAAGAATTCTAGGGCCAATCTGAGATATTCCCCCTTATGAAAAGAGGAAAAAACCCAACTTTGTAAAAATGTATCTTTTCTACCACATGCATTTTTGTCACTCTTCATTTTTTTTTTCCTCAAGGAAATCCTACAGATGTCTTGTTATTAAATTATTGCTGACAAATGTTTGGGCAACTGGACTTTGTATACTTGAAAACAAAACTATGTAGCCCTTATTTGGTTTTATCTGAAGAGGAAAGAGCTGGAATTTGAGACTGGGACTCCTTTATTTTATTTGTTTCCTTAGTTTAGTGTTAAACTCCAGCACTCTTTCTAAATAGTAGGTGTTACTTGAGTTCTCTAGAAAAGGTTGCAATTTTGTGCAATCCTTAAATGCACTTCAGTGATATATACAGTTTGTTTTCAAAAGCTCAGTTTGCAGTTTCTGTATTCATTGCATTTGGCCAGGTCTTATGTCTTAGAGCACAGCCCAGCTTCTGAGACACTGTTGCCTTTAAAGCCATCCATTTCATTGGACCCTTAAAGCCTGAAAATTAGTTGTGAAACCATTATCATGTTAATCGGGAATCTTTATCCACAACTCTACCTGTGCCGCTTTATATGTTCCTTAGTGTCAATGAAACAACCAGAATTGTGTATGTCATTCAGAACCCTGAATATTTTGCCCAGGAAAAAATATATATATCATTTAATTTCCAAAAATTAATGTTTAAATATTATTAAATTGATGTTATTTCTACTTTTATTAGTAGCTCACATTTTTTAGTACTTCGGTACAGGAACTGTGCTGAACACTTTAAACACATTGTCTCATTGGACCCCTAATCAACACTGTGGGGAAGGTGCTATTATCATCTCCATTTTCCAAGGCACCTTAAGCTTCATCTGAGCAAACCATAACAGTGGGATACATTCTGAAGCAGCTTAAAGGCATCACTAGGAAACCATCTGTATTATAAATCCTCACTTGTAGATGTTTATGTTGTAATGTTAAAAAGTCACTGGAGGAGGGGAAAAGCCCTCACTCGGGTGCTACAACGCAACACAAAAGCCTCTCGCTAACACAACACTTTTCTGCCAAATGTAAAAGCAAATAGTTGTGTTTGGGTGATTCTGGCTGCGCATTTGTGGGGCAGTTGTGCGTAGCCAATTTCCCACTTGTGCAGGGTGGGAACAGTTTGGGTTTTGCAAAGGAAGAGCCTGATTCTGTAGCTCTTTTGAGTCCTTCTTGAACATAAGATCTGCAACTGATTTGTGAAATGCATAAATTAACTTCTTGGTTTTTTTATGGTTCGATAATAGTTTGAATCTTTGAAAATTAAAGATAGTGGAGATCTCCAAATCTTAAAGTAACAGTTAAATATGCATGCTTTCTATTGCCAGGCAAATCTTTGAAAACAGTTTGAATATTTGCTTTTATTAATCTGCATCATTGATTAGGTATAAGTCTTTGCAGATGAGCTAGTTGAGCTCTGTGAGATAAATGATAGGCCCTCTTCCAAAATGCATGTTCAAAGATATGAAGCATAGATGAGGTTTTCTTCTGTTCAGTCTATCAACAAATATTTCTTGAATACTTATTATGAACTGCTAGGCACAATCTGACACCATTCTGCCTTCCTTGAACTGTAGTACGATGGTAAATACTGAAGAGGAGAGATACATAATACATTCTTAACAAGAACCACCTAAAATATTGTTTGATTTTTATGTATAAGAATAAAAATATAATATTCATTTCATTTTCCATATTTGATATATGACTCTACATGAGTAATTTTAGGAAAAAAATTATTTAATCTAATATATATCAAATAATCATTGTATACCTGAAATATATATAATTTTTATTTTTTAAAAATAGATAATGACAACCTTAAAATATTACTTAATATAAATCTAAAATTTATAACACCATTTTATAAGAGATACAAAAGTATAATCATTAAAAAAAATCATGTGAGAGGTCAATCGTTTTTTTGTTTTTCTTTTCCTTTTTTCCCTTTTATTTTATTTTATTTTTTTGGTTTTAGAACTGAGCAGGGTTTCAGAGCTGGCTCTGCTATCCCACAATCTGGGTCTGAGTTCTAGTTTAGCTACTTGCTGTGTTAGGTGAATTCTTTTGATGCAACACAATGTACTGAAATATTGTGACTGCCTCTCCTATTTCAACCTCCATCACAAAGGTCCCAGTTTGGAATAGTCTGGCATACAGCACCTCAATTATATATTGTCACTATTGTTGTCTATATATTTATGATATGCATGCTTCAAATTTTCAGGAAGTTAAAAGTCAACATGAAAGGCTATCTGATAGCCCCCATTTAAATTCTATTGGATTATAAGCCTCTTGTGGGCTGACATGACTATAGATGAAGTATATGTGTGTTATTCATCTTTCTATTCCCACAGTCCCTAATACTGTGCCTTGGACAAGGGCGTTTGTAATAAATGCTTATGGAGTGTCTGAGTATAGTTAGAATGTCAAGAGTCCTTCTTTCTTGCTGTGGCTGAACTATTTTATATGTCCCCCAAATCAGTGTAAACTCTAACCCGATACTGGAAACAGAACATTGGGCTACTCTGATTCTTTTGAAATGCTGAGTGTCCAAATGAAAGACCACCAGATTCTACCACTTAATAGAAGATTTAAAGTATGACATTAAATTAAGAACAATTTCCCAGTTTGTCAGATGCTTTTAGTTATATACCAGTTCGTGAGAACTAGAAGTTTGTGTTTGGGTTCTTCTTTTAAATCCGTTAATGCTTTTAGAAACTTTGCGAAAAATTATTAGGATAACTGAGCATCCTGACGTATTATCTCGGTTTATGTAACTCTTTGTTTAGTAAGTCTTAGTTACTGAAGTTTTCATTCATAGCATATTCCTGTCTCTTTCCTAAAGCCACATGAAAGAAGAGCTAGCTATCTCTGTCTTCTAAAGTTAGGAGCTTGGGAGAAAGGTTTAAAAATATTTGATAACCATGATTCTGTTGAGTTTATTCAGAGATAAAGATACTGGATAAAAAAATAGAAGCACCACAAGAAATTATATCAAATGGCATAAATACAGTTATAAGTTAGCACTTACCTGAATAAGAGCTCCCCCCAGAGTTTTTAAATTTTTGGATTCCATGGAGTGTGTGTGTATAAAAACATAATTAAACACCTGAAATGGGGTGAGGTCTCATTTGTAATGCCTGTAGTTATATATTGATCCAGGCAAGGGGAAATTATTTGGCAAATCCAAAATGACTATACCATTCTGCTGAAGTAGGTAAACCAGGAGCCATTAAAAAATACATGCGTGCATATCTATCTACATGGGTTATATATACATAATATACACATTTGATTATTGAATACATCTTTTCTTTCAGTAGTAATGTTCATTCTCATAACATAATCCATGTGTAAAATCACAGAGAATTAAAATTAGAGTTTCAGGTAATCCACAAAATGAACAAGTAATTCAGAGATGGTCAAGAGTTGACACTTACATGTCAGAATTAAAATTGGAGCCATGAAAGATATTGTTAGCTTTATGCCATAGCTCACCAGCATGAATCAATGAACAGGCATAGATTTTTATCTTAGGGTTTGGTGACAAGTAAATTAGAAATAGCAGAGCTGTTTTCTGCTCAGTTATCTAGCTCCAAATTTAAAGTGCCTAATTTAATATAGACAGTGGAGTAGGTAAAAAAAGAAATCTCCTGATTTAAAGCATCCTTCAAATTAGTGTTAGTTTACCTTATGCATATTTCCAATTCTTTAAATTGTCACAGAACATTTCACACAAATAGGGTTCCCCTGACTGGGATTCAGTTCCCTGGTGTTCATCAATTAAAGGCATAGCATTTTCCTAATCCCTATCTCTAGATCAGATATTCCCTCTCAGTGCGTCCGTTTCAAATGTTAATAAAGTTTTCACTTCTAAAAGGTTCAAAATGACAGAACAAAATTCTCTCCTTTAAGAGCATGAAAACGACTTCTGTTTCTGTCTGCAGGTAGTGGAGGACATGCTAGAGGACGAGGAAGAAGAAGATGACAAAGATGACAAGGTAATTATCTTTCCCAGCACTTGGGTACCTGGGGATGGGGAAATGTAGACATGACACTGTTTTCACAGACAGTTAAAAAGGAGTTGAAGTGTTTGAGTCCAGAAAATTGGACAGTGCTGTTTATCATCCTAACAATGCCACTGCATGTTGCAAAGAGGCAGAGAGGGCTATAAATCGTCTTCGCTTTTGTCCAGAGCTGGGTCAAATATTTTTCTGCCAGGAACAAAAAAATAATAATTCAGCTTGTCTGGAACTTGATAGCTCTCACGAAGATAACGGCAGTGACAACTGTTTTTGAAGGGCAAAAATTTGTCCTATCTTGAGTATTACAAATCAGGCTACACTTGGGGGGAAGAGAGGAGTGAAAAAAATAGCAGCCTGCATGTGTCAAACATGGATATTGTCATCTGTAATTTTCCAAGAATTACTCAGCAAAAGAACACGTGTGCGGAGGGCTCCAGAGGGCATTTAAATAATCCCAGAGCTCACTGCCCTGGCTTCAACTTGGAATGGGCCGGGGCTCCTTGGTCAGGAAAGTCTGTTCAGAGAGGCCCGTATTTCGATTGCTGGTTGGCTTGGGGTTGGTGACGACGGTAAATAACAGCTAGTTTCTGGGACTGCTTGACTGGTTGTCCCCTGGGGAGAGGGGACAACTGGAAGGAGGAATCAGAATGGCCTTGCACCACTGCAGCAGTGGCTGAGGTCGGAAGAACAGCTTTCTATGGCAAGGAGGCTAGTGATGCTGGTTTATCATCATCTTTGGGCACTTCTAGATCTAAAATCCAAAAAGTCTTAGGGTGCGATTGAGGGGAGGGGGGTGACTGAGGGGGGAGTGAGAATATCATTCATTATTTCCACATTGTTCAGCCTATAAAACCAGATTTTGACCTTCATGGAATCTATCTGACTTTTGTTATAGTAAAGCACTGAAATTTTTTAAAGAAAGGAGAAAAACACTGTATCTTAATTTATGCCCTTGACCTTTGATTCCAGTAGAGATGTACACTTATATCCCAGTATAAGAATTTGAGTGCTGGAAGCAAGCATTGGAAATGTCAAAAAAATTCACAGTGATTAGTTAACTTCCCAAATGATTTTTTTCCTGACATATTCAATGCTGGAAGGAAAACAGAAACATACACACACACACACACACACACACACTTTCTCCCTTCTACTGCTATTTCAAACATTTTTAAATTCATAGAGTTTTTATGTGAGATTTTTCTTCTGGACATCATTTAGTCATTAGCAGCATCATCAAACATAAAGTAACAACAAAATCTCCTTTCTGCAAAAACACATATGTGCTTGTTTTTAATGTTGAATAACATGAGCATACACTTCTGGCAATAAATGATATGATTTATTGGTAAGGTCAGTTGTAGAGCTGTAGAGAGCTTGTATTTAAACTCAACATGCCAGCTCTGAATCATCATTTCTCTGCTGATAAACACTGAGCTGCCATCCATTTATGGCCATTTTCCCTTGCTTGTTGCTGCTTTATTATTAAAGCCACCTTAAAGGTCCATTCCGGTAGCAGACATTTCCCGAGAAATGTTAATAAGTGGAAACCCTTGGTGAAGTCTAGTACTTCAGTGCCCCTGCTTGAAGTCAACCTATATTTTTTTAGCCAGTTTGTTGATATTCTATACCACTAATCTCCCTTTTTGGTCATCTTTTAATAGAGAGGGTGTTAGGAGTGGCACACTGTTAGACGTTAGCACACCTGGTTAACCAGTTCACCAAAACATAGATGTCAAGTAGAACATGCCAGGGTGGAAACAACCCCAGATCTCTGGAGTGGCATCTGTTGTTATCCAGTGTTTGGTTGTCTGAGATTGACACCCTGGTTCTAACATATTTTCAGGTCTCATTACCAAAGTTGATTGAAAGCGAGCGCTTAAATGACTGTGTGAATTTAACTGTATTCTTCTGTACAGGATGCCGACAAACGGTGTGTTTTCCATATGAAAGGATTGTGAGCTGATTTTCATAAATCCAACCCTTTATTTGAGTGATATATAAGAAGGTTTTGCTTTTTTTCACTCATAACGCAATTGATAGTATAAAAATCATATCTGAACAAAAAGAAAATTTCAAATGTAATAATTTACGATAGACTTTTAGGGACTTGCATCATAGAGGGAAGAATCGTAGAGTGGAAAGCTTATATTCTGGAAATACAAAGTTTTTTAATATAAGAAATGAAAACAGGAAAGGATCCTTCAAGTTTCTATTTACCAGTTTCCGTCTCTCGACTGGCTCTCGCAGTGGTAAATGTAAGTCTTGGCTATCAGATGTGTCTGAGTGGGAGAAGGGTAATTTCCTACTTTAAAAAATTCATTGGTTCCTCTATTTAAAGTTTGTGTATAGAGTCATGCGTAATGGAGTTTCATGAGAAAACAAGTGTGTTTTTTGCCATACGAGCAGGTACTGACCTCTAGCTCTCATTATTTCTCTGTTTTCTCATATGGTATAATAGTGGGGTCAGGTCAGTGGGTCCTCTTATAGGATAAAAGTAAAAAAGATTAATAAATGTGCCAAAGCCTCACTTTAATTGAACCTGAAGCATATGTTGCAAGTATGTAAAATACGTCCCAGATGTTTCACCAGGGCCAGTGTCTTGGCTTTCCCTGATTACCACAAGGCAGCTATTAGTCCTGTAACCTTTGGACTTGGGGGTAAATGGGGTATTACGTGGCACAGAATGAGAGCACCTGTTTTCCATTCAGCAAAGACCCCTGGCAGGCTGTGCCTAAGCCCATTCATATGTTTTCACTTAACAGATTGTTGGGCGATTATGAAAAGTGTCTTTCTTTAGAGCCAGCATTGATATTAGTCACTCACAATGAAAGGACAAGTCATTGGCTACTTGACAAGGTCTGTGTGAGCAGAAACTGAAGTTGTTCACTTCTTTTGAGCTTGGAGTGTTTTCCCTCAACATAATTACATAGATGGCATATATAGACACAGGTATAAGAAGTTGAAGCAAAGATGATAATTACTTAACTGAATAGTTTTGTAATAGCTTTTCTTTAGTACTGACTTTAGCACCTGGGAAGACTTTGGTTAAAGTTGGTAAAAACAAAGTCGTGATTTACCTGACTTCCCAGATCTTGAAGTTTTTCCACATTATGGACCATGAGTATTTTTTCGTAAGTTCTTCCTTTTTACTAAAACAGCTAATCATTAATCAGGTGAGGGTTTGTGATACTCAGACTTATCCTTTTTTCTAAGAATCCATTGTCCACATTTGCTTAAATCTAAAATTAGGCGACTTCTCTCTTAATCCAATTCCATGGTTTCCACAAAAGCAGAGAATATGGGTTTTAAAGGGTGAGTCTTAGTTATAAATCATTGACTTGTTAATATTTTCATTTATATCTGCCTTATGTAGTAGCTCTAGGTTAAGCTGTGCTGGAGATGAAATTTTTCTTGAATTAAATGTTAGAAAGACATCATCTTGCATTCTCGTTTGCCTTTGTTGTAAAGCATTCTTTCAGCCATCAACCACAAAGTCACAGTTTGATCTGATTTTTTTTACCTGACACCAAATTCTGCCTTTGTGGTTAATACAATATCTTTATAAATAAGGCTTAGATAAATTACCTACGTGGAACTATCAACAAACATATAATAGTGTTTTTCACCATGTTACATATAATAATACAGTGGTCAATCTGCATAATCTAGACATCTAATTAATGAAGATTAGCTTTTGTTTTGTAGCTTTAAAAGTTTAGGCATGCTTCCCATGTTATGTCCTACCCTTATAATAGGATCCAGCTGCAGTATCAGGAAGCAGAAGATAGAATGCAGGTTTTCCTCAGGAAAAACATGGATCCAAATGCATGGCATTCTAGTAATGTTTATCGAAAAAAGATATTAAAATGTTCAGACATTTATGCTTACATTGCTTCTCTATTTTCTTCAGCCATTATGTCAATGCTACTGTGTTTCAAGATAAGTAGCTACAATGAATGAAATATATCTGACTTACGTCAGAACATAGATTATTTGCCTTAATTCTCAAGATCTGTATGTTCTGGTTTGATCCTCCAGCCCTAAACATGTATATAATATACCCAAGAGGCATACATCTCTGCATCTCAAATCAACTGTGAGGGGGGGAAGAAAGAGAAAACTCTAATAAGTAAGTGGTATGAGAGGAGCTTTTAATCTGACAAAATGGTATTTTCTAGTTATAGTCAATGAAATAACTACATGGTGGGGAAATGGATTAAAGCTTTGGAGAAAGGCAGGAAAAGAGGAGACAAAAAAAAAATCCTAACTTATCTTTAAGTGGAATATCATTGTATTAGCTTATTAGTATTTTATTTTTTATTTTATTATTATTTATTTTATTTTATTTATTATTTATTTTAAAATTTTGTGGTTAGTATTTTATTAGTAGTATTATTGGTGTTATTGCTGCATAACAAATTATCACAAACTTAGAGGCTTTTTTTTATTTTAAAATATTTATTTGCTAGGACTAGCAATAGTTCATTATAAAATATTAAAATAGGATTTCTGTTTCTTTTTTTCATATTTTAATTTTATTGGAGTATAGTTGATTTACAATGCTGTGTTAGTTTCAGGTGGACAGCAAAGTGATTCAGTTATATGTATACATATTGTCATTCTTTTTTAGATTATTTTCTCATATAGGTTATCACAGAATATTGAGTAGACTTCCCTGTGCTATACAGTAGGTCCTTGTTGGTTAAATCTACCTTATATATGGTAGTGTGTGTATGTTCATCCCAAGCTCCTGCTTTATCCCTCCCCCCCTCGTTTCCCCTTTGGTAACTGTAAGTTTGTTTTTGGTTCTGTAAATCTATTTCTGTTGTGTAAATATGTTCATTTGTATCTTTTTAAATTAGATTCCACATATGAGTGATATCATGTGATATTTGTCTTTCTCTGTCTGACTTTCTTCACTTAGTATGATAATGTCTAGTTCCATCCATGTTGCTGCAAATAACATTATTTCATTCTTTTTTATGGCTGAGTAATAATATTCCATCGTATATATGTACCACATCTTCTTTATCCATTCCTCTGTTGATGGACATTTAGGTTGCTTCCACGTCTTGGCTATTGTAAATAGCGCTGCAGTGAACATTGGCGTGCGTGTATCCTTTCGGATTGTGGTTTTTGTCTGGATATATGCCCAGGAGTTGGATTGCTGGATCATATCGTAGTTCTATTTTAAGTTTTTTAAGGAACCTCCATACTGTTCTCCATAGTGGTTGCATCAGTTTACATTCCCACCAACAGTGTAGGAGGGTTCCCTTTTCTCCACACCCGCTCCAGAATTTGTTATTTGTAGACTTTTTGATAATGGTCATTCTGACTGGTATGAGGTGATACTTCATTGTAGTTTTGATTTGCGTTTCTCTAATAATTAGTGATGTTGAGCATCTTTTCATGTGTTTTTTTGGCCATCTGTATGTCTTCTTTGGAAAAATGTCTATTTAGATCTTCTGCCCATTTTTTGATTGGATTGTTTGTTTTTTTGACATAGAGCTGCATGAGCTGCTTGTATGTTTTGAAAATTAATCCCTTGTCAGTTGCTTCATTTGCAAATATTTTCTCCCATTTTGTGGGTTGTCTTTTCAGTTTGTTGATGGTTTCCTTTGCTCTGCAGAAGCTTTTAAGTTTAATTAGGTCCCATTTGTTTATTTTTGTTTTCATTTTCATTATTCTAGGAGGTGGATCAAAAAAGATATTATAGCGATTTATGTCAAAGAGTGTTCTGCCTATATTTTCCTCTAAGAGTTTTATAGTGTCTGACCTTACGTTTAGGTCTTTGATCCATTTCGAGTTTATTTTTGCATATGGTGTTTGGGAGTATTCTCATTTCATGCTTTTACATGTAGCTGTCCAGTTTTTCCTGTACCACTCATTGAAGAGACTGTCTTTTCTTCATTGTATATTCTTGTCTCCCTTGTCGTAGAATAATTGACCATAGTGTGTGAGTTTATTTCTGGTTTAAAACCATATGCATTTATTAGCTGTCAGTTCAGTAGATCAGACGTCCAGGTGTGGCTCAACTGGGTTCTCTACTCAGTCTCACACTCAAGGTATCAGTCAAGCTGAGTTCCTGTCTAGAGGCTCTGCAGAAAAATCCACTTTCAAGCTCATTTAGTTTGTTGGTAGAATGAAGTTCCTTGTAGTTGGAGGACTGAAGCCCTTGCTTTCTTTTTTGGTTTTCTGCTCTTCGTCTCCACTTTCCATGGCCCCATCCATCTTTATATCCATCAGTGGAGAATCACGCCTGTCTCAAATCTCTTTCCTACTTCAAATCTGTTTCTTCAGGAAGAACCCAGTTGTTTTAAGGGCTCACCTGATTAGGTCAGGCCCACCAAAGATAATCTCCCTTTTTAAAGTGAACTGTGCTGTGTAACATAACCTAATCATAGGAATAACTATCCCATCATATTCAAAATCCCCCTCACACACAAAGGCAGGGGATTATTCAGGACATATACACCAAGAGGTAGGAATCTTGGCAGCCATCTTAGAATTCTGCCTGATACAACCATCTAGTCCCACCCATGCTCTAGAACAAAAATGGAACAGTCTTTCCATTTCTTGTTTTGCTAGACCCTGATATAACTATCCTACAGTAAAGAAATTAGAAAAGCCTGCCTGCCTAGACATGTCCTTTCAAACATTAGAGGGAACATCTCATACCAGAGGTATAAACTGAGATATATTTTATAGTCATAGTACAATATGTTCCACTTGCTTATTATTTAATTCACCTCTGCAGTGAGGGCGGTTGGGCATGCAGAAAGCCCGATGGGCTCTTTACCCTTGTTGCTTCCTTCTGGGGAGAAGAGCAAATAAGAATAAAATTGGCAAAAAGTGGGAAATGGTCCATTCCTCCTATTGGGAACCTGTTGATGCCTGGACCCACTGAGCAGATAGCCTACTGACCTCAAGTCAGTAGAAACAGTCTCTACTACCTCTAGAATCATAGCAAAATTAAAACTGGTGGATACCCAGGACAGGCAAAAGAAGGCTGCCTTGCTGCCCCATGGTCTTCCGTCTCCTGGAAGGCAGGAGGCCTTCTGCCTGCACACACGCATTTCACTCTCCCATTTGGCCTCCTCAGGAGCTGCCTCTGCACAGCCCTTGGGCCAGAGCCCATCCAGCACACATGGCTGGCCCCTGGAGCCAGGCTCTGTAACACTGTGACCCTGACTGGGGCATCATGGGATGTGTCCACAGTGACTGAGCTTTGCTTGATAAGTGGCATGGACCAGAGTCCTTAGCAGGAGTCTAGAATTAGGGGCCTCTGGCACCAGGTGTTTCTCATCCCAGGACCCCCTTATGGGCCAGTGGAATTTCTGAAATTCCATGATTCCTTTCTTTGAGCCCCTGACACTCAGCAGATCCCAGTCCATCCTCTCCCTGCCCCTTCTAGACCTCATTTTAAAATGAGGAAACCATAGTTCATACAACTTAAGTGAATTGCCAAAGGTGATATAGACAATAAGTGGCAGAGCCAGGGCTAAAACTCAGGTTTCCAAGTATGGCATCTTTACCCTTCCTTAAGGTTTTCCACTTAAAAAAAAAAAATGTAGATGCAAAATATCTCAGGGATGATCTTTAGTAGCACAATCAGAGAACATACTATCCAACCCAGCTAGGGGCTGTTTACATCTAGGTTTCCACTTCTTCTCACTGTTCTCTTATGCTTTCAGCTCTTTCCCATCATACCAGCTAAGGGACTATGTGGTAGGCAGAATAATAGCCCCTCAGAGAGGTCCCTGTCCTAATCCCTAGAACCTGAGAATACGTTACACTGCATGGCAAAGAGGCATTAGGTAGCAGATGGGATGAAGGTTGCTAAACAGTTCACTTTACAGTAGGGAGATTATCCTGGATTATCTGAGTGGGCCCAATATTACAAGTGTCCTTAAAAGTGGAAGAGACCATCAGAGTGTGCAGCAATGGCCAAAACCAATGCTCAGAACCTTCCCAGCAAGAAAGAAGAGCTGCTGAAACATCTGGACCACCTGAAGGTGGAGCTCTCCCAGGTGCACATCGCCAAAGTGACAGGCGGCATATGGTCCAAGCTCCCAGAGACCTGAGGTGTCTGCCAGTCTGTCACCCTTGTTCTCAACATCATTAACCAGATTCAGAAGGAGAACCTCAGAAAGTTCATAAGCCCCAGGATCTGCTGCCCAAGAAAGCATGTGCCCTGCACCGCAGGCTCAACAAGTACAAGTACAAGGAGAACCTGCCGATCAAGAAACAGCAGCTGGAGGAGCAGCCATAGAAGACCCACCATGGGAACACACAGTCAGGGCCAGAGCATTGGCATTAATAAAACACACACTGACTGGGGGCGGAGCAGGGAGGTGAGCGGCTGTACTGGCTTTGAAGGAAGAGGAAAGGGGCCATAAGCCAAGGAATGTGGGCAGCCTCTAGAAACTGGGAAGGCCCCTAGAGTCTCTAGAAAGAAATGCAGTCTTGTCCACATCTTGACCTTAGGCCAGTGAGATCCATTTTCAACTTCAGAACTGCCGAACTGTAAGATAATAAGTTTGTGTTGTTTAAGCCTAGGTTTATGATAATTTGTTACAGCAGCAATAGGAACTAATACAGGCACCTTCCAACTGCATTTTCTATACTTCTCAAAAAAAATGCTGCATTTTAAAAGCACTAGATCTGAGTTCCTATTTTTTCCCTATTATCTTAGTCCTACTCTTCTGTAAAAATATGGCTCTACAGTTCTTCATTTAATATGAAAACTAAAAACAGAATCTAACAAAACAAATATTTTTATCCAAATTGCCTTAGTTTTTATTTCAGAAAAGTTTGTCCAAAAGGAGAGTGGGTTAGAGCCCATCTCTAGTACAGTTGGTTACTTTCCTATTGAGGAACCTCTATTATTCGTTGGTGAGTGGAGCACCAAGGCATGGTTAACTTCATTTTTCAACAGAAGTTCACTTCCTCACAACATTCATTCCATTCCTTAAAATGTTTCACTCTGCAAAGAACCAGGGCAGACGGTACTAGCCTTATTTAGGGCACAGACCCTTTCAGAATCTAAAGGCAGCTGTAGACATTCTCCCCAGAAGAAAACATATAAACACATATACAAATAACATTTTCATGCCATTTTTTTGCAATGGAAATTGAATTATTTTACAGAGACTATAACGTATCTTCCTAAAGTCTTATCTCTGTTGTTCTCACCACATTTCTCTTGACATTAATACCTATTTTCCTCAAACACCTGAGATAAATGCAAATTTTTCAAGTAAAAATAAAGTTGAATTCAGCTCAAAAGTAAGCTTCTTCAAGAAGGCTGATGTTTGACTTTGATATTAAAATTACGGAGTGGTTTTTTTGACACAGCAATAAGCTTGTTATTTTTGACATCTGTTTGACTATGACTTTTCAGTTTCACAGCAATAAGTGCTTAAAATACTGATTTGGCAAAAGAAAACAGTAACAAACAAAATGGGAGCTGCTGTGGCTTTATTAGGTGAGGGTTAGGCATAGTGAGATTCCTAGAGTTCTCCAAAATCCTTGTTGAGATCATGCCTTGAGAAGTCTGCATCATTAATGCTTTGTCATTTTTTTTTAAAGGATCAAGTATTCATGGTTGCATGTTAAGGTCATCAGAGGCAGGATTAGCTTTCAAAGGGTTATCTAAGGATTCCAGCTGTCTATGGGTTTCTACCTGTAAACAAATTGGGAAGCTTTGTCACTCCTTGTTCCAGTTTGCAGAAGCCCTTCTCCAGCCTTGGAATGTTTAGGTAGCTGTCTGCCCCCCACGTGCCCCTCCAGAGTGGCTGTTGAGCTAAGAGAATTTAAATGAAAAGATTGATTACCTAGGTAATTTGGCAAGAATATACATCAAGTAGAGCTAACTATGATTGGACTATTTCCTTTTGGGTTATTCTAATAGTTGGATTTCCTTTGCCTCAAAAAAGAGGAACTTTCATTTGAAGGTCAACCAAACATTTGAAGACAGGTCCTCTGGAAAGCTAGTTAACTTCTATATTGCAGAAATGAATTGACTCTTCTACTCCCGTTTCTTGACAAAACTTCTTGAAATAGAAGTGTGTCAGCCCTGGCTCTCAGGAGGTTGACAACGTTCATAGAAATAGAGACAAGTTTTTCATGATCGCTGGCAGAGTCGTTGACACTGGCTGACACAACTGCATGTTGAGACGAGGAGCATGTTTCTTCACCAAAGCAGCAGAACCAGATGTGTTGCCAAGCGTCACAGATGCTCCATCTGAGCGCAGAGTGCCAAGATTTTTATTCTGCCTGAAAGTTTGTTTGGCAAAGAAATTCTTCACCATGTTAAAGACGTTGACTCTGCAGGTTCTAAAAGGAGTTCACGAAGTAGGAATTCTTCCTTGATTGTGATAACTTGCCAACAGGAGTTGGCTATGCAAATGGAGGTATCTATTTTCTCTAAGTTACATGCAAAAAATGAAATATTAAAGAAAGGTCAGAAACTCTGTAGTGATGACATCATTTGATGAGAACACAACTTCAAGAAATGTGTGGCTTCACCAAAATATTTCAGTGGCCTCTGGGTTATTTCTCTTGGTGATATGTTGAACTCAAAAAATGTTTTAATACAAGTCTTTTTTCTTGGGGAAAGTCCAAAGCCAGGTAAAGTTCCAGTCTGTAAAAATCAAGATATTTTTATATAAAGAAAAAGATTCACAATGTCTAATAGATTTTTAGAGTATGCACCCTAAGGTACTCCTTCAAGTTTATTGGTTCCATGCCTCCATGGGCCAAAATCTTGTCACACAAGAAATACTGCACTTTTTGTGTTTCATCACACTCCATAATTAGTGTAGAATTAATAGATATAAAAACTGGTACTTTTTTTTTTCTTTGAAATTTTCCAACTTTAGCTAGACTCAAAGTAAACAAAGATATATGGCTATAATCATGTTAGCAGGGTGTGTTTTCTTAGATTCCTATCAACAGGAAACTATTCTAGAGGTCTTAACATGGTAGTGACAATGTCACCTGTCTCTTTACCTTCTATAGCATCTATGGCAGATTGCCTTCTTTTCAAAATGTACTTTCCTGCCTACTGATCTCCGACTTGGCCACGTAACTCACTTTGGCTGACCCATGCCACTTCCCAATATGAAGGCTCAAGAGCCATCCTTGGCTCTGCCATTTCTCTTTTTTTCCCCCTGAAACACAGCTGGAACTGTCCATGTAGGAGGTCTTCAGTCAGCCTGAGTTCTGGAATAAAGATGACATGAAGCCAACCCATATGGACAGGTAATGTGAGCAAAAAATAAGCCTTTGTTTTTATAGGCCTCTATGATTTTGAGGTCTTTTTTCACTGCAACATAATTTAGGCTAGGCTGATAGATACAGCATTCTATGCCATATCCTCTGCGTGAATCAATGTCCTGATATAATTTGACAGACTTTTTTTTAAAAGCAATCAAAGTCTCAGATAGGAAGTTTTAAAATGTTATTTTCTTCCTAAATTCACAAAGATATTCCCACCCCTTGAAGCCCAATCTCAGGTATAGGTTGAACTATTTTGCCATTGTGTCCTTCTTATTGAAAACGGATACTTTTTTTTTTTTTTACCATAAATGTATATTGAAGAACAAGTCACTGGATAAACAAAGAGAAATATGACACAATATGGGCCTTTCAGGAGTCACTGTCTGATGGGACCCTTGGTGATGTAAACTAATACTTGTAATACAGTGAGAAAAATGCTATAATAAAGTTGTGAACAGAAATCTGGGTGAGGGGCTTCCTTGGTGGCGCAGTGGTTGAGAGTCCGCCTGCCGATGCAGGGGACGCGGGTTCGTGCCCCGGTCCAGGAGGATCCCACATGCCGCGGAGCGGCTGGACCCGTGAGCCATGGCGCGTCCGGAGCCTGTGCTCCACAACGGGAGAGGCCACAACAGTGAGAGGCCCGCGTACCGCAAAAAAAAAAAAAAAAAAAAAAAAAGAAATCTGGGTGAGAAAAACAGGAGGGTGACCATCTTCATAGGACTGTCTGCAAATGTTGCATGGAGAAAATGGCATTTGGTTTGGGTCTTGAAGAATGAATGAGGATGTATGAGGAAGTGTGATGTGTAAAGTCAAGGAGTATGTGGGGTAGTAGGAGCAGAAATGGAGGAAAATGACACTGGACAGGGAAATTTAGGGTTGTGAAGGCTTTAGCATCATCACCTAAGGAATTTGAATTCTATTCTCCAAGCAGTGAAGAATAAAAGGCAGTTCTAAAATAGAGATTTGTCATGATGACACTTGTACTTTACAAAGGAAACTTTGGCAATGGGGCAGAGGATGGCATGAAAAGAGATGAGACTTGAAGTGGGGAAATAGGCTAGAAGGTTCCACAGTTGCTCCAGCCATCAATAATGGCATCTTACACCTAAATGGTAATAATGACAATAGAAAGAACAAATTTGAGAGATATTTTTAATAGTGACTGTAAGAAGATTATTGAAAAATTTTATGTTGGATAGAGTAAGGGGAAATTGAGGGTTTTGGATGACTGGGAGATGCCTAGCTGAGGCATCCTTATATGTGTGCAGCACTTCAGTGTTTCAAAGTGCTTTCCCTTCCTTACCTTATTTAATGTTTTCGATGACTCTGTGTATTGGCTTATCAAGTATCCTTCCCATGCTTCAGTATCAGGAAGATTAACTTGGCTAGTGAGGAAGCAGATAAGATTAGAAACCAGATAATGTGACTAAATTAGAGAAGTAGTTGAGCCTAGAAACCAGTTAACTTATCTAATAGAGAAGAAGCTAAGACTAGGAATTAAGTAACTTCTCTGATGATGAAGAAACTGAGATCGGAAAAGAAATCCTCTCATTAATTTTCCTTCCCAGCAAAGCCTGTTGACCCACCTAGAGATGACAACTAGGCCACTTGGAATGCAATTCTGCAGAGCCAGAGCCTGTTCTGTCCAGTATAGACAGAGAAAGTGTCCTATATGCCTGCCCCAGTCCTCTTTTCCCTGCGTTCTAGGTCTTGAGAGAGTGTTTGGAAAAATGATGGCAACAGGTCTATTAATAGTGCCTTTTTCCCATTCACCCATTCAGTGTGCTTCCAATAAGTAAACACAGATCCAATGTGGAAGCAAGAAGTATGAATGTAAAAGGAGGCCAAATATTTTTGATGCCTCAAAAGTTGGTTCCGAGCAGAACATATAGTCACCGTGCTTATTCTGGCCTTGATCTAAGAGTCATTAGGAAAATATGATGCTGGAGGAATATGGGTCAGTTGAGAAGCAGCTACTATTGTCACTATTTTTCTGATGAAGACAGAAACCTCTGAGGCATAAAGTAACTCACTAAAAGTCACAAAAGTAGTAAAACAACCAAACTTCAAACTCTAGTCTGTTGCTTCCAAAGCCTACCATTTTTTGTATAACGGCCTTACCCAACCCCCAGAAAACAAAACTTAGTGACCTAAAGCAATAATTTTCCATTTCTCCACTATGCAGTGTGTTGACTGGGCTCACCTGGGCAGTTCTTGCCTGAATCTCTCGTGTGGTTCCAGCCAGGTGTCTGGGGCTGTGGTCATCTAAAGGCTGGACATTCAAGGTGGCTCAGTCAGATGACTAGAGGTTGTTGCTGGTTTCTCCTAACATGACAGCTGGGTCCTGAGAGGGAGAATTCAAAATCGAGTGTTTCAAGAGGTCCAGGTGGAAGCTGCAAGGCTGCTTATGACCTAGCCTTGGAAGGTCCCAGAATGTCACTTCTGTCATATTCTATTAGTCAATCAAGTCCCTGAAAGCAGCCCAGATTCAAGGAGAGGGTGAATTCGATTCTCCCTCTTCATCAGGAGTGTCAAGGTCATATTGCATAAGAACCTAAAGGATAAGAGATGTTGTGTGGCCATCTTTCAAAAATAAAATCAGCCACAATTTCCAAAGAGCAAAAACTTCTAATAGATGTCCTGTAGCCTTCAGGAATATGGAGCCTATTACCAGGAGACTCTCTCTTTGTCTAAGGTTTATCTGCACATAGTGCTGGATTAGGTTATCTCAAAAATTAAAACAAACATAGCACTTTCAAATTGCCAGGTATATCCAAGTTTTATCATGCTATTTCTTTTTATTTCACTTTTGTTTTTGATTTATGAAAGGAGAAGCAACAAAGGATTGACCAAATTGTCATTCTCAACTTCTCCACTGAAAACTCAGAGGGCTCCCTAAATCTCTCCTCTTTTGCTTTGCCCATAGATAAAGACGTAGTTCCCAAATTTCACCTTCTACCTAAGCTCTCCCTTGAAACTAATTGGGGGGTGGGGGTAGGAAGGAGTTGTAAAGAATCCTTTTTAAATTCCTATTTAAGTTGTAATGGACATTCATCGTCCTCCACTGATGGAGGACGAAATGCTAGTCCTGTGTTCTGGAAGTACTTATTTACTCTGCCTGGCTGCCAGAAATAAAAAGCCAAGTGAGGAAAAGAGGTGGTACAACATTTCCGTCTTAAAACATAAGAGTTTCTACTTTTCAGAAAATGTACTTGGAATTGCCAACAGTTCACATCTGGTATTTTATTAATTTGTTCAAGGACATTTCTCATAGGATTTCAAAGATCACTTATATCTCTAAAAATTGTGCTGTAAGAACTCTGAGTAACTCGGTCAAGCCTCTTTTCCAGGATCTTTGAAGCTAATGTTTCTCTGCTGTAGTGAGGTGACATTACGTGGATGTTAAAATCAACATTCAGCACGTTATGCACGTGAATTCTGTTTCTTGGTTCTGGTTTCTTAGCCGAGTCTTCTGATCAGCAATGATTTTGGAATGGGGACAGTGTCTGTATTCTTTGTGATTCCACACCTGAATATTATGGAGACACACACGGCAATATGATAAACGAATATACAGCTGTTTCAGTCTGATAATGTAAGATTTTTATTGATTATCCAACAGAGTAACTACCCTGGGTATTAGATTTGCTTGTCTCAACCTTCAGTGCCTAGGGTACTTGAACAAGTTCTTTTCCATTGAGTTGACCTCAAAGTCACATAGTTTCTGAATCAACGTCCTCGGATTTCATACTTTGGCAATTTCTTTCCTTTCTAATGGGGTATATTAGAGAAAATGTGTCACCTTTTGCACCATGTAATACCAAATCAGATCAGAATTCATGCACAATTATGTCAGTGGAAATCTAATAGTACAGGCTGGCTTATCTCTAGATAACACATGGAAAAATAAACTTCCACAACTGACAGATTTACTTGATTTTTTTTTCAGATAAGTTATTTGTAAGTAATCAAGCTAAAGAATGTAACTGGATTATTTTTTACACTATAAAAAAAAAAAAGACCCTCAATGGTAAAATGGTTACTAAGTATTCAACCTCTGTCACTCTGCCTTTTTCTCCCCTCTTTCTCTTTGATTTAAAAGTTCCTGGATAATGAATGCAAGGAAAGAACCAAAAAAGAAAAAAAAAAGAGAGAGAGAGACATTTTGCATTAGCTATATTTATTAAGAGAACTAACAACATTAGGCAAACAAAATTTACATAAAACACTTATGTGAAAATAGCATTCGTTGACAGTTAATGGCATTTAAGTAACACAGGTTACGTGGTAGTCTACCTGGGAATGATATTAGGCTGTCTAAAAAGCATTCATCTATGTTTCTCTTTTATAATCAGGAAAAGTCAAAGCCCATTACTAATCTGAAGTCTTCTTGAAACCAATTAAAATAATTTAGGATAAGTTGTACTGCAAATGTGCTTTTTAAGTGTTTTAGACTTAGGATGTCTTAGGGATGTTGTAACCCCTTTTAATGTTACTATTTATATATAACTACCATGTGTATAGTATTACACCTTTAATGCACTGTATTAGCTGTCACTTGAAATTAAGTGCAGGCATGTTCTTTTTTGGCCTTCAGTTTCTCCTGCATTAAACGTTTAAATAATGATGCTAGTAGTAAAAGGGTAGGTAGCATTCCCAGCGGAATCTCGCTTCTGCATCTGGTTGGGTTGTGTTCAGGTTTCTATGTGAAAGATACTGTAATATCAGAATCTCTTAGTGTTTACACACCTGGTATCCAGAACTCTACCTGATGTCTTTTCTCGGGAAATTAATGGAATCAAAGCTTATGGTAGGCACATTTGATAGATATGCCTTGTCTGTAGAGATCTGGTGATAATTCCATCAAAATTTGTCCCTAGCTGGTCATATATTTATGCATTTTTTTTGTATCTTTCTGGTTTTCTTCACCAACTCTGCTTGTATCAGTGCCTTCATTAGAAGGTCAGGTTTTGAGGATTTAGTAATTCACCTTGAAACTGTACTAGAAGTTGAATGTATCAAGCATGAGTTTTCTCCACTCAGCATGAATTCTGTAGCATTAAAAAAGGCAAACCCATAGCTAAAATATTTTATTGATACCTGTTTTTTGTTTAGATGGGGAGAAGTAAATAGATGCTTATTGATTTCAGGTGTTTTTCTGTTTCTGTAAGTCATGTTTGCTTTTTATGGTATAAAGACATGATGCAGACTTTTCTCCATGATGATAAAATTATGCATTTTCCAAACATGCAAAACAATTAGTTTTAATAAAAGAAACTATCCAGATGGGAGCCACTTGGAGGGGCTATAGCTTATACTAAAACAACTGATAATGAAAATTAAAATTCCTTATATTTATTCATAAATATTCCCCTCCCACAGTCTAATGCAAAGTGATACAACTTTCTGGGTGGGTCTTTTCCCATAACAGCAGGTAAAAAGAGTAATATATTAGAAAGAGATAAGTGTTCATCTTACAGGTTTTGACCAACTTTGTCACCTACGAGTACATTTGTATCTATTTACATACCCACAGCACAGAAATGAAGGTGAAATGTTTCTGATTGAGAAAAAGAAATCAAGAGATAGTAGTTTTTCATATTCAATATGAATGATATTCAATATGAGTGATTTCATATTCAGTTCATTCATTCTTTCACATATTCATTATGAGTGCACTTAATTATTGGCACACCTATGACAAATGTTTACTCTGTGCAACACATACTGACACATTTTAAGAAAAAAGTACAGTGAGGGGCAGTGAGGTTTCTTCCCCTTCATTCACCATCACCATCTGTTGCCTCCATTTACTCCCTGCTTCTGTTCAACCTTAATTCTTTCCTTTGTGGCTTCCATCTATAACATTTGACTAAACTTGCTCCCTGAAGACATCAATAACCTCTCTTGGTCTTCCACTTTTTTAGTGCATTTATCCCAATACCCCCTTGACCACCATTTAATATCCCCTTCTATCCCTATCTCCCTGTGCATTCATGTTTTTTTACATTAACGCTTCAATTTTTGTCTTTTGTCTCCAATATTGGGATAGTCCCAATTTTGTTCTTCCTTAGACAACTGATCTGTGCCCACAATTTTAACTATCCCCAAGGAAGATAACAACAAAATGTTTACTTTCATTCATTTATTCATTCATCCATGCAACAAGTGTTAATGTACTTGGAATATTCAAAGCACCATGGTAGGCGCTCTGAGGGATACAAAGAGAAATGAGACCTAACTAATTCTTCTTCTCAAGGAGCTGAAAAATCTCTGGCTATGCCTTTTGTCCCAAGTCTGTTGTCTCTTTCTATCCTCTGGACATTGAAAGTTGTCCCATCATAACCCCAAACTCAGTGTATTTCAACCTGAACTTGTGTTCTTCCTCTAAAAATGGCTTCCTTTCATAGCCAATGGATTTCTACCAGTAGCACAGTTATTTTTACTGGTGAAGCTCAGAAACTCAAATCACCTTTGGTGGTTCTCTCTCTGTCTAATCCATAATATAAGTTCTGTAGATTTTGTGTTTGTACTACTCTTTATTTTGTACCTTTCTCTTAGATTCTCTTGATATCCTCTGCCTTGCTATCTACATGAAATGCCCTTTCTGCTTATTCAAGACCTGTCCATCCTTTAAGACTCAGCTGGAATCTGCTTCTCCCACCTCAGCCAGTTAACTCTTTAGCCAATATGGAGCTCCACTTCAGAACATACAATAATGTATTTGTTTTCCTCAGTTGACACTCATCTTTTTTCCCCTTCCTTTGTGTGTGTGTGTGTGTGTGTGTGTGTGTGTGTGTGTGTGTGTAATTATGTGCCAGGCACCATGCTGAGCATTATCTTCACATACATCCTCTCATTTCTTCCTCATGGAAACTCTATTTACTAAGTTCTATCATCTACATTTTACAGATGAGGAAAATGAACTCTGTTCGGCTAAGTGACTTATCCAAGGTCACAAAGAAAGACTGAAATTAGGACCCAATTCTATCTAGACTTTAAAGTCCATGATTTAAACCACTATGCCACGTTGCCTTATGACATTTACATAGTATTTATTAACTCATGAACTTATTCAATTTTTTTTTTTTTAATTTATTTATTTATTTTTGGCCGTGTTGGGTCTCCGTTTCTGTGCGAGGGCTTTGTCCAGTTGCGGCGAGCGGGGGCTCTGTTCGGCTAAGTGACTTATCCAAGGTCACAAAGAAAGACTGAAATTAGGACCCAATTCTATCTAGACTTTAAAGTCCATGATTTAAACCACTATGCCACGTTGCCTTATGACATTTACATAGTATTTATTAACTCATGAACTTATTCAATTTTAATGTGTCGTACCTGCACAAAAATATTAGAAATTCTAGTGACCAGAAGTAAGTAGTATAATACATATTATGCACACTGGTATACTAATAGTAAGCATTTGGGTAAATACTCAATGAATAGAAAGATTATGTATGAATAGAAAACGGCAAATCAGACATCAGAGTCCCATAACCACTCAAAGTAACCATGTTGTATGCTGTATATTATTTAGTAAAAGAAAAGTGACTGTCAAATCATCTTCATTTTGCCAGTATCTTTCTGATCTTCTCTCTAACATCTATACTTCCCATAAGGAATCAGAATTGCTTCTACCTTTGCCAGGACGGTAGAAAAAGGAATTTTCTGCTCCCTATGTGTATAATTCACTCCTATCCTAATTCACAGGTTTCTAAGACCCAGCCACTACCCATGGTGCTATAGGTGACTCAGAGTTGAGTGCGGTTCCTGTCATTAACTATCCCCATGTGTTCCCATCAGTCATTCTCCTTTCCACTCCCATGACCACCACCCAATTTCAACTCCTTCTTACCTCGAATGAGCCACTTTCCAGCCACTCTCGGCTATAACACATCTTAAGAATGCTGCCAACAATCACTGAAGATTTCTCGAGGCAGGATAGCATAGTGGTTAAGAGTATTGGCTCTGGAACCAGGCTGTTGTGTGACTATCCCTCAGTTTCCTCATCTGTAAAATAGGGTTAACAATATAGGGTTGTCATGAGAATTAAATGAGTAAATATGTGGAAAGCTTAGAACAATGTCTGTGATACAGTAAGGATTTCCTAGGTGTAATATTATTAGTAGTGTTATCATTATTGTTTGCAGCAGGAGCAGCTTTACTGGTCATGGGTGCCTGGGAAGATTATCAAGTCATTAAATGGAACAAAGGATCTGAGTTAAGGATAGATCTTAGAGGGGAGGAAATCTACTTCTTTTTCTCATATGTTGTGTTTGAAATGTCACCAGGCCATCAAACTGAGTATTCTAGCAGACACAGACATACCTCAGAGATATTGTGGGTTCTGTTCCAGACCACTGCAATAAAGCGAATATCACAATACAGTGAATCACATAAATTTTTTGGTTTCCAAGTGAATATAAAAGTTATGTTTACACTGTATGCAGTGTATTGAGTGCACAATAGCATTTTTAGGTCTTAAAAAACAATGTACATACCTTAATTGAAAAATGCTTTATTGTTAAAAAAATGCTAACCATTATCTGAGCCTTCAGCAAGTCATAGTAGTAACATCAGAGATCACTGATCACAGTCACCATAACAAATATAATAATAATAAAAAGTTTGAAATATTAGGAGAATTACCAAACAGTGACACAGAGACACGAAGTGAGCAAATGCTGTTGGAAATATGGTGCCAATAGACTTGCTTGATGCAGGGTTGCCACAGACCTTCAATTTGTAAAAAATGCAATATCTGCAAAGCACAATAAAATAAGGTATGCCTGCACTAGAAATAGAAAACTGTAAATCTAAGAAGAGGTTATGGCCAGAGACCTAAATGTAAGCAGTCCTCATTAGAGATCCAAGTAATTACTGAACCAGAGGCTGCTAAGAGTAAAGAGAAGAGGGCCAAGGACAGTTCTGTGGAGAATGCCTGTATTTACAGGGCCAGGGAAGAGGAGGAACAGAGCATATGGCTGACAAGGAATCGTCAGAGTGGTAGGAGGGGAGTCAGAGGGTCCCTGTCATGGAAACTAAGAGTTTTGAGAAATATGTCACTCGAATTAAATATGGAAAATTCTCGTGGAAGATGAGACCTGAGAAAAAAGTCATGAACATTGGTGATTATGTTAGTCATGACCTTGGTGCTCATAGTTTCCCTAGAGTGGTGGGAGCAGAAAGCCAAGGGCATATTGGAGGCAGCTTGTATGAACTGCCCTTCAGAATAGTTTGACTCTGAAAGGGTAAGAGAAGGAAGGACAAGAACTTAACGAAGTTGGCAAGAACTTGGGGTTTGCCTTAGCAATGGAGAGCTCACACTGTTTTAGAAGGAACCAGTGGGGAAGGTGGAATTCCAGAACTAGAAGAGAAGGAGGATCAAGGTCTCAGAAGAGATAGACATGGATGGAAGGAAAAGCACAGGAGAAGGGATAAAGTTCCAATGGGGAGCTTCTGGTGAAAGAGTGAGTGTTGAGAAAGCACATGTGACCTCAGCTCTCTCAGAGGAAAGTGGGAGAAGTAGTTGAAAGTTGGCATGGAAGGCTCTGAAAAAAGGAAGAGGATTGAAAGAATACTTGGGAGGAATGTGATAGCCAGTCAACACAAGATGAATGAATAGATCATCAAGTAACTGTGAAGGCTCACCTGGGGCTACATGACAGCACAGGAGTCTATAGTAGCCAAAGCAGAACAGTGCACAGCTCAACAGCCCAGAACAATGTGTACAGAAACAGGATAATACAGAAAGGACGTAAGGGCAGGTACACTAAAGTCCATATAGGTTGCAGGGGAAGGAGACAAGTGAAGCTAAAATTGAGTGGATGGGCTGGGAGAATGGTGAGGTGTTAGAAGGAGGAAGTCTCTTAGTTAGCAGGATAGAGAAGGCTTCCCCACCAAACAAAGGTATAAATGACAGAACAAGATAATTATTTTACTCTAGATGCTGAAAATTCTCTCCCTCTCTCCCTCTTCCTCCCTCTCCCTCTCTCTTTTGTTTATAATTTTAACAAAAACAAGAAACCTCTTTCTGGAAAATAAAAGAGGATATATTTTAAAGTTAAATATACTTCGACACTCCTGAAAGCATCAGTCAGTTTAGTAAGGAAAGTTGAATTTTGTTCTCCATCTTCTTTAACTCTTCACCTGTGGCTTTAGATGAAGTCTGCTTTAAAAGAAGAAGAAGAAAAAGATGTCAAAGAGAGCTGTAAATTATAGAATGACATCTACCGTGCAGTTCTTCTGTCACTCTCACTAATATTGCTTAGCATTCTGAGTTTTAAAAATAACGCAGTTATTGAGATTTAAAAGTCTTTGGATGCAGAATACATTTTTTAAAATAAGACTTTTTACTATGCATAGCCAATTATAGTCCACTGAGAAAATGATGTATATTTCCAATACATTTTTATTATGTACTTAACTGATGCACCTTCCCAGTTTCTTCATAGACATTCCACTCTATCAGCCACTGTACATAATATACTTCTTAGAAATCTACTTAAATTTGTATTTACCTGTGAGGCTAGATTGGCTCCAGAGGACACAGTCCTTTTTTCCTTGAGTAAATTATACATATTTTAGAAAACTATCTAAAAACATATTTACCTCATATAGAATTCTGATCTCAAGGGTAATTAAGACCAGTTTTTGAAAAGCATAGCCAATACATTTTAACTCTCTCAGGTAAATAAGATATATTTTATAATCATCTAAGAACGAGTTCTCTCTTCCTTTCCTTCCCTTTCCCTTCTCCTGTAACTATCACCATGCCTCTTTAATACACATATTTAGTAATTATTTCAGTGTTTCCTCAGATACTGCTCTTCTCTTGGGGTCAGCAGGCCAATTTTGCTTCCCTTCCATTCCAGGCACAGGCAACTGTACACGGAAGAGGCATGGTCTACCCTACGTATACTTTCTAAAAGAAAAGTTACTTTGTGAAGATTCAGATTCTTCTGCATATATATTTTCTTTGGTCTTCACATTTTAAGAAGGGGGTTCCAACATTAGGGCTAAGAGTAGAGCTAAGAGTAGAGTTCTGTATTGAATGAATACAATATTTTGAATTTATTTTTAAAATGGAAGTAATATCTGAAAGTAAATAGGCAATTTTTACTTTCATTGTATTTATTTGCAAGTCCATTGTAATTATTTGCAAAAGCAACTATATACCACAATCATTATTAAAACCAAAGAAATAAATGAAATTTCCTAGAAAAACGTGCTTTCTCATTTAGCTATTTTGTACTTCTAAAACAACCTTTATACAGTGATTTCTTTGTATACATTGAATAATGAAAATGCACAACCCAGTCTTCCTTTGTCTTACAATAATATTGCAATCGTTCACCCAGGAAGAAAGCAGTAGGAAATCCATGTGACAATAATTGTTAGGTGGTTTATGCAAACTGTATGAGAATAGAACTAAAAACTTAGGGGAAAGATACTTCCTAAAAACTATAAGATGAGTATAGAGTAATGCCCGGTTTGTTTCCCCTCTTCTCTGCCTTTGAGGACCAATCCTTTACATGTCATGAGACTGCTGAAGTTGCTGTGGGTAAATGTCACTACTGTGTGCATTCTTCCACTGGCATGTCACGGTTTCTACTGGTCTCTTCCTAGGCAGGGTAATTGGGACCTAAGAACTCATCCTGCTCTGCCCAAGCCAGTGTGAGCCTCTGAACCAGATCCTCTGGCTTTAGGACCCTCTTAAAATATTTCCAGTGATTGCTAAGCTTTGAGACTTGGATGCAGGCTTCTGTTGGGTTAGTGGCCTAAATCTTAATCAACTCTCCTGCCCAGGTTAGTCTTACAAGTCAGGTAAGCAAGGGTCCTCGTTTGCCTACCCGAGTCCCAGTTTATGCCTGTTATCCTACTGTAATTATTAATAGTGCCCAATTTCACCTTCAGAAGTGTCTTGGTTTGGATGATAGAGGATATGATTTTTCACTTATATCAGTTCTTTGGATTGAGTTTTGTTTTCTTAGATATGTTTGTGTTTGTGCTTTTTATGTTTATGAAGGCTTATATTTTCTTTTTTCTACTCAAGTAAATTTGAGAAAATTTTTTTTTTTTTTTTTTTTTTTTTTTTGTGGTACGCGTGCCTCTCACTGTTGTGGCCTCTCCCGTTGCGGAGCACAGGCTCCGGACGCGCAGGCCCAGCGGCCGTGGCTCACGGGCCCAGCCGCTCCGCGGCATGTGGGACCCTCCCAGACCGGGGCACGAACCCATGTCCCCTGCATCGGCAGGCAGACCCTCAACCACTGCGCCACCAGGGAAGCCCTTGAGAAAATTTTTAAAAAGACTCTAATCTTTATTGAAGTAATCTAGGAACCATGTTAAAACAGATTCCTTAGCCCCACTTCAAGAGATTCTAAATCAGTAAGGATAAGGTAGGATGTAGGAATTTTTTTTATTAGGTGATTCTTAGGCATCCTAGAGTTTGAGAACTTTACTTTCACACACCTGCAAACTCAGCCTAGTTATTTGACCCCTAAACTCTAAACTCAGATACATGCAAAGGGATATAACTACTCCAAGATCCTCCAGTGAACGTTTGGTCAAGCTGATAAGCTGCAGCCTGGCTGGGTGATACTGACAGGCTTGAACAACTAATATTTCTCAAGCTAGCCCCAAGGACTTGTCCTCACTACCTGTCATGGCTGGAACTCAGGTGATCATTTCGGATGAAATTCAATCAGAATTCATCCCCGATTCTCTGGCCAAACACACAAACACAGCTTCAGCCAGGTGAATTAATCTACATACCTGAGGCAGCTATTTTGAATATTTTGCAAGTTGAGTGGTGAGTACGGATTGAATAGTGGTTTATTTCCAGAAGGTTGATCCTAGAACAAAAGACAAATCATTGAGTGATTCAGCGGCCACCCTCCATTCCTTCACGAGGCTTTGTGTGGAGCCCGATCAAGGACACACGCCATTCAACAGCAGCTAGCTTTGCTGACACTCTCAAAGTCATTGTTTCCTTTCACAGCTGTCAGGGCTCTGCACACTCTGTGCATTCCTTCTGGGCACTTGATTCTCACATTCCACCCGGCAGGAGAAGCTGGCGCCTGAACAAAAGGAAGCGAGGACCCGTGGCCTCCCAAAGATCAGGGCTATGGGCCTCGCACATATTAACGAAGTGTCGTTTACATTCTCCAGGGCACTTTTATTAGTCTTTCAAGGGCACCTGCATTTGAGGGGTCTTAAACATTTTTTTCGCACTCTCATCTTCGCCCTCTCCCTCCACCCCGCCTTGCCCCTTCTCCCATACACTATCTTGCATGCCTGGGCTCTGCAGAAGGAAATTAAACTGTAATTTGGTATGCTAAATTACCTGAACTAAAAACTATAATTTGCAATATTATTAAGTCATCACTGTCATGGATTTCAATTTCTTTCTGTTTAAACCCCTAACTCACAGCATTGCTCTTTTCGATGATTACTGAAAGGAGAAAAGGAGAGAGAAAAGCCCTTGGTTAGTCTACTGTCTGTCAGGAGAGTTAAAATAGTATGCTTCCGAGTGGTTGCTTCAGCCTGGCCAGTTTTTAGTTAAAAACTCCACACTGCTTTCACGGTGTGCTTGTTCAAGTCCAAGGGCATATGGGAAAGATATGGGGCATCTTTGGTGCTCCTGGCAGTTTGAGTCAATTGTAGAAATTGGAAATTTCACATTTCTACTTCAAGAGAAATCTTGACCACGTTCAGTCCTGGATCATGAGGACTTTTTCTTTCTGTACTGCTGTCTTTAGTCCTTTTGGAAATGCCTGGATATTTCTTGTTAGCTGGCAGCACTGGTGGCCTTCACTACAGCCAGAAGCCCAGTCCCCTTCTTCTGCCATATTCACTATGTTGCTGCTTTAGGTTAGGCATCAGTATGTTCTGCAAGAGCAGACCAGTCAGGATAGGATAGGTTTTGCTGCAATAATGACTTCAAGTCTTGATGGATAACTAGTAAGTTGCGCCAACTTGTAAGACACTACTGCAGGTGTCTTTTGCTTGGTCAGCCACAGCAAATTGCTTATAATGCTTTATTTCTTCCATATAAAATGTATCCATCAGGGGTGGGCAGGGAGCTTTGCTCCACTCTTTCACTGTTGTCCTCACCTTGGGCAGCCACTATTTGGAATATTGCCAGTTACTAAGTCTAAAGGATAAAGATGGCAAAGCATGCACTGGGTCTTAAAGCTTCCTCCTGGAAGCAACGGAGACGACTTCTGTGCACCTTTCACTGGCCAAAGCAAGTAACTTGCAGAGGCTGGAGAAGTGCAGTCCTAAAAGAAAAGAGCCAGAATATTTGTGCATGGCCTTAATGATTACTACAAAGTTCTAGTAGGTTCCTAAAATAATGAAGGGAGAGAATGACTACAAAAATCAAGTTTTTTCTACCCCCAAAATATGTACCTTGAACCATTAAGAACTTATTGCTTCCCCCTGCACTTCAATAACATTACAAAAGCAAGGTACAGACTTTGGTAACTGTTGGGAGATAGTAATGTTAAGGTCTGATCACGGGTTTCTGTGGTTAGTATTCTCTTTGTGACTGCCCAGGACACATATTGTGGACAGTAGCGCAAGGTGGGATGTGCTCTGTAATACGTAAGCAGTGATCTGGGGAACAATGGGACTAAAATATACGATCTCTCATTCATCAAATCTCTTTGTCTGTCATTCAGCAGTTCTCTACTGAAGGACATAGATTTTACCAGGTGATTATACACATTAGAGTAAAGGTGCGTTCAGGTTCTGGATGGAGTCAGACTTCCTCAATTTAGATCCCATTCCATCATTTACTGCTGTGTGACCTTGGGTAAATTGCTTAACCTCTCTGTAGCCTCAGTTTCCTCTTCTGCATAACGGATGTAATAATAGTATTTACTTCACAGCATTGATAAGATGTATTTATACTTCTTGGCCCCAGGCTCCATAAATGTTATCCCTAGCAGAAGATCGCTTACAGTTTTCTTATTTACTTTGATACAATACTTATAGATTCTGAAATTGGGGGAAACTAGCTGTTTTTCCACTGCTTTGATAATATATTTTAAATATTTTCCATTCTTCAGAAGCTGGTTTCAGGGCACAAGGCTGCATATATCGTAAGTGCTAGGAGGTGCCAACTAGTAAGACACTACTGCAGGTGTCTTTTGCTTGGTCACCCACAGCAAATACTTCTGTCTATTCAAAGAATTTTTTTTTTCCTTTAGTCTCCTTAACGATAGATTGGGCAAGCAAAAATTATATAGGCTGACGAGAATTCTGAACTTCTTCCAAGGTTGATCTAAGTTTTTAAATATGATGTGCATAACCTAATAAGACATGGACACTCAGAATCAAAATATAACCCCTGGTCATGGCTTAAGTCAAGGACAGGAATGCTGTGGAGCCATAATTAGAGCAGAGGCATAAAGGATAACTATATTTCTTGACCTTCTAGAGTCAGCTCATCTTCCAGCCTCTGGTTGTGTTGAGTGCTCCTGAAGGGTCTGGCCAGTCTTCCAGTAGTTAGTCTGCTGTGAACAGTTACGGTAACAGCATCTTGTCTTTACTTAGGAGAGTAAAGTATATTAGATACAGTTTACTTCTCCTCTCGTTTTCTGATTAGCCTGTGGTCCCAACAGAGATCTTGAAATGCAGTGTTACCATACTTCTGGCTCCAAGAAGTTCTTGAAAACTATTTGTATCATCAAGGAGTCCTAAGACAAAGATTGAAAAACTGCTGCAAACAGTGCCCAAGAAGTAGATGTGCAAGAGAATGTTAAATATATTTTCCATGACATTCCAAGGCTATTAATAGAAGGAACAAAGGTCACAGAATAACAGCTTTCCCCACAGAAATTTTATTTCCTGTCAAAGATTTGAATCAACAATGCAGAACTAAATTTTTTAGAGCCAGCATGGGGCTAAGGAGGTCAAGCAATCATGGGTTTTGTCTTATAGCCACAAAGCGTGTTCCTACCCCTTCTAAACATGTCAGAATGTCCCCTGGTAAAATAGGAGGCCACGTTAAAAAGTTGGCAGGAAGCCATGTGTATTCAGAGCCACTCCAAGGAATCTTGTCAAGGGACTACCGTCCTGACAATGTTTCCATAGTTCCAAAACCACCAAATCCTGCTTTTTAACAAGCACTGAGTCAACTATATGTGGAATTGTGGCCTGTGTTTGTCTGGTGTGGGAAATGCTTTCCTCTGCATGATAAACAAGGAAACTAAATTTAAAAGTCCATTTACCTTTGGAAGATCCAGAAGACAGAATAAAATCCACCTCAAGTTACCTGAATCTAATAATCTAGGTCAAAATTATCTAATTTGTTGGTAGTTTCAGATCTGCCTTATGGTTTCACAAGCTCAATTTATTATAGAATAATTATGCCAGCTCAGTTAGTATGAAAGACCACAACAAGTCAGAAGACCTGGATTCTAGGTCTGCCTCTGGTGCAGTCTGGAGCGAGTGGCTTATAAAATGGGTTATTTGAACTAGAGCAGAGAGGTCAGCAAACAGAAGTCCATGGACCAAATCTAGCCCGTTGCCTGTTTTTGTAAAGGAAGACTTATTGGAACACAACCACATCCATTTGTTTACTTAATGTCAACGACTGCCTTCATATGACAACGGCAGAGTTGAGTAGTTGCAACAGAGACTGTATGGTTATAAAAGCAAAAATACTTACTATTGAGCCCTTTACAGAAAACATTTATTGACGCTTGGATTAGAAGCTATTTATTTCCTCTGTTTCCTCATCAGCAAAATGGGAGTAAAAATAGTACCATATAAGATTATAAGGATCAAATGATAATTCTTAATACAGTTTCTATTTAGGAAATGTTAGCTAATATATAATTCTATAATTGCTAATTGAATGGTCAGCATAATCACTATCAGAATTCTAGCAATCAGTGTCCCGTTATGGAAGAAATCATTGCTGTTGCAGTGCTCTGCTGAGTAGGATGTTGCATGAAAGGAAAGGATGGCAGTTTATGCAGGTGCCTCTTGGAAAACTGGAGTAACAAAACCCAACATAGAAGATATTCCATAGGCAAACTGTATTTCCAGCCTAAAAAATGCTAGTAACTCACATTATCTAAATGTCAACTTGATACTTGAGCCAACCTTCATAGGCTAAGTCAGATTCAGACAAGCCAAGAGAGGATTTGAAGGTATTCAAGGTCAAGGGAAGTAGAATACCCAAGAGCCATTGAGGGGCGTGAGTAGAAAAATTCGGCTGGAGCAAAATATTCTGATACAAGAGTTATGAGTGACAGAGCTATGAGGGTAGGTTGAGGCCAGGTTAGAGCATTTTGAACACTGGAGCAAGGAGTGTGGAAAGATTTTTCTGTGCATTGAGATCCACTGAAGATTTCTGAACCTGAAAGGAATAGTATTTCTAGAATAATTTATCTATCTTTATGGTACAGAATGCATTAGAGGAGAAAGAAACAGGAAATTAACTTCATTTTTTAGAGGTGAATTTCAGTTTTGTCTGCATTGTTGTTACAATTATAAGAATGTTTTATATTTGTTGTTTATATTTGTTCTTATATCTCTTTCTGAAACTTCACTTAAGCCTACTTTACTTAGTGTGTTTAAAATGGAATAGTAGCTAATGCACAAATGTGAAATGAATTCATGTTTTTTTATAGCTACTTAAAAAGCATCATTTTACATGTACTCCAAAAAACATTTAAAATGTTTTCAGTTTATTCCACAAGACTTATTGGGGGCCCACTGTGCAAAAGATAGGGGAAAATGAGTAAAATATGTGTTCTGCCTTCAATCTGAAGGGAAAACAAGTGACATCAATAAATTAATACAAGGTCATAAGTAATTTGAGTATTCAGAAGGAGTTGGGTGTGGAAGTGCCCTAAAAGTGTGGCAGACACTGTTAATTGTCTACTCAATGTCGATTTCCCCCTTTTCCCTTGCTAATAGAAGACTGAATTTATATACGATGGCAAAGAATATGGCTAAATACTCATTTTCTAAGGTTATATTACAACTGTGAATGTCCATCTAATATAGGTCAGACCAAAAAGCTAGAAGAGGACGTTTTCTGGGGGTTTCTAGAAAAGCTTTTTTACTTTCTTGATAAAAGAGGACAGATATTGCTAGCTCCATAACGTGGATGTAATGCCTAGGACTGGGGCAACCATCCTACCACCATGAGGCAATAAATAAGAGGATGATGGAAGGGAAAGATAAAAAGTTCTTGGGCCCCCAATGATATCTTTGAACATCGAATACAACAGCAGTGACTGGCGACTTCTGAGCTTGCTTTTATGTGAGGAAATTTAATTCTATCACCTAAACTACTGTTAGCTGAATACTCTGTTCCATTCAGCTGAATGCTAGAAAATTCATTGCGTAAAGCTGATTCTGTGTTTATTCACTTCTATAAAGAGACACTTATTCTCTTCTACAAATACTTATTACTTCAACACTTTTATTTCTTCATCAACCTACTGTGTGTCAGGCACTATGTTAGATGCTGGAATTATAAGTATAATAATGATTCTGCACTTAATTTCACCCAGCAAGAATACCTGATAATTTTGCTGAAGCTGGAGAACAGTAGAATGCCTCTTTTCTCTCCACCTCTATCTTTCATATCACTCTAATTGCCCTCTGTTCCTACCTCCTGAAAAGAAACAAAGCAGAGGGATTTCCTTGGTGGTCCAGTGGTTAAGACTCTGTGCTTCCAATGCAGGAGGCGTGGGTTTGATCCCTGGTCAGGGAACTAAGATCCCACATGCCGTGCAGTGCGGCCAAAGAAAAAGAAACAACACGAGACACAGTGAAAATGTGGCCAAGGGGATCCAATTTATTTTTATATATATTACACATGCCTCCTCCCCATTTCTTCAGAAGAAATGGTCACTCTATAAGAAAAGAATAAGAAATCCAGTACAACTCCTTTATTCCACCTTGAATCTTTCTGAGCACTGGTGTAGCTATGGAACCCTCATCTAGAATGTAATAATAGACCTATTTGTGAAAAAGGTTAGTTCACTTGTGGGTATATTACTCCCAAACAGAAGGGTGGTCATTAAGTGAGTCCTCAAGCCCAAGCCCCTAAACTCCCTCTTGGACCTTACTGTACTCAGGCTGCTGCAGAAAGAAACCCGCAAGAATGAGACACAGCTGGAGAGCATTTCTATTCTATGTGGGTGGGAGTTTATCATAGGAATGCTCTGGAGTCTCTGCTTATTTTTCACCACCTTAAAAGCAAATGGTTATCTGACAGGAAATGCTTTGTGTTCAGGCTCTGCCTTTGATACTGTATTTTGGGAAATGAGCTGAACATAGGTTTAGTCTTGGTATCAAATCTCTGGATGTAATCCAATTAAAAAGTACCTTTTGGTAAGAAAACCCAGCGGCTTCAGAAATGATCACTTGACCAAGATGCTGCAGTGGAGCCAGTAACCGACCAGTCTGCTATTTATCAAAACTTTACTAGGATAGAGTCAACTCATAATTCTTGTCAACAAACTGGTATCTCCTCTCACCTTCTTCATTTCTGCTGATGCCATCATAGCTGCCCTGCCACGCCAGCTCAAAACCCTGAGTCCTACCAACCACTTACATTGCTTCTCTCTCCTTACCATCTCTTGACTCATCTCCTCCATCATCTCCTAGCAATGCCTTAAATCAGGCCCTCATTACCTCTCGTTGGAGCTAGCAATGGCCCACCAACTAGTCCCCAGACTCCTACAGTCTAATCCCCATCTGCTTCCTATCGCCTCTAGCATTTAAGTGCCATGGAGCAGTGATCTTGTTTGTTTGCCTCGTTCATCACTGCATCCTCCGGACTGAATAGAATGCCTGGAACACAGTAAGCCCTCAGTAAATCCGGGTCGAGTGGACACATCGTATAGAACAACCCTGATCTGATTTGGATCCCTTGCTAGAAGACCTTATTGTCTCCTCATTTCCCCTGACATAAAGTCTAGCCCTCCCTAGGGTGGCATTCAAGGAGCTCCAGAGCCTGGGTCACAGTCTGACATTCTGGAGTTCATTCTCTCTACCCTCCGTCATGTATTCTGTTCCAGCCAAACTAGATGACATTACTTTTTTGCCTCCTTCCAGCATCCAAATATTTGCTCCCTCTCCCTAGAATGGTTGGAAAGCCCTCCAGGCCATCTTTGCCAGTCCAAATCCTAAATTCTACCTATCCCTTAAGAACCAGCTCTCATCTTTCTTCCTTCATGAAGGCGTTTCTGAAGATAATAATAAACCCGTCATTTGGGGGGACCTTACTATATGCTAGCTCACATTTTTCCTCTCACAAAAACCCTGTGAGTCAGATCTGCTTATCCCCAGTTTAAAGAGAGTAAAACCAAAACTCAGAGCCGTTTTAGGATTTGACCGAGTTTGCACAGCACTGGCAGGGTAGGATTTGAATCCAGCACTGAAACCCCTGCCCTCTGTTATCTCCTTATCCACCATAATTGCTCCTGGTGCGGTTTGGAGGCACAGAGGCTCCAAACTGGCAGCCGTGTTGAATTCAGTTGTGGACAGCATTTTAAAGCAATCTTCAAAAATCCAGAGATCTCACAGAAAGAATGTGGATCTGAGCTCTTCTTGAAAAATAGGAAGTTCTGGCAACAGCAGGTCTGCGTTCCCACCTGGCCATGATCCAGGGGAGCTGGGTCGTGGGTGCCCCTCTCCATGGGGGCCTGTACTCTCACCCTGCCAGGTCTGTGAAGCATTTGAGTTTGTGTCCCTGAAAGCAACTTGTTGGCACCTGTCATAAAGCATTTTTCAAATTCTGCCTTATCTCTTTTCACCTTCCGGAGGCTGCAAGCTTTCTACTTTATTTCTGCCTTCTCTGCTGTATTTTCTCTCACCTTAGCAAGAAATCAGTGCTTGGCATATTATAGGCCCTCAATTATCTTGTTATTGAATTGAATATAAAAGTAAGTTTGCAGGTTTGCTAATAAGCCCAACACTTAATATTTCTCCAAATGGAGCTTTGGGGTTAATTTTAGTATAGTCAATTCTTAGTCCTATTTGTTAAAAAATTAGAAGTGACAAAGCAGTGAATAATCCCTCAGATTTTTTTTTTAAACATTGGATTACATTGATGTTTTCATTAGCTGTTTGTTGCTGATTGTTGTCAATGGTAGATGACAAAATCATTTGCTTTCTCTATGAAGTCTTCCCTGCTTCCACTGGTTAGCCGTATCCCTGCCTCTCTGTGCTTCTGGTATAGAATTGATCAGAGAGGTTCCAAAGACTTGTTTACTAGCCTGTTCTCTTATGGGCAGGGACTAAGTATTATTCATCTTTGCATAGCTCACACTCAGCCTACAGCCTGGTGGATAATAGGTGTTCAATACGGTTTCAGTGACCGCATTATTGCCTGAAGCACATGCACAATAGATACAAAGATGATCCAAATTGAAGTTTCTTTAGTCTGACATGAAGGGACATAGCCACTACTTCCTCAAGGTTAATTAGTGGTATTGATGGTTTAATATAGCATTTTTCTTGATATTTCCTTGCAGTTAAGAAGTTAACATTAAATTCAACACCAAAGGGGATAGATATCTTGTTGTTGCGTTTTGGGCAAAACCAAGAAGCTTCAGAAGTTCCTTATTCTTTCTTCCTTTGAAGCGGTTTTAAGAGGCAGTAATTGGGTTCATTAGCCTGTGCATCTCTCTGCCTCTGGAGACCGCCAGGAGACCCCGTGCAGGGCTGGCGTGTTTGATCTGTCAGTAGCCACAGTTCTGGGCTCAACTCTGACTGCATTGACCAAAACCAATGACAGCCATGGTACCCCATTTTCTTAGTATCACCAAACCCAAGAAATTAAAGGCCAGTAGAAAGACTTAAAATTAATAATAGTAAAAAAGACCTGTCCTTTCTTGTATTTTCTGTTGTTGGGTGATAGTAAAAGTGTGACATAGTCATTTCTTCTTAGTTTTCCACTTTCCAGGAGTTGTACTCTAGTATTTTATTGCCTTAATAACACTCAAGATTTTGTCTTAAACTATGCAGCTTACGTGATGCATTTAACAAATTCTGGAAGTAAAATAAGTTCTAACATCTAACATTTATGGAATATTGCTGTGGGCCAAGCAGTGGGATAAGCATTTTAACCAGATTATTACATGTGATCCTTACGGCAACCCTAAGAAATGGGTATTGCTATTAACCCAGATTTTACGTATGAGGAAACTGAGGTTTAGAGAGGTTAAGAAACTCATGAAGAGTCACAACTAGTGAATCACAGAGTGGAATTCTAACTCAAGGCATGTAAGCATTTGCCCCTCTGCTATCTCAGCATTCTGCTCTCATAGGCTTTGTAGAATTTCCCCATCCCCATCCCCATCCCCATAGTGGCATCAGCAGAGCCTCTCAAAGTAGCTGTCCAGATCTGAGTCCTGAGCTTGCATTATTTCCCTTTTATCAGCATTGTTTTCATATCGGACACCATCTTGAATTTAACACCATAATTATTAGTACAAGAAGAGAAGTAAAGTCACTTTTTTTTTTTTTTTTTTACTAAAAGCAGATACAAATATTTGAATGTTTGAAACCAGAGTGTCTGTTAGTGTTTTCTTTCATACTTTGGTTTAAGAAGCAAAGTACAGTTAGAAATGCATAAACCAGGGTTCTATCTTGTATTTCTATTGTGAGGGATCATTAGTTCTTTTTTTAATTTAAGTTTTTCATTTACAAGGGTCGCTTGTGTGAGTATATGCAGAAGCCCAGTATTTTCTGTGAAATACCTGAAATTATAAGTTTTGACAACAGAATTATAAATAAGACTCTAATTAATTTGCTTCTCAGGGTTCTGTTACTTTACGTGTAGACTGAAGATGAATAGTGAATATTTCACACTTCAGGGAGGAAAGAGATGGTACCAGGATGGCTGAACAAGAGCCCTTGGTTATTGAGGCTCTGGGCAGCTTCCCACCAGCTTCTTGTAACCTCAGTGCTCCTTGATGTAGATTCTTGGCTTAATCCGTCACATTGTCTCATCCTCATACAGTAACTTGTGTATTCCTGTATCCTATGTCCTCACCTTCTCTAGGAAGTCTTCTTTGATTAATCCTGCCTATCCGATAATCACTCCCCCCCAGAATTAGTGGATTTAGGATTTTCAAGTACTTGAAGGCATTTTCATGTAGGGACTATTCAGCTCCTCAAGGGTACAAAAGTCCAGTGTATCTTCACATGCCTGACTCACGACACTGCATACAATTGGTACTCAGGAAATATGGACTGACTCACGAGAGCTCAGGCCTCTCTCAGATTGAAGCCCTTTGTACTTTGCATAAGAATTGCTAAGGCTTCAGGAATAATGTCTCCATTTGTGTTAAAATTATGAAATCCAACAGACAGATTTTCTGCCACTTAAAACCACACCAGATATAATCCCAAGGGGCAGCTAGTTCACTGGGAAAACCTGACTCAGCTGGTTTATTTCTTTTGAATCACTTAACTTCTGAATTTTCTCATTCAGTGGCTTAAACTCAACTTTAAGACTGCATGTCCTCAAAACATTTGCATCTAATTGCAGCAGTAATATGTTTCCCTGTTGCCGTCTGAAACACATTCATTATCAGTGTCAGGCTTACATTGAGAGGGTTTGGTTATTTATATCTAAAAAATCAAATTCAGAAAGATAACTGAAGGCATGTAAGTCGATTTTTCTACTTTTTTATTGTCAGAATATGCAGGCTGTAGATACACAAATTCAAATCCTTGGCAAATTGTATTTGCAATGACTGTTTTGTCTAGAGATAAATGGATATGAGTAGAGAAAGTTATTTTAGGAATGATAAGTCAACATGAATTTTATTTTTGTAATGTATATATATATATATTCAATATGTGTATGATTCAAGAAAATATTGTGTCTGGCAAGTAATTGCTGTAGCAATCCATGTAATGAAGAGATTTGAGCCTTATAAAAATGTATTTAAAGCTGTGTTAAACCTTATTCCAAATTAAACGTTAATGTCTTGGTGTACGCTTATACCTACAGGGTTAAAACGGAGGTTTGAGTGGGCTGGGTGTGCACTCCCTGGGTTATCCATTTTATTAAGACCAACACATCTTCCTATTAGAGTGCCATGCCCTCGAGGGCACATGTGGCAAAGTTCCATACCTTTTGTTATTCCAGGATATAGTTAAATTAATTTAAGAACAAAGTGTTCCTGTAGCTCCATCAGGTGTTGTTGCAGTAGTTTTAATCAGAACCAGAAGCGTGCTGGCTGCCTCAGGTGATGTCACGGGAATAAATGTTGATTTCACGAATCCTATGCCCTGTGTGATCCACCACATTCTTGTCTAACATGTTTGTGAAAAAGTAAGTTTCTTTCCTCAAAGCGGAAGGTTGCAGCTGAAGATTGATGTATTTTAAGGATGGATAGTGACCTTTGAAAGGTTTTCGTAAATCACTTACCACTGACCTGCAAATACAAAGTGAAATGAATAGATGAGACAAATCCTTGCCAATATTAACCCTAACTTTCACCTTAAATGCCCAGGTAATCCAAGAAGAACTGTTCTCTTGGCCTAAATTACTAGGAGATTTAAGTTCTCTTCCTACATGAATATGCAGATGTATTGACATAAAGCTCCCGTTGCAGTTGAAAAGATCATATGTGTTTAACTAGAGAAAGGTGACAGGGTGGTCAGAAGCCACACCTGGGAGTCACCTGCAGGCTCAAAGATCAGAAAAATGAAATACTGTAAGGATTGGTGGACACAACCCTCCAGTATTTATTGAGCCTCAATTCTTCATTGAACTGGGTCCAGTGGAGAGGGAATATTTTAAAACACACGCGAACAATTGCTGCCTACAAGGTGTTTGCCTCAGAAACGGTCTGCTAGTCCACAGACATACTGGACACTAATGAGAGGGCAGAAAAAAATAAATCCAGGGTGAATCTTGGGCTACAGACCATCATCATTCTTAAAATTCATCACTGGAAGAGATGAATGGACTGCAGTCGTCAAGGAAGTCTTCTGGCAGGCAGTGGACTTTGAGCTGAGTTTTGAGGAGCGGGTAGCAATTCCCCAGGTGAAGGGGAGGTGGGGAGCTCAATACGGGGACAGGCTGGGAAGCGTGATGCATGTTCAGAGTGGTCACAGTTGAACCTCTCGCTTCTATAGAATTCAGCTCGCTGAGCAAATTCAGAAACAGGCACTTTGTAACAGCTCCAGGTGCTTCTACTGTATGTGTTGCAAAAAAATTTTATTTCGTATTTCTTACGTGAAGGAATGATACAAATGGCAGTGTTTGAGAGGAACTGGACAATCCAGTCAAGAGGCTAGTACCCCAGTGCCAGGAGAGGTGTGGTTTAGTCTAGACACAGCTCAGTGGGACTTGAGGAGGAACAAAAAGAGAGGTTATTCTGCTGAACTGCTAGGGGCTAAAACAAGAGAAATTATCTGGAAAATAGGAGTCATGTATAAAGCTTCTGATGTTATCCATGAGTTAAATTAGCAGAATATACTGTTTTAAGTGTAACGTACCTGCTGTTTGCTAAAAGTGCCGCTAGGTGGTGAACGTGCTTTATTCGTGGCTTTAGATTAGCCGTTTGTTTCTCTTCTGGTGAAAGGGATTTAACTCATTTTGAAAATTCCACTTCTTATTAAATCACATTAGATTTTCAATTAGTGAAATATCACTTAATAACTTATGGAAATAGTTATTAATAGATATAGGAAACTGCAATATTACTCAGTGGTAGTTATTTCAAACACATAAGAACCTATGTACAAAATTAGAGCTATCTGAAAAAAACTCCTATAGGATTCTCTATTTTATTTTAATTTTTCCTATTCAGTACCCACTCAGGAAACTTCCTTATTTAGTATTCAACTAGTGACAAGTATCTTTGGTAATAAATGACATCAAACTGTTTGGGTGCTTAGAGATTTGGAGATCGTGCTATATTCTAATACCGGAACTGACTGTTCTGGGTGAGAGCCTATTTCTTCTACTTAGCTGTTTGCAGTAATGTGTTAGATAATACTCTTATCTGGCAGTGCTTCTGCTAGCACCAGGAAGCTCACTGAAAGTGTATCTTACTTGCACTGTCTCCCTCATGGTGTCTTACCTGACTGTAAGCATCAGGAAGGCAAGGCCTATGTCTGTTGGGCTTAGCATTCTACTCCAGTGCCTGGTACGGTGCCAAACAGAGTAGATCCTCAGTGAGTTAATGAACTTTTTCTGCTAGTCAAAAAATAATGTAGTGTCCTTTACACCTGATCTCAGTAAATCAGGTACAACTGTATAGTATATTTTTACCTTCTGAGAATGACTCAGAAGAAGTTCATGTAAAATTTTCATGTATTCTTTGTTTCTTGGAATCTTTCATTTAAAATATTTGCATGCACATATGTGTGTGTGTGTGTGTGTGTATGTGTGTGTGTAAGAGGCCTGGCACTCTGGTTTTAATCTTTCTAGATTAACTCAGCAAGATTATGATTTGGGTTATGCTAAATTCTCAGGGTTAGCCTATATTTATATTGCTTTTATTTATCTATATGAACATGGGAACACATCTTACAATAGGATAGAATATTTGGATTTGGGACAGTGCTTCCATAGCAATATTGTAAGTGTAGTGGTAGTGGTAGCTATTTTATTGAGTAATTAGTATTTGTCATTTAATATTTCCAATAATCAAATATTGTCAATAATATTGTATAGGTAAAGAAGTTGAAGCCTAGATGGGATAAGTTAGGGTACACAAGGACAAATAGTTACCAAACTATGGTCCAAATCTGGGACTGTTTGGGTGCACAGCCTGGTACTTCACCTGATGCTATACTGCCTATCTCTACTACTATGTTGAATTTTTCTGCTTAAAAACCCATCCAAAGCAGTAAAAGAGAAACACTTATCTAAACATATTTATGGGGTTAGATACCTTGGATATAATGTATAAATAATATTAAAATCTCTTTCAGAGTAGCCATTTTTGAGGAAATTGCCATTTAACGAGAAAAAATCTACTTAATCTAATAGTAGTTTGGAAATTATTCATGACCCTTCTATATCGTAAGATCCTCTACTGGTCTGACCATTTCTAGAGCCAGAGGAAAACCATCCTCTTGTCTAATATATATTACATACTCAATAGTCCTATAAATCACAATTATTATTACTTACTACAAATACAAACGTAAGTTTAAGTATTACTTCATAGTTAATACAAAACATAACGTAGACAAATACTTGATTAAAAGTGTAAAAACTGACACTATGGAGCTGCCACAGCAACTAGTCTGGGTCTCCAAATATTCTTGAAAACACAAGGGACAGAAGAGGCACGTCTTTGTTACAGCCTGGCAAGGAATCGGGCACCTCCGGGTCTTCCTGGTGAGAGTGGGAAGGGTACAATCTCTTTTGGAAGGCGATTTGGCAGTGGGCATCAACATTACAAAAACACAAATCCTCTGGCCAAAACAATTCCACTTCCACAAGTTTATCCTACAGATGTACTTACACATGTGTGAAATTATCATATACACAAGGTATTCTTTGCTTCTACTTTTTTGTAGTAGCAAAATGTTGGTAAAGAACCTAAATATCCACTAAGGGAAAGCTGATTTAAAAAATTATAGTCGTCAGTACAATGGACTATTATGCAGTTGTAAGAATGAGGAAGTTTTTTAGCACTGATATGAAACAATCATATCTATATAGATAGATAGATATAGGTATAATCCATAGTTAAGTAAGAAAGAAGGGCATGGCAATGTTTATAATATGGCACTATTTGTGCCTGAAAGAATAGACACACACACAGACACACACATACGCTCATGACTACAATATTTGCTTGGCTATGCATAGAATAATCTCTGGGAGAATATGCAAGAAATTGATGACATTAGTTCCTTCCAGAAAGGGAAGCAAATTGGCCGGGAGCCAGGGAGCAAAAGGGAGGCTTTTCCATACATCTGAACATATATTATCTATATTTTTTTAAAAACGTATTTTTTGGTTTAAAAAACATATAGATACATGTATATCCTTCAATCCTGCATTTCAAGTTCTAGGACTTTAGCTTGAGGGTATCATAAAAGACGTACCAAAGAGTTATGCACAAAGATGTTCGTTGTATCATTATTTATAATGATAAAATAGGGGAGTCAATGAAATGTTCAGCATTTAGCCATGAAAGGCATGAAATATGTGCATAAGTGCGCATACTACACATCTCCTTTGTAAAATGCAATAAATTTATATGTTAAATATCAGGGATTCGGATCAAGACTGTCTTGTTCATTGAATCCTTAGCATCTGACACATAATAAACACATGATTAATAATCATAGAAAGATTAATAAACAGAAAGGAGACTGGAAGAATATTTTCTAAAATGTTAATGTTTACCATAGGTGTTTACTTTCTTCTGTGCTTGTTTTTATTTTCGAAATTTTACACAATAAACATGTACTCTTTCTATGATTGAAAAGAGGGACACTAAGTGTTGTAAGACTGCATCCTAAAAAAAATTCGTGTTTTTCATTCCATGCTTATCTATAGAAGAATGAATAGCTATTTTAATGAGTACTAGTGAGTGTTTACATTTGATCAGCAGTGCTTACAGAAATTCTGGAAAGGATGGTGGTGGTGTGTAAGTGGCAGCTGGTACATTTAGTGAGTATTGGAGGTACATGAGGGGATAATTTGAATGCTAATTGCAGTACCACTCTGCATTTAGGAAGGATCACAGAAGGAGGATTAGGGTTTATTTGATTGAATGGAGTTATAGTTACATTGAGATCTTTTCTGTAACATTAGACCTGATTCTCGTTTTTTCCTTGTTTTTGACTACAGACAGATCTAGGTTCTGGTCCCCATGCAGCAACTTACATATTCTGTGATCTTTCTAAGATTATATTTCTCCATCTGCAAAATGAGGCTAATAGTATGATCTGTGCAGGGTTGTTCGTAGAGTATATTTCTAATGCAAGTGAAGAGTTTAGCCCAAGACCTGGCATATAGAAGACTCTCAGGATGCCTCCCTCCAGCTTCTGCTTCTCCCACATCCATCACTGTGTCCTGGGTGTGAATGAAGAATTAAAAGTTGGTTTAGAAATAGAGAAGGGACTAGTTTTTTAGACAAACAATTTACTTAATCCTACTAATGATCCCTTAAGATATAGATCATCCCATTTTATTAATATGGGGAGGGAGTACTGCCTGAGGAGCTGTGACCATCCAAAAACCACAATGATTAGCACCTACCTCGTGCTGATACAAAGTATACACAGACCCTCTCTGTGACCTCTAGAATTTTGTTCCAAGGGAAGAAGATGGAAATCCTCTATCGATTGTATTGCTGTGCCTGAGGACACCGCAGAACTTATTACATTAGTATGGGTTTTGGATGTTTGCCTAAAGCCACAAACCTTTTGATGTCCACCTTCTGGCCCTGAGAAATTTCTCATCACTCATATGATTCCTGCAAATAAGATAAAGCAGGACTTTTAATGAAAAATTATCTGCTCCTCCTTGCTCTCTAGCTTCAATGGCATTAAAAAAATTTTTTTTAATACTGATTTCACAAAATAATTTTCTGATGTGTGTTCCAATTAATTTTTAACACTCTAAACACAATGAGCTTGTTTAAATAATAAAGTAGATGAGAATGATCAAATCTGTCATATTTGGAATAGATAGAATTACTCTATAAGTAAATGTATAAAATTAAGCTTTAAATTTTGAAGGTATAAGACTTTAATTTATAAAAACATTTTTTATAAGTGAATGATATGACTAAGTGACTAAAATGTTAATTTCTCAATTAAGCTAATAGGGTACTAAGGTGAAATATACAAACCATTTAGATAGATGAATATTTTATCCTGGCCAAAAAAAAATTCATAGCAATCAGCAATATTAAAAAAAATATTTCTTAAACCATGTTTCTTAAATGCAGTCACTGAGGACTAACTTCTCCCCCGTACTGATGAAACTCACAGGATGTGTGCCACTAGGTGTCTCTTCCACAAAATGACCTTACGTTAATACCTGGCATCAATGTTTTACATTTTCAGTTGATATTGCCCATTATCTCTGCTAAGCTAGAGGAAATAAGTAAATGCCCATTTCCTAAAGAAAAGTATTTAAATGATCCTCAGAAATAGAAAAACAAGAATGCAGAGATTAGAAGGAAGACTTTGGCATTTGGACTAATAAAGTGAATAATAAAAATTCTTTTTTTAAAATGTCAATTTATAATGTGGTCTTTGTTTTCCCCCAGCTAACTATCTGTCTGGAGGATGATAATTCTATTTGTATTTATGCGTAGCAGCAGTTTGGCTCAGATAAAATATCTAATTCATAATACTGGTAGATGTGCCAAAAAGCCACACAAACCAGAAGGTTAAAAATAATTTCTATCAACTCCGCACAGGGTGTTTGAGGAAGAGCAGATTGTTGTAACTTTTATGCTTACAATAAGGGCGCTTTCGTTAACAGAGGCATTTAAACATTTGCATATACCTGATATCATAGAAACACCAAAAATTGGGTAGGGAAAGTCGACATTTATTGTACTCTATCTTCCAACCCTCAGTGATAGTAACAAAAATAATAGTGATAATATTTAAAATGGTAATAAGTAACATTTTTGAGAAATTACTATATACCGAGAGAAGGCAAAATGCTTTACAAATTCAGGGTTAATTTATCATATTAGACTCAAAATGATCTTAAATCCCTTTAAGTATGTAGTGATTTATTAATCTCTGAGAGGAAGTATACCTAAAATATTTTTCTTTGTCCTCCTGGAAAGTGTACTCAAAGAAAAGTACTAGAAGTAAATCACACCCTCTTGCAGCAGCACTATTTCCCAACTCCTAGCTATTGGAGGTTTTCTTCATATGTTTTCAAAACAGGTACTTGATTTTATGTTGGTCAGATTCTCATGCAATTTGTGTGTGTGTGTGTGTTTGGCTCGAGTTGCTAACATTAACTGTGATTCAGAACTCAAAGTGTTTATGATTTTACTGTAGAGGTTTCAAATGGTAATAAATATCTATTTCTAATTCCCTTCTGAAACACATGGGAGTAGGGGGTTTAGCAGGGAAGAATGGGGTTCATAGGATGAGAGGCATGTAACTTACAGACGGCAGGTAGGGGGACCTTTGTGAGATGCCCAATGAGATCCTTCTTCTACCTGTTATGGCTTTGAAACTTGCCTCTGGGTCACCCCCTGTGTGCAGGGCCTTCTCTGTCACCAATTCTTTCAGCTTCCATGGAAAACAGTTCCTCATTCTTATGTGATGCTGGCATCTCCGGCACAAACAGGACTGGGGGTAGAAGGTCCAGTCAGAATATAGACTTGAGGGATGTTTATTTCAAGAGCCAGACCTAGTATAACACACTTTACTAAAACTAGAACAGCTTGTGGTGGGACAGTAGTAACCTTTTTGTTTTTCTTCTTTACTGTGACCTGTGGATGCAAACGCACCTGGAGGTCAACAAAGATCCTTTTCTCCTACTTGGGAGCAGCACATAACTCCCTGACAGACAATATAAATCTGATGGGGCCGTTGACATACCTTAGAGACTGATTTCTGCCATCGTGCCAGCATAATGAAACAAACCTAAACTACCTGCGACCTGGCCAAATTCTAGATTGTTTATTCAGTTACTTAGCCAAGAACTGTCTTTAGTGCCCTTAGAGATCAAAAGAGCCAGGAATAAGCAGGAATTGGTGAGAAAGAAAGATAAATAGAGCCATATCTTCTTGTTCTTTGGCACCAGGTTTTGGCTCAAGTGCAGGCTGGATCACCAGTTCTGCTGGGGAGTCTTGATGCAAAAGAAGGGTCTGTTTTTCTCTTTAGAGGAGCAAATCGTGGCTCTTAAACAAAATTCGGGTTGAGGCATTTTAACAGTACGGTACATGACATCCTTTTAAACTTCATAAAAGGGGGTTTAAAAAAAAGACTGGCTAGGCAAGATTGATAAAATTCTTAATTTTATAATGGCAGTGAAAGAGACTGAAATGCAAAATCAATAGCAAGGAGGACAGTGCAGAGCTCCTATAAATCACCTGACAAAGCCTGTGAACAGACCTGAGAAAGACTGTATTTCCCAGTGAAAAGACAGTTTCACGCCCGCTGCCTCTCCACCAGCTTCTACCAGCCGCTGCCCCAGCTCGCTCTCAGCGAATGATTTTGCCGCCTGCATCACTGAGAAAGCAGAAGCACTTAGGAACCCCCCGCCTGTTCACGTCTTTCTTCCGCCAAATCTCAGACCTACTTCACGTGCACCGCACTCTTTCCTTCCCTTTCCTCCCGTCACAGGGAGGAGGTATCCCTGCCTCTCCCTCCACTGGGCTCAGTCCCATCCCTTCCCACACGCGTCGCCCCTGCAGTTAGTGCCCCTTTCCTGCAGCATCCCTTTCTCCTCTATGCTAGATGATTCCAAGAGCAGGTGACACACAGTAGCAGAGCACTTCTCAAACGTTAACGTGTGTAGGAATCACCCGGGGATATTGTTAAAATGCAGATCAGAATTTGAGTAAGGCTGCGTTTCTCATCTTCCAAAAAAAAAAAAAAAATCCCCTCTTTGACCCCATACATATATACTCTCCACTTTCTGAGACAGGTGTTTACAATGTGTCTGCTTTTCACTCACATTTGCTGCTCAGTCTATCCTAAGCTTCTGTCCCCACCACTGAACCAAAATTTCTTTTGTCAATAAACTCCATTTGCCGAATCCATTGGCAGGCACTTCTTGACCTTGCTGCAGCGGAGTTTCAGAGAGATTACCCCTCCCTCCTTGAAACGCTTCCTTTTGACTTCTGAGATGCGTCTTCCTAATTTTTCTTCTACTTCAGACTTTTTCAGTCTCCTTTGCTGGCTCCTCCTGATCTGCCCAACAGCTAAGCTTTGTTGTGCCTTGGGGCTCTGTCCTTTTCCTGTCCCTGGGTGACTCCTATTCCCATGACTCTGTGGGCCTTCTAAATGCCAAGGACTTTCAAATCTGTGTCTCTGGCCCTGACTCATATATCCATCCACCTATTGATATCACCTCCTGAATAGCCAACAGGCATGCTTTTTCATGGTCCAAGCGCAGCTTTTCATCTCCTTTTCTCCTAAGTATGCTCTTCCTCTCCTCTTCTCTAGCTCAATAAAACCAGCCTCCTTTACCCAGTCCCTCAACCAAGAATGTAGGCAGTTCTTTGATTTCTCTTTTTCTCACCTCGCAGATCCAATCCAGTAACATGTCTATGGCGACCTTACTTCTGAAACATCCTGAATAGGCCTACCTTGTCTTAGAGCAAGTAGGCATGTTCCCTTGCGGACTACAACAATAACCTCCTATCTTGTTTTCCCTCTACATTATGCCTAAATGGTCTTTTAAAAATGTAAATTAGCTCATGTTATTTCCCTGGTTGGAACACTCCGATGGCTTCCCATCATGCTTAGAATAAAATCTCCACGGCTTACTTTGGTTTACAAGGCCTTCTGTAGCATCGCCTGTTTCTCTGATATCTTCCTATTCCACTCATTGCTTCACCTGGCTACCATGTCTGCGCATCCTTTGTTTCCCAAAACAAGTTCAGTTTGTTTATCCCTTAGTGCATTTGTATTGCCTGTACTGGTTCCCCTGATCTTTTCCTGGATAGTTCCCTCCTTGTTCTGGTTATCACCTCTTTCCTTCCACGTTGGTCCCCACCCACCCTTCTCCCTCACACCACATTTTCCAGCTCCCTTGACAATAGCTTTTGGGGGACTTGGCCAAATGGGAGATGCTGGAAGGAGGGAAGAAGAAAAAAAACAGGAGGATTTCCTTCTCTCTCTGTGTGTCTTTCCTCTTCCCCCACCGCTTCTGGAGGCATTTTCCAGAGACAGCCTCTCCTCCACAATCCCAAGTTCTGCCAAGCAGCGCCAGCCATGGCTCCAGCTCTGGTCATGGTTCGTCCACATGGTCTAGCATCTGGGCCCCAGTAACATCCCCTCCCTTGGGTAGGCTTCCTGCATTGCCGATGTCTATCACACTCTTATTCTCACTTCTTCCATCAGCAGGGTAACCACTTCTCTGTGTGAAATTCTGGTTATTTGAAATACCTAAAGTAGTTTCTATTTTCCTGACCGAAACAGGTCTCAACTGTGAAGTTCGTCCTCAGAGCAGCCCTCCCTGACCTCTGGATCACTGTCCAGCACATGCACCCAGTTCAAGTCTCTTCATTGCGTTTTTCACTTTCTGCTCTTTTCCTTCTTCATTTACTTATACGTTTGTTTGGTGCTGTCTTGTTTATCACTGTATGCCCAGAGCTTTGAATAGTGTCTTATACGTAGCTGCAATTCAGTAAGTCTTTATTGAATAAAGGAATAAAGGAGATGGACTGAGATTTGGCTAAACAATACTGCTCAAATGGGGAGGTAATGTGAATGAAACTAGTGATCATCAGGCTTCTAAATGCAAACTTCAAAAAGAAAGAAAGAGAGACAGAGAAGGAGGGAGGGAGGGAGGAAAAGAGAGAAAGGAAGGAAGGAAGGGAGGGAGGGAGAAAGGAAGGAAGGAAAATAAGAGAGAGAGGGAGAAACTAGGCAAAAATAGAAAGTGTTACCCCTTGGGAAGAAAGACAATTAGTGGGGAGAAGGAAACTAATCATTATTTAATGTCTACTAATGTGCTAGTTGCTTTATATACATGATTTCTTTCTGTCCCCATATCAACACTCAGGTAGACATTATCTCCATCTTACTGATGGAGAAACTGAGTACCTGAGAGGTTAAATAACTTATATAAGGTCACACAGCTGTAAAATGCACAACAGGATTCAAGCCCACAACAGCCATCTGCCTGATTAGGATAAGTACAACATAGCCTGGATCCATGTCCATCCTACTTTTACTTTAAGTACAGAACATTTAAATACAGATACATAAACTACCATTTGTAGAGGACTTATTTTATCCTATTAAATAAATGGCCCTCTCTAGTGTAAGAATTTGAGATACTTTTGCAAATTGATTCGCGTGTTTTTCTTGCCCTTTCCCACTTCCTTCTCCCCCTCTGCAAATAAACTGAAAGACAGACCATGATCCACACAACTAAGTAAACAACATATTGCCATCAGTGCAGTAAAGTGGGCCTTTGCTCTTTTCTTCCAGGTTGACTGCAGGATGAGCCTGTTTTTGTGATTTAGTCTGCAGTAAGGAAGAGGTTTAGGAGATAGGCCCACCCCAAATATATGCAGCATCCCACAGAGCACAAAGTTGTTTTTCAGGTATGTGCTACATATAGCATCAATAGAGAAAGAGGGTCTAGTTTCCTCCAAATTCACCAGGCCCTTTATTTGTACTGACATCACCTCTGTTTTGTTGAATTTCATTGAAGAGACCAATTATCCTCTTAAAGGGGACAATTGAGTTCTCAATCTTGTCCTTGATTTGCTACATTATGCCCAGGTCTGAATATGGTAGATGATATTAGATTATTCAGTTTAAAGGGAAACTGAGGGAGAAAAGCCCCAAATGGTAGAACAAATTGTTTTTTCCTAACGCTAATCTCCCTTGTTTGGTGGATTCAAGTCAGGCCATTAACACAACTTTGACATTGCTTTTTCCCTGATTTGTTCTTAAGACGTTTCCCTATTCTCAAACATCATGCACTCAGAACACTGAAAATTTACAGCAAACAAACAAATCACAGAAATTAAATCGCAGTAAAACTGTTGTTGGCTTCATGTAAAAAAAAAAAATTATCCAATATTTAAATGGCGATTATTTCCAGAAACTTGGCAATTGTAACCATACAAATGATGAAATTGATTCCAGTCACAGTCCATCTCTGTTTGGAACGGAAATACCGGTAGTGTTTGAAAAATGGATTATTAAAGACCTTGGTTTGCTGAAGGTGGCTCATATGTTCTATTTGCTAACACAGCATCTTGTTGGGGGAAAAAAAAAATAATAAGTGCAGCTTTTCCCTACCCCAGATTATTTTCACTACTGATCTTTAGAGCAGGAAATAAAAAACAGCTAATGGTTCATGGGGCATGTGGAATTAGTTTAAGCAAAGCCAAGTCCTGGTCCTGCTGACCGCCTCCTCTTTCCTGTGCTGTTTTGTCTATGCCGGCCTTAGAATATGTCAACAAATCTCTTTTAAGCTCAGATGGGAAGAAAGGATGGTGATTCTCTCTCTTTCTGTAAGGGAGTAATTTACAACAGATGTGCTTTTTCAGAAAGGTACAAGTTCGTCCTGTAAAATATTTGTAAAGAAAAATAGCCTCCGGATTTCACAAAGCAATCCTTACTCAGTCTTGGAGATGTCACAAAGAGCATTGCTTTTATAATACTAATATGATTCTTTGCTCAGACAATTTGATTAAACTCAAGATTAGTTTTTGGGAAGAGCCAAGTTTAAATGTCTAAAACAATGTAGTGAAGAAATACCATATGTGACTTGATGGCTTTTTGACAGTGACCTGAAAGGAGCCCAGTTTCAGTTACGAGACCTGGGTTAAAGTCCCAGGAACTCTTTCTAACTAGAGTAATGAGATCCTAACTTCTCCAAACCTCACTTTCCTTATCCATAAAATGGCAAAACCACCTGACCCTGCCATCCAAGTGGGAAGATAAGTTAAAAATGCTTTATAAAGTCCTCTACAGGTGAATGATTTTCATAACAAATCTATTGAAGAAAACATCCTTGAAGGTTCCACACCTTCGTGTACATGCTTTTTGGAGTAAAAGGAATTTTTTTTTTTAACTACTTTAGTAAGTAGATTAGCAACAAAGCTCGTGCTGTTTAAGATAAAATAATAAATTCTGGCCTTGATTCAGCCATGAGCCTTGTTGAAGAACAAGTCACTGATTCTAATGGGAGGTGTTACCTGCATAAGGGCTGACAGAAAATTCACGGGGGAAAAAGGTGTGTGCTTTGCATGAGCTTTGGCCTTAGAGAGTGTGCAACTTTCAGGATGAGGGGCATATTGTAAACAGGTGAATTTACTCCTCATTTTTCAAATCCCATATCTCAGATGACAACAGATATGGCTGGAGGCACCGAAGGAGAGTGAGCATAGGTTGGGGTAGAAGTTTGAGTTGGGATGAGAGGCATCTGGTCTTTGGTTTGCTCATTAGGGAATGAGAATAATCCCTTTACCCTTGTGTGACCATTGCAAGGATCGTGTAAAACGATACGTGTGAGATAATCTGATTGTATTAGATGACAAAGAAATTATATAAACACACTCTTCCTTAGATATATCATAAATAATAAGGGAGAAAACTCTGTCATCTTTATAGAGATTTAATAAATTTAGCATTTAAGTTTTTTTGTACTTCCTTTTCAGTCTCTTCAAATTGTTGATAATGTTAATGCCTAATATGTACTGAGCACTTCCTATGTTCTAGACATTTGGGGTAAATGCTTTTAAATGGATTAAACTCATTTAATTTTATAACCATCACTGAGGTAGGTTCCATTATCACCCCCATTTTACAGATGAAGATAAGTAAATTGGTCAAAACCACACAGTTAAGGCAATTATGGAGGTGGGATCTGAACCAGGCTTAGCCACAGAGCCAGTTAGTCAGAAATCTAGTCATCCTCTAAGACTGTGGTCATCCAGAAGGCTCATAGCCTTCTCTAAACTCAGTTGCCCTCTCAGCTGTGCATTTGAACTCTAATCAGATTTAAAAACACATTTGGAAATGAAACAAATGATTTCAAAAGAGGGTTTTAAAAACACACACGCGTACACCCAACTTTCTCATTAGAAGTTGGGATAAAGAAGAACTCTCCTGGCATTGCTGTTTGGATTCAGAAACAAGCCAGTGCTTCTGTTCCCTGTTGTCACTCAGGCTTACAGTACTGACCCCATAGAAAGGGCAGGAGAAATTCCATCCACCAGCAATGTCCTCAAATAAGCTTTCAAATGGCTACCAGCGGCAGAGGCTGTTAACACACCCTTGGTATCTTCTCTGTAAACCTGCTAATTTGTCACCAGAAGGGAGTTTAGGACATACTTATTTAACCTTTTTTTTTTTTTTTCACATGGGATCTAAGGACAAGCAGTAACTTGTCGTAGGCCACCATAAGCCTGAGTGTGCTTTCATATTCTCTAAACCTTTCCACAATGTGTTCATTTTGACTTTACAGAATTTTTATCTCAACACTTGTATTGTACTGTCCCGGGTGAAAGTATACTTTGTCACTTATTTTCCTGTCTGGTTACTTGGGAACAGCAGCCTCACAGCTTCTGGTGTGGCTTTGATCAAGGTTAGCCCAGAGCCAGGCCTTCTGGCCCTTGCACTTGAGAGTCCATCTGAAAGCAGAGTTTCTCCTGGGACAGAAAGCCTTGAGAGGGGATCATCTGTGGAAATGCTCTCTGGAAAGCATACTTCCTGCCTGCTGGCAAGGAGATTAAGTTAAAGGTTTTGATACTGATATATAGTCCTAATCTTGCAAGAGCTTTCAAGAACTATCAGGGTAGTTATAAGGAGTTTTCTTAAATCATTAGGAAGAGGGAGATAGGCAAGTCCCTTAGGGTCTACATGATGAGGGCTTTGTCAAGCAAGATATTTAGCTCCAGGGAGCTCTCCCTCCTGACAACAGGTACATCTGCATCCCCTGGGTGCTTTCTGTAAGGTTAATCTACATTTATATTTAATGGAAATTTAACATTTTATGTATAGCTTTTTACAAATAATTATTTTTGCTTAATTAGAACTTAACATGAGTAGTCAACAAGTTTTATTTTTGCCTTGGCTTCAAGTCATTTTCTTATCTGATAGAAGATATGTTCCTTCCCTTCCTCTTATTCACCTCCCGGACTCTCTCCATCTCCTCCCCCTCCTCCTTCCATCCCATGGGGTGTCTCCTCTTCAGGTTTTCCTCTCCCCCTTCCACTTTCTCTTTCCCTCAGTTTCCTCCTCTCTCTTTTTGCTCTTTCTTCCTTTTATCTCCTTCCTTCCTTCCTCTTCCTTCCCTTCTTTCTTTCTTTTCCTTCCCCTTCCTCCCTCCCTCCCTTCCTCTTCCTTTCCCTTCCTTCCTTCCTTCCTTCTTTCTTTCTTTCTCTTTCTTTCTTCCAGTTCTTTCCCTCTCCCTTCCTTCCTTCCTTCCTTCCTTCCTTCCTTCCTTCCTTCCTCCCTTTCTTTTCCCTTCCTTTCCTTCCATTCTTTCTTTCCTGGCTTTCATCAGAACCTTAAGAGTGCCAGCTGCCATTTTTAAATGCCTGTTGTTTACATTGCCTAGCCCAGGGGATATCTCATTCCAAATTTTTGTTATTTTACAATCACCTTTAAAGTTACATGCAAAAAACATAACATTAAATTAATGGGGCAAGGCACAACTAAATGTGATTAAAAATTGTACTGTAGAAAGTGAGTACTGAAGAGCTTAGTACCTTGAACAGAGGAAGCAAAAAATTAAGATGAGGTAAATACTCATTCTGGATAAAAAAATGTGTAGAGGCAGCAGAAGGGGAAAAAAGTCTTCTCAATGTAACATTATAAAGAATCTAATACCATTTTCTAAAATGGAAACTGACAAGTTAACACTAAGTCATCTGGGGTAAAACTAAACATGCCTAAAAGGTTTCATATATTTAGGAATTCTCTCTATTATTTCAAAATTTTGTTTTTAATATGAGCAAAAATAGATAAAAATAATTTGAATTCTCTTAATAAGGAATTGTATACATAGTTTTATTACTACTACTACTACTACTACTACTACTACTACTACTACTACTAATAGTTTTTTGTACCAGGCATTGTACTAAGAGCTCTACATGGCTTATCTTATTTAACTTAGTCCTCTTTATAACCCTGAAATGTAAATGTTTTTGAGAAATGTTTTATTTTTTAAGAGAAAATATACTGTCTTAAATGGTCTCCATCTGTCTTCTTAACCTTAACCATATCTCAGAATCCTTTAATGTTTCAATGAAGAGTTCCTATTTTCAAGGTTAATATCAGGAAAAGAGCCAAGGCACCCAGTAACCTGGGTAAGATTTGATATCATAAAAACTGTGTAAGACACTGAGATAAGATTCAGTAGTCAAGAGTCTCTGTGAGTTGTTAAGTTGCTCTTTGGGAGAATTTCAGTGCTCTAGATTTCAGGCTGAAGGGTAGTTTTCTATATCTGAAAAAGAAGGAATATTGGCACAGAGAAAACATTTCACTACTTTGTGTGCCTTTATTCAATCTGTACCTCATGTCTGCTATTTCCATAGGTTAGAAGCATAGATCTGAGAGGAAGTCTGTTTTGCAGGGCATTTTACTGAGTGAAGTAAGAAAGCTGTGCACCAAAACCATCTTTAGCATAAAAAATAAATCACGTGAACCCTAAACATATTCCAACACAATGTACACTTTGTGCTCTGTGAGGTTCAGTTTGCTCACAGAAGAGCTGTAGTCAACAGTAAACTAGAACAGTTATGTCTCATAGCAGATATCAGTCTTACTGTTCCCCTTTGCCAGAGGTTATACAGCAAGATGTTAAAGGAAAAGCAGAGTTATGATCCAGATTAGCTCTTTGGGGTGCAAATTTGCATGCCTCTTCTGTGAAATCCTCAGTAAGGTGAACATATGCTCTGGTTTCCTGGGACAGTTCTGTTTTATGCTCATCCTGATGTAAGACTTAATAGCTCTCTCCCTTAACACTCTTAAGACACTCTCAACCTAGAAAGAAAGTGAAATAACATTAATTTTGTAACATCAATATTTTGAGCAAACACGTTCTGTATACCTGCTGTGATCGATACAGCACAGGTGTCCAAGAGATTCATTTTCTATGATGTCAGCAGGGCTGACAGTGACCTCTTTGGCATCAGTGACTGTGGCAGGATGCAGCTGGATGCACGAAGACCCCAACCCCACAGTACACATACCCTGACACCTATCACGTTGGCTTCTTGTTCCCATTTGGAACCGAATCAGTGAATGGGAGCACTTGTCATTTTGGTTTGAAAGTCAATGAACAGGATTCTCCAAATATGTAAGGAGTGTATATTGATCCTTCACGTCTTTAAGAGTTTCCTAAACATCTCACAGCTAGGAAGTAGATATTTCTTTGGAAAAATCTAGTTAACTTTCTGTTGTGATACAGGATAGTAAGATAGGTGAAATGAAAGAATCACTGTATTTCAAGTGTGCAGTTATTGATATTTTGTGGACTATTTAAAATAAGATTTTAAGAAATTATATGGAATTATTAGAAAAACTTGTACAATATAAATCTCACATTTTCAGATTTATAGTTATAGTCCTTTTTTATGGGTAATTTTCTTTTTACATCTTCAAAAGAAACCTTCATAATGCATTAAAAAAACCACTGTCACTACCAAGCCTTTGGATGATTAACTACCCTATGATATTTCTTTCATCCAAGCTGGTTTACAAAGGAAAGCAAAAACGACAATAAAAGAAATGTACCAATTTATTCTCTACTAATAAAGTATTGAACATTAGTGAAAAAAGTGTGAAATATTGGAATGCAACACAGAGCAATTCCACTACCCATTGCAGTTTTGGGTCATATACTGTATATAAAGAGTAATTACTTCATTGGTTGGAGACCACAGTGGAGGAATATAGAATTTGATGAAAGAGATTTTAAGATAAAAATTTTATCCCAAAGCACTTGAAAACTTTGCCAACACTCCAGACTGTTTTATTTTGGACCGTGGTGGCCAGGGGTGAGGGGAGTGGGTGCAGGGTGGGAGTGCAGAAGAATGAAAATTAAAAGTGAGCAGATTTCTAAAAACTCTTTAGCCAATAATCAACATCAGTACTTGGATTTAAAGAATCTACTAAAAATAGTCTTTGTAGATGCCTGGAATGACACGTTACTAGTGAAGATCCCATATTTAATATTTGCACATGGCATTATTAACATTAAATCTGGTGGTTTCTAACACATCTTCCACTTCCCTTTTTTTTTTTTTAAATTAATTTATTTATTTAGTTTTGGCTGTGTTGGGTCTTCGTTTCTGTGCGAGGGTTTCTCCAGTTGCGGCGAGCGGGGGCCGCTCTTCATCGCAGTGCGCGGGCCTCTCACTGTCGCGGCCTCTCTTGTTAAGGAGCACGGTCTCCAGACGCGCAGGCTCAGTACTTGTGGCTCACGGGCCCAGTTGCTCCGCGGCATGTGGTATCCTCCCAGACCAGGGCTCGAACCCATGTCCCCTGAATTGGCAGGCAGATTCTCAACCACTGTGCCACCAGGGAAGCCCCCCCACTTCCCATTTTTGAATCAACTTTCCGGATTTCATTTTCTTGCTGATCATGGTGTTTACGATAATAAATTTCTAAATGTTCGCAAGTGTTTTCTTCTTGTTTATCTCACAGGGATCCTGGGTAGGAACTGAAATCTTCCTGGGTAGAGTGGGAAGGTCACATGGTATATTGTGCAGAGGACAGACTCTGGAGTTGGCTGGTTGTAATCCTAATCCAAGCTCTGTCACTTTTCTGTGAGCCTCAGTTTTCTCTCCTGTAAAGTGGAGAAAAATATCTGTGTTGTAGGGTGGTTGTGAGGATTGAATGAGCTGTGTGAAAAGCACTTTATGGTGTTTAATGAGTATCTATTTACATTCTACTTCTTTCTAAAAATAATTTAGAATACAAAAAAATACATTAAGAAAAAATAGATAAACCATGTAAAATCATGCCCAGTGAATACTGATTCATTTATGTCTTCTATCCATGCTACTTTAATAATGATACTGGAGAAAATCAGGGGATTATTCTGATTATAAAAGTAAAATATAATAATTGCAAAGAATTTGAATATTACAGGAAGGTATGAGGAAGGTAAACATCCATTACCTTTAATATTTTGACACATTCCCTTCATCTATTTCCATCCTACTCATTTCAAAAATAAGTTAGAATTATACTCCATATCACATTTACTTCCCATTCTTTTCAGTTTCTATTAGATCATAAGCATTTTCACTGTCTTTAAGCAATATTTTGTGATTTCCTAATAGTCTATCATTTGTATGTAACATAATTAATTCTACCCAACATGTTAGTGATTTTTCTTTTTGTTATTATAAACAAAACTGCAATGAAAATTGTTTCAGATGTTCATTGACTATATTGGTAATCCCATCCCTTCATTTGTCATATTTGTTGCAATTTTTTTCCCACTTAGCCTTTTAAATTTATGATAACTTTTGATATGTTTTTAATGTTATGTAACTTTTGCTACCAGTTATTTTTCTTTGTGATTTTCTTTACTGCTTGTATGTTCAGAAAGTTCTTTCCTATTCCAAGGTCAGTAAATAAATTACCTATCTTTTTCTATTTTTATAATTCATTTTTAGCTTTTTGCTTTTAAATTAATATAGTATATATTTGGGATACCTCAATTTGAGGTAGATGCTGGGGTAGATTTGAGCTATCACAAATAGGTTTGAGAATTTATTAAGGCAGAATTTAATATAATTTTCCCCAAATAGTTAAAACAATTACCCAGTAACATAATACTTCCTTCTTTATGATAGATTTATGATGGTGCTTTATCATACAATGATCTCTCTTTCAATGCTCATCTTTCATATTTTAATTACTTAAATATCTGGTACAATAAATGCTTTCTCATTATTTCTCTTTTGCAAACATTACTTGGCTATAGGTATTCATTTATTCTTCCAAATAAATTTTAAAAACACTTGATCAAGTTCTCCCCATGTCACTCCACTCCAAACACATTAGGATTTGCTTGACATTGCATTAAACCTTTATGTTCAACTGAAAAAAAAAAGAATACATTTTTTTAATATTCAGTATTCCAATGCAGAAACATAGTATCTCTAATTTCTTAATACAGATTCTGTACATTTCTTGTTAAGGTATGGCTAAGTGTTTTATATATTTTATTGCTATTGTGAAAGAAATATTTTTCACCTCATAATTTCAAACTGGTAAGATTTATTCTCAGTGAACTTTCATTGTATAATCTGCATGCTTTGTCTCCAACTTGATTTATTCTGCATGTAGAAAAATATTTTGTAAGAGCACTTTACTTCATAGACAAAATGAACTTAGCTGGTGCTTGAGAGAGAACATTAAAGGCCATGGAGATTATTAGAGCAGACCAATTTTGTAATTATGAAAGGAATTAGAAGGAGCCACTGGTTATCCATTTTATTGTAAAATGTACAATTACATAGGTGAAATGAGTACATTTTATTTTATTACTGGGGAGGGAAAAAAGACAAGAAATTGATACACCCACGTTCTGGAATGACACGTGAAGGGCAACTTTTGAAGACAGTGGGGACTCCGAGAGTGTCTAATTGTTCTCTGTACTCTGAGCCTTATGCATTTCATCTACCTCATTGCCTTACAGTCCGTTTTGGTATAAGTGAGATGAATAATGTAGACAATATCTCCCATGGGAATTTAATTTAAAATGAGGGCTCTAAGTAACTGGTGTCTAAAGATCATGTTATAAAACTGGCATCCATGTCCTCAGTCCCACTGTACCCTGTTGTCCTTGGAGGCTGCCCACACACCTGTCATTCGCTTGCCCTCAGTTTCTAAGGTGGCAGGATGCCAGCCCCAGCCAAGTGTTCACAGTGCAAAGTGCTTTAGACTCTTCTAAAATGAAAGTCAGTATGTAAATGTGCAACATGACGACATTATTATTCTAGCTTCCTGGCTGCTTTCAGCAAGCACTGACTGCCACATGAGGTCTCAAGTGTTCTGGCACAGTGTGCAAGTGTTCAAAAGAAGTTAAAGTAATGAAATTGGATCTACATTTCCATAGAGATTCAAGCTGGCATGGAGGAATGGAGTCATGGGTTGGATGGTCTCCACCAAACAGCCTAGGCAAGTGCCTGTGATGCCAGGCTACTAAGCAGAATTTTCTATCGTGAAAGGGCACCGCTGTTTCTTCCTCTGGGTCTAAAATTACAAAATGTGCCCATTTCTCCCAGGCTCACACCACTCTCTGGGCGCTTTATGCTCAGTCCTCACCCGTCCATTCCCTGGAGCACACACCAGCTTTGCTTAAATCTAGCACAAGTTTTAAAATGAAGAATTAAGTACAAAGTGGAGGGGGGATGTTTAGTTAGAACCCTGACTAATAGAGCATGAAGTATGTGACTATTATTCATAAGAGGCGGGGCCAGGCTAACTGTGTATCTGATCTACCTAAGGTGCTGTCTAGAAGTGGCCACTTACTGGATTTCAGTTGACCTTGTTATTTTTTTATTTAAAATTTTTTTGGCAGTTTTCATGGCTCACAGGTCTTCTCATTTGCACCCAGCATTCCCTTCTATTAACATCTGGAGCCAAGACCAAACTTAGGTGTATGGCTGCTGGGGCCAAGAAACTGGGTTTGCTAAGTATCGCGTCATGGTAGGTCCAGGGTCAGCACAGATTCCGCATTTGGTCATTCTGAGACCTGATCTCTTTATACCTCCCCTCCCCCTGGCTGAAATGTCTCTGTTCACCAGGGCAAGAGCAACAGAATCTGAGTCTTGTGCTTTGCAGCCTTTATACTAGCACAGGTCCATAATGCTGAGTACTCTTCCTCCTCTACCTCCTTTCATATCCTAAAAATTTCATGGGCTTCACGTATCCATTTATATATATGCAAAAATGAAGTTCATTTAAGTTTAAAAATGTAAGAGTGGGACAATTAAAAGAATTCAAGCCCTCAAGGATACCTTTACTCATATAGAATCTCTCTCTTTTTTATTGTATTTTAGGACAGCGAAAAAAAGGGATTTATAAATAAAATCTATGCCATCCAGGAAGTATGTATCAGTGTCCAGAACATCCTAGATGAAGTTGCTTCCTTTGGCGAAAGGATAAAGAAGTGAGTGATGCTGACATGGGAGCCCTGGTCTTCTGTGGGACAGTGTCCATTTGTTTCTCAGAGGGTGAAATGCCACATTCTTTCTGGCAGGGGACATTCCTGGGTGATCTATTGCTCAGTTTTATCATTATTTACTTTGTTTCTGCCAGTCTTTGGTTTTATGAAAGTTCTGTCAATTTTCCTCCTTGAAATTTAGAACATATTGGTTGGAAAGAAGTCATACTTGTAGCTTTGAAGAAATAACACCGTCCTAAATTTTAGCACATTTTCACAGTGAGACTTTGTTCTTACACAGAATACGAAATTGTGATAGAAAAAAATAAACCAAGTTAAATGAGGATTTCAGGTAATCAAGACACACCTGCATTTTATTATTGGTCGAGTTATGATTTCATCAATAAAGTTAAATTTTAAAAAATCATACTATATATAGCACCCTGCAAAAATATGCTTTCAATTTTGTATATTTAAATAGCTGAGATCATAATTATAGATGAAATAAACTAGTGCTTTGTCATTTAGAAAATATACATAATTTTTATAATTTAAAAACAATTTTTTAAACAAGGAAATAGAGCTTCATTGAGAGCTGATGTATAATTAAGAAACATATTACTTGCATTTTACTTCAAATAGTTTTATTTATTAATATATTTTTTAAAACAACTGTTTAATTATAAAAATGGTAAGGTGGGGCTTCCCCGGTGGCGCAGTGGTTGAGAGTCCGCCTGCCGATGCAGGGGACACGGGTTCGTGCCCCGGTCCGGGAAGATCCCACATGCTGCGGAGCGGCTGGGCCCGTGAGCCATGGCCGCTGAGCCTGCGCGTCCGGAGCCTGTGCTCCCCGGAGCCCGTGCCCCGCAACGGGAGAGGCCACGGCAGTGAGAGGCCCGCGTACCGCAAAAAAAAAAAAAAAAAAAAAAAAAAAAAGGTAAGGTGGATTTATAATTAGTTATTAGTAAAAAATATACTAAGGCCCCGTACCTACTAAACTATGTGAAAATTGGCCTACATAATGATTTCTAAATGATCTATTCAAGAAGGGGTGCTGTATATCTGGATAAGCCTACATTTTCCTAGTTTTATATATCTATTCATTGTTTATTATTCATAACCAAAAGTGTTCTGCAGATTTGGATCCTTGGGCATACATAGAAATTGAAAGGAGTAAATTATTTAAACTAAAGGTGTGAGTCATTCATCTGGTGCCTTTCATGTTTCAAGGCATAATGCATTTTATTTTGTATAATTTTTTGTTTAACACATTTCCACATATGCATAGGTGCTGAGTTTCCACTTTCTTGTATCATATTAGACAGAACAGCCTCCCTCTCACTCCCAAATGTGCCTCTAAGCAACATTCAGTATCAGACTTCTAAAGACTGATTTCCACATCTTTTCTCTTTTCTTCTTCTTCTCCATGTTATTTACATCTCTAAGAATGTTTCCTTGCTCTCCACAACCTATCTGCAGAAGCAGAGTGTGAAGTCCTAAATGGGGCATTTCCCTATTGAGTATTGTCCTTTCTCTGAGGTACACTGTGTATTGATTACCTGACAGAAACATCTCATTTATATCAGAAGACCCTGGGTCAACTCTAAGGTCAGGATTGTGAATGCCTGAAGGGGAGAGGCTTCTTTGTAACTCTGGGTGTTAGGAGACTCAGACAGGTGCTTGGCTGGAAAAGAACATGGCCAGTTGAAGGAAATGACCAGATCCTGGCTGTGGACCAGCCTTGGGGAAAAACTGGATTTCGTGAACTTTCCAAGGTATAGACAGAGGTGCAGGTATAGGCTGAGGTACAGGAACACCGCATAGGATCTAGTGAGTCTCGTAGGAGCTATCTTTTCGGCATAGTACTCTTTCGAATACTGTAAGAGAGAAGCTCCCCTGGGGTCACGCGGGATAAAATGGATCTATCCAGAAAGCAGATACAGAGCAATCTTTAAGTACAAAATGAAAGCCTCCATAATTACTACATCTTGTTACTAAATCATTCCAGAACTTTCTTGAATTGCATCTCTTAAGATCATAATCTAGATATAGATTCCATAATGCACTGTGGAAAAAGAAAAGGGCAGTCTTTTTTCCCCCTGACATTAGTACACTGGTATTCCTTGCCATTTTTCCTTCCAAGAGGAGTTAAGAACACAGGGAGCGCTTCAGTGAGGCTGCCCAGAAGGAGGGTTTTCTGTGTGAAGAGCCAGTGCCCTCACACATGGAGTGGTGTGATGGATGGCTCTGAGCTGAGCCACAGGAGAGCAAACAGACCCTCAGCCTTCTGTTCTCTTCACAAGCGGGCAGAAGCAAGGGAAGTGTCTTGGGGCCCTTCTCACTGCTTGCTAAGAATGCCATACTTTAGACTCCTAGAGTTGAGTGGCTCTAATAACTTCATCTTGATTCACATAAACATGTTGCCATCACTACCAGTCTTCCTGGATACAATAAAAGCTGTCCCCATTTTATAACCGGGAAGACTGACGCTTAGAGAGGTTTACCACCTAAAGTCACATAGCAGAATCTAGGCTTTGAACACAGATTTACTACCTTCTTTAGTTTTTTTTTTTTTTTCATTAAATTATGCTAAAGAGTCACTCAGCAAGATGTGTTAGTTCCTCTTTGGAGGCTGAACTTCAAGGCAATGGTATGCCTATAAATGGAGATATGGCTATATACCCAACCTCAAAGGCTCCATGGAATGGTTCTGTTTACTTTATAATTTTGTCACTCTCTCTTAGAAACTACCAGACTCACAATAGATGTTCTACACAAAAAGCCTAAAGATATCCCAGTCTTTCCACGTTCCATTTGCCTTCTGTCTTGATCTTTCTTTCTTTTTGTCTCACTAAAGTCCTTCCCATCTTAGTACTGTCTCTTTTGTAACTTCCTGTCCTTCTGTTCATTGATCCCATTTTTGTTCTTTGTTCTGATGTTATATCATTGTCAGTACTCCGTCTTGCTTCCTTCCCTGACCCTCTACATTATTAGTCACCAGCAGTGTGGAAACACTGCAGTCATCAGCCAGGCCCTGTTATAATCCACCCTTTTCCAGCTTATACTCCCTTTTTGGTCTTCCCAACAAATCTATCATGTGCCATGTTCTCCTTCGCTATCAATAAGGTAGGGAGAATAGTAGGTAATGTTGACTTTATTTCTTAATTATCTATGTATTTCTGGGAAGAGGGCTATGACGGCAGGTGAATTTTTACAAAATTCCCCCTTCCTGACTTCTAATTCCATTTGAAACATAACTGAAGTGGGAAGTGAGTATTCCTCTAAGGATTTCTAAAGTTCTGAGGATTTACACAACCATGTAAGATTTAGATCTATGGACAATCGTTGGCAACGTTTTATTTCCAGTGTGGTTAATCCTGTGTGAGAGTTCATAGAGGAAAGAATGGTAGGCCCAGGGGCATTCTCCTCTATGAAAATTTGGAGAAAACAAGATTCAGTACTAGTTTTAGAAGTAGAAAAAGATTTTTAAACCATGGGGAGTCACCCAAATAGTGTGATGACTTTAGACCCTTAAGTCACCTGGGACAATCTGGAGAGGTTGGTGTCAACACCCTTTACCTGGGCCCTGTGTTCATGAAGTTGAGCAGATTATGCCTAACCTGTATCTTCTGATAGCCTATTTACAATTGGCATCTATACCAGAGAGAAATACACTCTTTACTAGATCCTTAGTCCAGATTTTGAATCGGAATCACATTTATTTTCATCTTTGTTTGAAAAAAGTATGAAGTGCTCAGATTGCTGATGTATTAATTTCTCATTCAGTACTTTCAACTGGACCATCCCATTCTTAAGCTGGCTGGCCATTGTAGCCCTCTGTGCGTTCACAGTCATCCTGTACTTCATTCCACTGAGATACATTGTCCTTGTCTGGGGTAAGTAAAGCCTTTTTTTTTTTTTTTTTTTTTTAACTGTCATAGCTGCTAAGAACAAACTATTTTTAAGGGATGAGTTAGACTGTCAGTAGTTCCCTATATTTATGGTCATGAAGCGACTCCATGATGAAAAGAGACAGGTCAGTTAAAAATCACAAGAGTATAAAGATTTAGGTCTATCTGCAAAAGCATTTTTCTTATCTGGCACCATAGGCTCCATCATACTATAAACATGTAGTTGTGCAGATTCTTCATATATCAAAGTGTAGCTTTGTCTAGATATCACTCTGATTTATTTCCACCATTTATACATAAACAGAGGCATTTTGATCCATATGGTGCATTTAGGACAATATGCTTTTGTGCTGTGGTACTTTATCTTACGGAAATGTCTGTAAACATGGTACTATATATGGCTGCCTGTTTAAGAGGTCACCTTTAAGGAAGCAGGAAAAGGGTCCTTGGCATTGGCAGGCTGCTTGGGAACAAAAAAACCTGCTTTATGTGTGCTAAACAAGACTGCTTCTGTAAAAACCCACTTTAAAGGTGGTATTTGGGGGTCCTAATTTCTGATGCAGTTATGCTTCATGCTAACAGTTCCTGTGTACCTAGACTATACTTAGGTGGTACTTTCAGCATTCTTCATAGTTTGGGTTTTTTTTCCTTTCTTTCTCTTATCTGACACAATTCTTTGTTCGGAAAACTCAATTTTCAGTCTCCAAGATCAACTGACACATAAAACTACATTAATGATATATATATATATATATAAACAAGACTGGGTAGGAGTAGAATTCTCTACTTGCCCCTGGCCTGCATACACCCGAGACTGCTAAACTTATACAAAATGCAAAGAACCAAAATGGGTTTTAATTTCAGAACACATGTACTTACACTGAAAGTAAAAAGATGAAAAGGAATGTTTTGTTCTTTTCTTTTTAAGGCTTTTAAAGAAATATGATGGAATAAAATGAAAAAGGGTCTGATGTCTCCAAGACCTCCAGTTTAAAAATCCTTACCTCGCTATTCTTTTTGGCATATCTTGTCATATCTTGAGCAAGCCCTCTTGCCCCTTATCATCACTGTCATTACCTTTACATCTTGGGTAGGGAGTGGAGGGTGAAGGGAAGGGTGATTATGTTTTCCTGCCTTAATTTCTATAATTTAAAGAAACTGTTTCAACTAAGACAGTGCTTTCACTGTACAAGGGAAGAGGCATTTCCACCATGTTCTTGTGTCGCTATTGTATGTTCTTTCATTCCTTCCTCTGATATTTAAAACAGGTGCTGTTCTATTGAAGGAATTAAGGTAGGGCGTTAGGTGTGGCAGTTTATTACCTCTAACCTACTTAGGGTCAGACCTGCCATGTCAGTTGTGATAGGTGGGGAATTTCGGGTTTCCCTTCCCCAGGTTCTCAGAAACTGGAGTCCACGGCAGACATCTGGCTGTGTAATCTGGGTTGGCCTCACTGGCAAGCTGTCTTAAACGTAATTTGCAGAGAATGTGTTTGGGTCTCTTGTTTCATCAAATAAAATAAAACAAAGAACAGTATTCCTTTAGTGGTAGGTGATTGCTGAAATATTAAATAGAAATTTAAGACATGAGTCTCACATGGGGAGACAGGGACCAAATCATAATTGCATTATTTTATTCTGCTGAACTCCCTGAAGAAGAGCCAAGATGCTCCAGTTTGTGACCCAGTTTTTAACCACTCTGATTTCATAAAAAGCTGTTTATTTATGTATTTTTATGTGAATATGCTTGGTAATTTATTAAGTGCAATATAAATTTAAAACAGTAGACTTATCCAATTGAAATTCTACATTACTCCATAGAATATGTAGAATAGGTACTTCCGGTTTTATACATTATTTTGACATTTCTACCTCATTAAATTTGGAGGTTTTGTTTTGTTTTTTGTATAATAGCTCCAAATTCATCTGTATTTGCCCCTCATCCACATTTGCTCTTCAGGTAGCACAGAGGATTCACTCTTGAATAATTTAGCATGGGTAGGTATGGCTCATTTTTAATGGTTCTTGGCCATTTTAATCCAAGAAGTGATCCCAGTAAGTCAATCACAGTAGTATCTTTTGCAAGCCTTAAATTTAAATTTCTTAATAATTTAAAAGGAAAATTGGTTTCTAAAAATCTCAATGCCAGAAATGTAGAAATGGAAACATATTTTCTTTCTTGTGATGAGAACTTTTAAGATCTCTTTTAGCCACTTTCAAATGTGCAATATAGTATTATTAACTATAGTCACCATGCTGCACATTAGATCCCCATGACATTTTATTGCTGGAAATTTGTACCTTTTGACTCCCTCACCCACCTCCCACTCCTCCGCCTCTGGTAACCACCAGGCTGTTCTCTGTATCTATGAGCTTGATTTTTGTTTTTGTTTTTTTTAAGGATTCCACAGGTAAGTGAAATCATATGCAGTATGTGTCTTTCTCTGTCTGACGTATTTCACTTAGTATAATGAATGCCCTTGAGGTCAATGCATGCTATCACAAATGGGAAGATTTCAAACTTCTTTATGGCTGAATAATATTCCATTGTGCATATATATACCACAACTTCTTTACCCATTCATCCGTCAATGGACACTTAGGTTGTTTCCATGTCTTTGCTATTATAAATAATGCTGAATGAACATGGGGGTGCACATGTATTTTTGAATTAGTGTTTTTGTTTTCTTCAGATAAATACCCAGAAGTGAAATTACAGGATCATAGTGGTAGTTTTAATTTTTTGAGGAACGTCCATACCTTTTTCCGTAGTGGTTGCGCCGATTTACATTCCCACCAGCAGTTCACAAGGGGTCCCTTTTCTCCACAGCCTCCCCAACATTTGTTATTTATAGACTTTTTGATGATACAGCCATTCTGACAGGTGTGAGGTGATAATCTCATTGTGGTTTGGATTTGCATTTTCCTGATGATTAGTGATATTGAGCATCTTTTCATGTATCCGTTGGCCATCTGTCTTCTTTGGAAAAATGTCTATTCAGATCCTCTGCCCATTTTAAAATTGTTTTTGACAATTGAGTTGTATAAGTTTTTAATATATTCTGGATATTAGCCCCTTATCAGATATGATTTGCAAATATTTTCTCCCATTCTGTAGGTTGCCTTTTCATTTTGTTGATGGTTTTCTTTGCTGTGCAAAAGCTTTTAAGTTTCATTAGGTCCCATTTTTGCTATTATAAATAATGCTGAATGAACATGGGGGTGCACATGTATTTTTGAATTAGTGTTTTTGTTTTCTTCAGATAAATACCCAGAAGTGAAATTACAGGATCATAGTGGTAGTTTTAATTTTTTGAGGAACGTCCATACCTTTTTCCGTAGTGGTTGCGCCGATTTACATTCCCACCAGCAGTTCACAAGGGGTCCCTTTTCTCCACAGCCTCCCCAACATTTGTTATTTATAGACTTTTTGATGATACAGCCATTCTGACAGGTGTGAGGTGATAATCTCATTGTGGTTTGGATTTGCATTTTCCTGATGATTAGTGATATTGAGCATCTTTTCATGTATCCGTTGGCCATCTGTCTTCTTTGGAAAAATGTCTATTCAGATCCTCTGCCCATTTTAAAATTGTTTTTGACAATTGAGTTGTATAAGTTTTTAATATATTCTGGATATTAGCCCCTTATCAGATATGATTTGCAAATATTTTCTCCCATTCTGTAGGTTGCCTTTTCATTTTGTTGATGGTTTTCTTTGCTGTGCAGAAGCTTTTTAGTTTGACGCAGTCCCACTTTTTACTTTTGTTATCACCTATAGTTTCTTCTAGGAGTTTTGTGGTTTCAGGTCTTACATTCAAGATTTAGTCCGTTTTGAGTAATAATTTTTGGAAGTGGTATAAGATAGTGGTCCAGCTTCATTCTTTTGCTTGTGCCAGTCCAATTTTCCCAACATCATTTAATGAGGAGACTGTCCTTTCCCCATTGTATATGCTTGGCTCCTTTGTTGTAAATTAATTGACCAGGGACTTCCCTGGTGGCGCAGTGGTTAAGAATCCACCTGCCAATGCAGGGGACACAGGTTGGAGCCCTGGTCCGGGAAGATCCCACATGCCACGGAGCAACTAAGCCCGTGCACCACAGCTACTGAGCCTGCGCTCTAGAACCCGCGTGCCTAGAGCCTGTGCTCCACAACAAGAAAAGCCACTGCAATGAGAAGCCCACACACTGTAATAAGAATAGCCCCTGCTCACCACAAATTGAGAAAGCCCATGCACAGCAACGAAGACCCAATGCAGCCAAAAATAAATTTATAAAAAATAATTAATTGACCATATATACATGGGCTTATTTCTGGGCTCTCTATTCTCTTCCATTGATCTATGTCATCTGTTTTTATGTCAATACCATACTGTTTTAATTACTATAGGTTTGTAATATAGTTTGAAATCAGGGAGCATGATGGCTCCAGGTTTGTTCTTCTGTTTTAGTATTGCTTTGCAATTCAGGGTCTTTTGTGGTTCCATACAAATTTTGGGATTGTTTCTATTTCTGTTAAAAATGCCATTGGAATTTTGAAAGGGATTGTATTGAAACTGAAGATGGCTGTGGGTAGTATGAACATTTTAACAATATTAATTCTTTTAATCCTTGAGCAGGGAATACCTTTCCATTTATTTGTGTCTTCTTCAATTTCTTTCCTCAGTGTCTTACAGTTTTCAGTGTACAGGTCTTTAATCTTCTGGGTTAAATTCGTTACTAAGTATTTTATTCTTTTTGATGGGATTGTTTTAATTTCTCTTTCTGATGGTACATTGTTAGTGTATAGAAATGCAACAGATTTTTGTATATTGATTTTGTATCCTGCAACTTTACTGAATTCATTTATTAGTTCTAACAGTTTTTTGGTGGAGTCTTTAGAATTTTCTATATATAAAAAACCATGTCATCTGCAAACAGTGAGTTTTACTTCTTCCTTTCCAATTTGCATTGTTTTAAAATCTATTTGTCTTATATAAGTATAGCTTTCTCTGCATTCTTTCGGTTGCATTTGCATGGAATATCTTTTTCTATCCCTTCATGTTTAGTCTGTGTGTGTCCTTACATCTGACTTAATCTCTCATAGGCAGCAATATAGAAGGGTCTTGCTTTTTTTTTTAATCCATTCAGCCACTTATGTATTTTGATTGGAAAATTTAGTTCATTTACAAAATATTTTCTCCCATTCTGTAGGTTGCCTTTTCATTTTGTTGATGGTTTTCTTTGCTGTGCAGAAGCTTTTTAGTTTGACGCAGTCCCACTTTTTACTTTTGTTATCACCTATAGTTTCTTCTAGGAGTTTTGTGGTTTCAGGTCTTACATTCAAGATTTAGTCCGTTTTGAGTAATAATTTTTGGAAGTGGTATAAGATAGTGGTCCAGCTTCATTCTTTTGCTTGTGCCAGTCCAATTTTCCCAACATCATTTAATGAGGAGACTGTCCTTTCCCCATTGTATATGCTTGGCTCCTTTGTTGTAAATTAATTGACCAGGGACTTCCCTGGTGGCGCAGTGGTTAAGAATCCACCTGCCAATGCAGGGGACACAGGTTGGAGCCCTGGTCCGGGAAGATCCCACATGCCACGGAGCAACTAAGCCCGTGCACCACAGCTACTGAGCCTGCGCTCTAGAACCCGCGTGCCTAGAGCCTGTGCTCCACAACAAGAAAAGCCACTGCAATGAGAAGCCCACACACTGTAATAAGAATAGCCCCTGCTCACCACAAATTGAGAAAGCCCATGCACAGCAACGAAGACCCAATGCAGCCAAAAATAAATTTATAAAAAATAATTAATTGACCATATATACATGGGCTTATTTCTGGGCTCTCTATTCTCTTCCATTGATCTATGTCATCTGTTTTTATGTCAATACCATACTGTTTTAATTACTATAGGTTTGTAATATAGTTTGAAATCAGGGAGCATGATGGCTCCAGGTTTGTTCTTCTGTTTTAGTATTGCTTTGCAATTCAGGGTCTTTTGTGGTTCCATACAAATTTTGGGATTGTTTCTATTTCTGTTAAAAATGCCATTGGAATTTTGAAAGGGATTGTATTGAAACTGAAGATGGCTGTGGGTAGTATGAACATTTTAACAATATTAATTCTTTTAATCCTTGAGCAGGGAATACCTTTCCATTTATTTGTGTCTTCTTCAATTTCTTTCCTCAGTGTCTTACAGTTTTCAGTGTACAGGTCTTTAATCTTCTGGGTTAAATTCGTTACTAAGTATTTTATTCTTTTTGATGGGATTGTTTTAATTTCTCTTTCTGATGGTACATTGTTAGTGTATAGAAATGCAACAGATTTTTGTATATTGATTTTGTATCCTGCAACTTTACTGAATTCATTTATTAGTTCTAACAGTTTTTTGGTGGAGTCTTTAGAATTTTCTATATATAAAAAACCATGTCATCTGCAAACAGTGAGTTTTACTTCTTCCTTTCCAATTTGCATTGTTTTAAAATCTATTTGTCTTATATAAGTATAGCTTTCTCTGCATTCTTTCGGTTGCATTTGCATGGAATATCTTTTTCTATCCCTTCATGTTTAGTCTGTGTGTGTCCTTACATCTGACTTAATCTCTCATAGGCAGCAATATAGAAGGGTCTTGCTTTTTTTTTTAATCCATTCAGCCACTTATGTATTTTGATTGGAAAATTTAGTTCATTTACATTAAAGTAATTATTGATAGGTATGTACTTACTGCCATTTTGTTAATTGTTTTCTGGCTGTTTCGTATTTCCCCTGTTCTTTTCTTCTTCTCTTGCTTTCTTATTTTGTGGTTACAATGAGGCTTATTATAAGAACTTAATTTTTTAAAAAAACAATTTTTTTTTTTTTTAGCTGCGTTTGGTCTTCGTTGCTGCACGTGGGCTTTCTCTCTAGTTGTGGCGAGCAGGGGCTACTCTGCATTGCAGTGCATGGGCTTCTCATTGTGGTGGCTTCTCTTTCTTTGTTGTGGAGCATGGGCTCTAGGAACACGGGCTTAGTTGCTCCGTGGCATGTGGGATCTTCCCGGACCAGGGCTTGAACCCGTGTCCCCTGCATTGGCAGGCGGATTCTTAACCACTGCGCCACCAGGGAAGTCCCAAGAACTTGTTTGAATGCATTTGAAGTTCTAAATTTTTACTCTATTCCCCCGTTTTATATGTTACATTTTACACCTTTTTATTGTTTTGTATCCCTTAACTAAATATTGTAGTTATAGTTATTTTCACTATATTTGTTGTATAATCTTCATACTAGCTTTATAAATGATTAATCCACTATGTTTAGTATATATTTACCTTTACTAGTGACATTTGTACTTGCATTTGTTTTCTACTTATAGCACATTTGCTTTTGGCTTAAAGAAGTTCCTTTAACATTTGTCATAAAGCAGTTAGTAATGATAAACTCTTTTAGCTTTTGCTTGTCGGGAAAACTCTTTTTCAGTTCTGAAGGATAACTTAGCTGAGTAGAGTATTCTTGCTTGGAAGTCTTTTTTCTTTCAGCACTTTGAATATATTATGCCATTCCTTTATAGTCTGCAAAGTTTCTCCTCAAAAATCTGCTTATAGTCTTTTGGGGGTTCTCTTGTACATAACAAGTTGTTAATCTCTTGATGCTTTTATGACTCTTGTCCTTAACTTTTCCCATTTTAATTATATGTCTTGATGTGGGTTTCTTTGGGTTTCTCTTATTTGGAACTCCCTGGGCTTCCTGGATCTGTATGTCTGTTTTCTTTCCCAGATTAAGGAAGTTTTCAGCCATTAATTCTTAAAATACATTTTCTGCCCCTTTCTCTCTCTCTTCCCCTGCTGGGACTCCCTATAATGCAAATGTTAGTGCTCTTGATGTTGTCCCCGTGAGTCCCTTAAGCCATCTTCACTTTTTGTCATTTTTTCTTTTTGCTGTTCTGATTTTCAATGATCCTTTCTTCTTCTTCATCTAGTCTGCTGTTGAATTCCTCTAGTGTATTTTTCAGTTCAATTATTTTATTCTTCAGCTCTGTGACTTCTATTTGGTACTTATATGTTCTATTTCTTGGTTGAACTTCTCACTTTGTTCATCCATACCCTCCTGAGTTTGGTGAGCATATTTATGAGCATGACTTTGAACTCCTTATCAGGTAAATAACATCTCCATTTCATTAAGGTTTTTTTCCCTGAGGTTTATGTTGTTCTTTCATTTGAAACATCTTCCTCATTTTGCTTGAATCTCTGTGTTGGTTTCTATGCATTATATTAAAGAGCCACCTCTCCCAGTCCTGAAGTAGTGGTCTTGCATAGGAGATGAACCTGATCAGTCAACCTTGCCTTAGCTCTTAGTTGTCTCCCAAACCTTTGGATTGTCCAAGCAGCCTATTCTATTTTATTTATTTATTTATTTATTTATTTTTGGCTGTGTTGGGTCTTTGTTGCTGCGTGCAGGCTTTCTCTAGTTGCAGAGAGCAGTGGCTTCTCTTGTTGCAGAGCATGGGCTCTAGGGCGTGCAGGCTTCAGTAGTTGTGGCACACGGGCTCAACAGTTGTGGCTCGCAGGCTCTAGAGTGCAAGCTTAGTAGTTGTGGCGCATGGGCTTAGTTGCTCTATGGCATGTGGGATCTTCCCGGACTAGGGCTCGAACCCATGTCCCCTGCATTGGCAGGCAGATTCTTAACCACTGTGTCACCAGGGAAGTCCGAGCCTATTTTATTTTTAATAGCCCTCAGTAGTTGAGGATGTGTGAAGACCTGTCAGTGTCTCAAACAGGAAGATCTCAGGCAACACCTAGATTCAGGCTAATTGAAAGTCATTCCCTTAGGCAGCAGCTTTTAAATTATGCAGATATATACAGTGGGATTGCAAGTGTAAGCCCAGCTGGCCACCAGAGACAGATGATCTGGAGGTGTCCCCTGGGTGACAGTCACAAAAATCAGTGCTTTGGATGAGTTTATAAGCTCCTTTCTGGGAGATACTGATGAACTGTGGTGAAGCAGAGGGAGAGTGCAAAGATAGCATCCCCTGGCCTGTGTCCCCTGAGAGCACCTGCATAGGCCCCTAGATGTATGCCAAACCTGAAAGCTGCCCCTCAGGCTCCAGGACAAGCAAATAGGCTTCTTTCATAGAAAGACTGGGGTGTGTTTCAGTCTCCTGTTTGTGCAGTGCCCTGGTGGTGGTACTTTGCAGAGAACTATCTCTTGATTGTTACAGTCCTGTGAGACTCAGGAACACCAGCTCCCCTGACCACCAGAGTCAGGAAGTCAAGGGGCATCCCCTGGGTGGCAGCTGCAAAAATTGGGGCACCAGACATGTGTAAGAGCTCCCCTCTGAGGTGTCTGGAAGGGTTTACAGTCAGCCCTTAGATGTGTGTTTAATTAGAAGCCTGCCATGATAAAATTATAGGCCCGTTTCACAGAGATTGAGCTCCTTGGGCTGTTACTTTTTGCTGTGCCCTAAGGGTGTTGTTAGCTGTTTAAGACTTCTTTCTCTATTGGTTACAGTCCTTTGGGACCTGCAAACATAAGCCCCTCTGGCCACCAGAACTAGGAAATGTAGAGGTGTCTCCTGAGAGCAGTTGCAAAAATTGGGGCACCAGCCGAGGTTCTGGGAGATACTGGCAAGCTAGAGCAAGGCATAGAGAGAATGCAAAGATTGCATCCACCAGCCTCTGTTGGCCTCTGTTCCCTGAGAACACTTCCATAGGCTCCTAGAAGTGTGCCAGAGCAGATTCCTGCCCCTCAGGCCAAAGCTCCTGGACAAGCAAATAGGGCTTTCTTGGGAAGACTGGGGTGTGTTTCAGTCTGCTGTCTGTCCAGTGCCCTGCGGGTGGTAGCCTGCCAAGAACTGTCTCTTGAATGTTATAGCTCCAGGGGACTCAGGAGCACCAGTCCCCTGGCCTCCAGAGCCAAGCAATCAAGGGGTACCCCCTGGTGGCAGCCACAAAACCCAGAACATGAGACGTGGGTAAAAGCTTCCCTCAGGAGATACTGGTGCTCTGAAGCGCAGTAGAGGGAGAGCTCAAAAATGGGGCCCACCAGCTTCTGTCCCCAGATAGTATCCCAGCAGGCCCCTGCCTCTCCGGCCAACTCTTTAAGATTAGGAAATGAATTTTTTTCACATAAAACCTGGGCACCTTTCAAACAGCTGCCTCTGTGCTGGGCCCTGGGGTGAGTGAGTGCTCACGAGCTCTTTAAGAGCCATTCTCCTTTCACTATAGCACTTTGGGTCTCATGGATGCAAGCCCACTGACTTTCAAAGCCAGATGCCTTGAGGGCTCAACTCTGACATGCAGGTCTTAAAAGCTGAAGTGCCTTATGTGGTGTACAAACTCTTGGCTACTCAGGGAGAAGCTCCGGGTTTGTGAGTTTCCTCCTGATGGTGGGTAGCTGCACTGGGGGTGGGGTTTATGGTGAGATTGTTTCTCAGCATCTCCTATCCACTTGAATGTAGCCTTTTTCTCATTTGCCCCACGTGAAGGAGGTGCTCAGCTAGTTTTCGGGGGCGGGGGGGGTGTGTTTTTTGTTTACCGGAAATTGTTCCATATGTAGCTGTAGAGTTGGTGTGTCTGTGGGAAGAGGTGAGTTCACGATCGTCCTAGGTCATCATCTTGAACTGCCTCACAGATGTAAAACCTCAGGCACCAGATGTGTGAGAAAGCTCCCTTCGGGGAGATACTGGTGCTCTGGAACATGGCAGAGGGAGAGCATGAAGATGGTACCAAATGACTGGACTGAGGCAGTCGGGGAGAGATGGTTCCTGCCAGGAAAGAAAAAAAAAGATGGTGGCTGCCAGTCTCTGTCCCTGAAGAGTACCCAGGTAGGCCCCTGAATATGTTTCGCATCAGATGCCTTCCCCTCATGACAAGCAAATGAGGCGTTCCCACACAAAATCTGGTTGCCCCTGGATCAGCTGCTTCCATGCTGGGCCCTGGGGAGGGTGAGTCTGAACACACAGTTGGTTTTTGAAGCTAGATGTTTTGAGACAAAAAGACTAATAGAACAGAATTGAGAGCCCAGAAATAAACCCAAGCATATGTGGTAAATTTAATATTTGACAAGGGAACTGAGAATACTCAATGAGAAAAGATAGTCTTTTCAATAAATGGTGCTAGGAAAACTGGATAGTCATTTGTAAAAGAATGAAACTTGACCCCTATGTTACACCAGCCACAAAAAATAACTTGAAATGGATTGTAAGACCTGAAACCATGAAACTTCTAGAAGAAAACATTTTTTAAAAAGCTCTTTGATATGGGTCTTGGTAATGATTTTTTGAAAATCATACCTAAAACAACAAAATTAAAAATAAACAAGTGGGACTGTATCAAGCCAAAAAGCTTCTGCATAGCAAAAAAACCCATTAACAAAGTGAAAAGACAATCTACAGAATGGGAAAAAATATTTGCAAACCATATATCTGATAAGGGGCTAATATCCAACATACATAAAGAACTCATACAATCCAATAACAAAAAAAAAAAATTAAAAATGGGCAAGGGACCTGAATAAACATTTTTCCAAAGAAGATATACGAATGGCCAACAGATCCAAGAAAAGATGCTCAATAACCCTAGTCACTAGGGAAATGCAAATTAAAACCACAATGAGATAGCACCTCATGCTTGTTAGAGTGGCCATCATCAAAAAGATAACAAATGCTGGTATGGATGCAGAGAAAAGGGAACCCTTGTACACTGTTGGTGGGAATGTAAATTGGTACAGCCACTATGGAGAACAGTATGGAGAGGCATTAAAAAAATAAATATAGAACTACCATATGATCCAGCAATTACACTTCTGGGAATTTATCCAAGGGAAACAAAAAGACTAACTCCAAAAGATTTCTGCACCCCCATGTCCATCGCAGCATTATTTACAATAACCAAGACATGGAAACAATCTAAGTGTCCACTGATGGATGAATGGATAAAGAAGTGGTATACAATGAAATATTATTCAGCCATAAAAAAACAAGGAAATCCTGCCATTTGCAACAACATGAATGGCCCTTGAAGGTGTTATGTTAGTGAAATAAGTCAGAGAAAAACAAACACTGTATGATTTCACGTATATGTGGAATTGGGGAAAAAAAAAAAAAAAAAAAGCAAAAATAAAACCCCTCAGAAGCCCAAACATCAAACTCACAGAAAAAGAGAAAAAAATCTTTTCTTTTATCTATACGAGATGATGGATATTAGCTAAACCTACTGTGGTAATCATTTCACTATATGTGTACATCAAACCATCATGCTGTATACCTTAAACTTGTATGTCAATTATTTCTCAAAACTAGAAAAAGAAAAAAATCTTGATGTTTTGGGGGCTCATCTCCCCAGGTGCAATTCTTAAAAGTTGGGGAAGCCTGATTTGGGGTTCAAACCCTCACTCCTCAGAGAGAAGTCCCTCCTGATTGTGGGTTCTCAGGCTAGGGGTGGGGTTTATGGTGTGGTTGTGTCCCTGCTTCTCCTACCTGCTTCGATGTGGGCCTTCTCACGATTGCCAGTGTGTAGACTCACTCAGCCAATTTTTAGGTTATTTTCAGAGGTAGCTGTTCCATATGTAGCTGTAGATCCAGCATGTTGGTGGGAAGAGATGTGTTTGGAATCCTTATACATCGCCATCTTCAAAGCTTTTTATTTTTTATTTTTTTAAAGCTGGTGGTAAACCCTTCCTAATTCCAGGTCATTTTGAAATTAAAACAAAAAAAGCAAAAACCCAGGTTAGTTTGCATAATAACAACACCTCCCCACCACTGAAAAAACAAATTGTATCTTTTTGAAAAGGGGGAACCAGTTAGTCAGATTTCTTGCCTTAAAAACAATCCCAATCCAAAATGTAGGGAGACAAGTTTCATCATAGATGAAACATTAAAGCAAAGCTTCTAAGTACTGTAACACTGAGGGGAAAGGCAAGATAGGTCATTGATCATTCTTGCCAGGTGCCTTTTGTTTTCCAAATAGAAAGCCTTTCCTGCTGGGAAGAAGCCACTGAAGTACAAAGAGAAAAACAGAGCAGCCATGGAGTTGGGAAGGTGGAAAGGAGGAGGGAAAGAGGGAGGGAGGGAGAAAACTGGGTTTACTGGTTCATTCAGTCAAGGCTGAAATAAAGGCAGCTTAATCTAGATCTTTAAATTACCACAACACTTTTGCCAGAAATGTGTATTTGAACTCCAAACTTTATAGATTTCAATAATGTTTGATCTATCACCTTTTCAGGCATCAATAAATTTACAAAAAAGCTGCGGAGTCCATATGCAATTGATAATAATGAACTACTTGACTTCCTTTCCAGAGTCCCTTCAGATGTGCAAGTGGTATGTAGGTTTCATTATTATAACTACAGGCATAGCTCATTTTATCGTGCTTTACTGATATTTCATTTTTTTACACGTTGAAGGTTTGTGGCAACCCTGCATTGAGCAAGTCTATTGGAACAATTTTTCCAACAGCATTTGCTCACTCTGGGTCTCTGTGTCACATTTTGGTAATTCTAGAAACGTTCTGAACTTTTTCATTATTATTATATTTGTTATGGTGGCCTATGATCATTGATCATTCACGTTACTGTTGTAAAAAGATTAATACTTGCTGAAGGCTCAGATGATGGTTAGCATTTTTTAGCAATAAAGCACTTTTAAATTAAGGTATTGCTGTTTTAGATATAATGCTATTGCACACTTAATAGACTTCAGTATACCATAAACAGAACTTTCATATGCACTGGGAAACCAAAATATTCATGCGACTTGCTTTATTGCAATATTCGCTTTACTGCAGTGTCCTGGAAACAAACATGCAATATCTCTAAGGTATGCCTGTATAATTTTAATGTAGTGTGGCACTGGGTTTTAACTTTTATATCCATTTAATTTTGAAGGTTTTAGAAGAGCTAAGTAAAGCTAATAAAGCCTGTAGAAGATTTTGCCATTCAGGAATTAGCCCAGTTGGGGTGTTATCCAAGAAGAACTTACAGAGAAAACTGGGGAATGAGAGGGCATTGCATAGAGAACCTACCAGGATGTCGGGGGGACAATCCTCCCCCAAGGTTCAGCTGGAGTTTGTGAAGGGAAGTCACCATCACCTGAAGGAGGAATTAGGAATATTAGATGATGAAAACAAAGTATGCCAGCAGACATTGAGAAAAACACTTCCTTAAATAAATTGCATGAATTAAGTGAGTTTTAAAGATGTCTGTTTAGAGATCAGTGAAGGGGGAAAGAGTACTGATTTTTGAGAACCGGGGCATATCTCCATCCTTTGAAAGCCTTGGAGGTTAATTAATGCCCACTGATCATTAAATATTTTCAGAGCAAAATGAGAAATGTTTTTATCAAACTATTGAAGCTGGGTTGCAGCAATACCTTTCCTTTGTTTCAGCTGAGTTTTTGATTTGGTATCAGACATGAGAGTGGGCTGGATGGAGATGAAGCTTATATTAAACAAGCACACAATAAATTATAGAGAACCATTATTCGGCCCCTCAAAATAGATGGAGATGGTTCTGCTTTTAATGTTACTTGGGTATGGGCAATAGAGACCTCAGCCTGTTACCAAAGTTCACATCAGGGCTCTCATGTAGATTCTGGCAAGATTTCCCTTGCCTCTTTGCTCTATCATTCTATTGTTTTCTGCATCCCAGCTGCAGATCACATACAGCTTCCAGAGCGAGCACTTTCTTTTCCCCCAAGCATAGTCTCTCAATTCCTTTGCTTTTCCTTCCTTTGCCAGAAAGTGGCCACCTGACCAGCCTTTCTCTGAACTCTGTTTAAACAGGTGCAATACCAAGAACTGAAACCAGATCCTTCTCATAGCCCATGTAAAAGGAAGAAAAACAATCTTGGCTAGCCAGCTCCCAGCACTGAGGAGACCAGCATCTGTTTGGGAAGATAAAAGGAAAAGCCTTCAGCCTGAGCTGCATTTCCTTTCTTTCTGTTTTTTATTTATTTTGCCATTTTACCATGATTGAGAGAATTTGTAAATAGTGTACAAAGGCATATGTCTTTGAAAATATACTTCCGTTGTACAGAATCAATTTGATAAAGGTTTAGCTATTGCTGCGTGAAAGCCTTGTTAGCTGTGGATAATAACACATTGGAACAACAAAAGTAAGAATGGTAACATTGGGAGATACACATTTCTCTAATTACAAGTGTAAGAACTAGAATATTAAATGCTCAGCTGTGCTCTGATGAAATCTACATAAAATGTAAATGTCAATTTGATTTTAAAGTTTTTTTTTAATGTGACTATTTTTTATCTGAAAAATAATCCATTACAGTTTTCTATGTTTTATACATTTCAAAAGGGAGGAAGGATTCCAGAACCTAAATAATGGAACAGATGCATTACAACTTAACATAGATTCGGATCCTGATATTCATTCCTGTGCAAATTATTTAGATATGACTAGGCTGACTTTAAGCTAATGAGTGAAGGTGTATTCACCTCCTCAAGAGAATCTTCCACACACTGAAATCCTACAAAGAAAATTTCCAAATCTTCTATCATTCCATCTAAAACCTTAAAATCTCTACAGGACTACACAAAAAATACTGCCAGGTTTATAAATGATGATTGCCTATAAGGATTTTTATACCAATCACTATTAATTTGTGCCAAGTTAGCAAATTAGCAACCCAGTTCAGTTGTCAAAAATCTAGCAAATTAAATCCACATTGCTTTTGGTGTCAGATTATGCCTCTGTGCATCTAAAAATATTTAATACTCAAGTGTTCTCACAGAAAAAAAAATGTATCTACTTTCTTATTAGGTTACTGAACTGCTTTAATATGCATATTATGATTTTTGTTATTAGTGTGAATTTTAACGTAGAGGAGAATGCAGTGTGCTAAGTGATATGCCAGTGTTTCATTATATTCATTTATAGAAAAAAAAAAATCATTCTTGAAAATATGAATGCATGAAAACCTATTTTGTAAAATAAACTGCTTATGGGGAGCAGGAGTTTGCCTTTGAAAATGTTTCACTACTTACCATAGAATCTATACTTAAAAATTGCATTCCCGACTCTCATGTAGTTTTTGTACCTAACTTCCTGGTATATCAAGGGAGTATACCTCTAGAGAGAATTTGGTGAGAATGTCTTACTTCCCTGATTTGGTAGGGGATTAAGCTTGGTTGAAATTGCTGCAGTGTTTTGCACTACTTTATTAACAATGGACTGGGATAGGGTGAAGGTGGGGGTCATGCTGGAAAAATGTAGAAAAGCCAGAAGCAAGAAATATATATTTCACTCTATAGGAAGCTTCTTTAAAAATAAATTTAATCTCATCAAAGTTGATTTTTAAAGTATTTTTATTTTAAAGCTATGTTGTTAAATACTGTTTCTTATGATAAAACTATTTTGATCTGTTTATACACTATGCTTGAAAGAATGTCAATTAAATTCCCTTTCTACAGAAAGGCTTTGACCTCAATATGCTCTATTTAGCGCATCGTGTTTATAATGACATGCTTACATCCGCATACCATCATCGTTTGTTAAGACAGACGTAATACTTCATGAAGCTGATGTTGCCACAGGAAGTTTACTGATGGAATAATTTGTTTGAAATGACTTTTGATTATACTTTGTGTGAGATTTGTGTTCCGTGCTGACATTGTCTACTCAAATGTCTACAAGCCTGATATTCTAACACCTCAGATGTACCTAGTGGACAGCAACCATTAACAGATGACTAATTTCTGTTTTATGCTATCAAATTTCAGATGTTTAGTTCAATAGTAAGGTTGACTATTCACTGCATTAAATAAAAAAAAATCTTTTCTAAAACTAATCAGTACTTTTATTTTTTGGTCTCATATAAATAATATTTTACTTAAAGAAACCCAGGTTTGGTTTGGAAGAAAAAAGGCTTTCCCTGAAACCTTGCGTGCTGTATAAAACGCAGCACCTTGCAGGGGTGAGTATCCAGTGACACTGCTAGAGGAGTAAGAACTATCTTGAGGTATGAAAGTGATATTCAGGGGAATCTTCGTTGCTTTTACAAACTACTGCACTCACAGACTGAAAACAAGAGACTGTGAATAACAGAACTTTAACCAGTTCTTTCTCCTTCTCACAAAGGCACAATTTTGCCTTTTAAAGCTGCTTAACTTGATTTGGTTTTGAGAGGTTTGTAAACATATAAATATTTTAAGATATCTTAAGAGACTGGATGTCACTCTAACACCTATTTGGACTGCTATATACAGTAGTCATATGAACTATGAAATATATTCCTCGATATCCTTTAGTGAGTAAATTCACTGAAGGTCATTCATTATCCAAACTACTATTATTGCCACTAATTGTGGTAATTTATAAGAAATGCATATTTAAAACTTTTTTCATTTATAAAAAGAACATGGTACTTCTTGTTTATTTTGGTACTGTTCCACAGACTCAAATTGATAGGTGCTGTCAGGATTCCAAATTAATTTTGAATCATTCTATACACTAGGATAATCTGAATTGAAAGATTCTTTAAGTGACTTTGCTCTGTGATATATTTATTGAGTACCAACTATACGACTTGCCCTGTCATAGGCAGTGGTCAAACCAATGATAGCATATTAAAATCAAATCTGGAGTTAAAGTATAGTAAGAGCAAATTTTAATTGATATGTTTCTGAAAGTATCTTTTATAGAATTTTATTGTGTTATTTAAATGTGAAAAAAAATTTAGTAGTAAGTTCTCTTATCCAGGGACCATATTCCCATTTTGATCTCAATATCCAAATGTCTCTAATGCTGAAAGGAGTCATACTTCTGTATTAACAGGTCTTATTCAAAGGCTTTAATTTCAGTTTATACACTAGTTAAATATACCTAAAGGTTTATTTTTGAGTTTTGTACTCAGCATTAAAAACAAATCAAAATATAAAAGGCAGTTGCTGTTCCAGAAATACAAGTAAAGAGAACCACCATTATACTTCTTGCAAAAGCCTGTTTATTATTAAATTAATGCTTAAATTCTGGTGATTTAAATGTCAAGCGTTGAGTGTGTGTGTATATTTGTGTACAGATGTCTATTCATTTGTTTGATTAGTGTGTCTAGAATCAGCCTTTTCTAATTGCTTGGTCAAGTATGAATTAAAACCACATAAAAAATAATGAAAAGAATACTTACAATAGTGTCATTCCTTTGGATTATAATTCTCCTTCCCAGGATGACTGGTGTAACTCACTGAAAGAAAAAAATATAAAACACCCTTTTTTTTCTGGTGAAACTGTTACCTCTTCTGCCTCTGTTTCTACATTTGTACAGTGGCAGTCACATCATAAGACTTATTCCAGCTGAATCACTGAGGTTTAAGAAATACCAAGGAAAATTTCTCATCATGTAAGAATACTATGCAGATAAAAACCATTAAATGTCCAAAATGGGCATATGCTATAGAAACTAACAACACTGTGAAAGGTTTGCTGGAATTTAATGTTTCTATCTGTGCTTTTCCAAAGGGATCTGGGGTTAAGAACCAAAAACCAAAAAAGGTCGGGGGAGATGAGTCAAATAATTCAAATTGGTTTCAAATGAGTTTCAATGTATTGGGCTATTCCTTTGCATTCTGAACTGGTAACAACAAAAAAAGTGTTCTGTTGCATGCACAAGCAGTATTTTTGTAGACAGGTTTTTTTTTTTTTTTTTTAATGTATATGATGGTTGTGTCTCCAAATGTCACTGAAAAATTATATGACTCCATTTTAAAAAAAGGTAACGAAATGGCACTGCTCTTCTGCTCTATTTAATTAATGGTGTTACTAGATTAAGCTGAAAGCTCTATTTGTATTAAGAAAAACAGAAATAGGTAAGTAGCTGTGCCAAAGTTTTTTCAGTTTGTAGCAAAAATAAAATTGCAATGTAATTCTCCCCTGCTGTAGATTCTTCAATGGTCTTTCAAAAGAGAAAAGGAATGACCAACCTGAGAGTCAATGAGCGAACATACAAACCACCTCTCATTTTCTCGGGAATAAATAAATGCAGCTGAGGAGACCTGGCTGAGTGAGGTTGTTACTGCTACTAGTGAGGCGAGATGGTAATATAGGCTTAGTTCCCCATTTTGGTCAAAGACAAGCTTCAAAATGACACGAGTCAACTTGAGGCATTTTATTTTGCCAGAGCTCAAATGGTAAGTTAGGAAATGCTAACTGCATAGAGAAAGGTGCACCCCTGGCCCCAACCATTTTTAATTGTCTCTTGATGACTGAAGACACATCTGAGACAACAGTCAAGAGTAATTACAAAGACAGCTGGACAACAGCAGAGAGGTGAGGGGGAAGGAAATGCCAAGATCTGTCCCAAGTTCAGAGATCTTCTTTTAATAAAGCTACTCAGAATACTGGAAACCTTAAAACTAAACTCTACATTATTTCCACAAAACATTCTTCCTACAGTACTGATTATGACAATTACAAGTCAAAATCTCTGTATAACTTGTAATATTGAAACCATGGAAAACAATTTATTGATGTCAAGAACTAATAAACTCTGCAACCTTACACAGTGGTATACCTACCCCTTTCCTTTGTCCTGGAATTCTTACAAAGTTCATATTTCACTAACACAGAGACCTAGCAAACCATACTAAGGTCTCTGAAGCACATGGTAACCCACCCAGAAAAGTAAAATACTATGTATGTTTTTAGAAGCAGTTTTAAAATAGATCAATGTGGTATTCGGTCTTATTTGTTTGAAGTTGCTGAACATTACCATTTAAATTTCCCTGTAGGATGAAAAAAAGCATTTTCAGATATAATGGAGAGAAACTTTTGGGGGGATATCACGAAACATCCAGCATTTGATAATTTAACCAAGAATTAGGCATACTAACTCTTATAGGGTGGGTTACCAGGTACACACCATCCATTCTTCTGGCACTATGATGCTAATACAAAGAACACACATGTACTTGGATTTCTCAGTGACTGTGACAACACCACTGACCAGCAAGTGAGAAATCTACCCAAAAAGACAGTGATGTGATACTCACCAGTGTACTGCAGTTATGATGTAGGTATCCAATGTATTTATATAAAACAATTGTTAAAATATTGTATTTTGAATTGTACTACTAAAAACAGTAACTTACAAGAAGCCATCTTCCTCACCTTCACAGAAGAGGTGCAAAATAATATGCTCTGGACAACAGTGGCAAGACAATTTTGCTCAGAATTCTCTCAGTAGACGACTGACTGCTTACATCTGAATTAATGCTGTAAATAGTAATATTTAGAAGGGAATTTTTTCCAGGTGTATTATAATAAAAGAAAATAATTCTCAATTTAATCACACAGTAGTGAACTCCCTTTAAAGGAATTTAAGATACAGCCTTTGATAAATGTAGTCATCATTTAATCTTACAGTTTCTCCCTGATTTTTGGTGTTGAATCTGGAAAAAAAAAAAAAATCAGAACAAGTAATTCTTCAGGTTCCATGAAAGCTTCTAAAATCAGAAAAGGCTAATAGTGAAGATATGGTATCATGACTCCACAAGGTGTCTACATGAAGTTGAAACTTTAGCAATTTAGGAATCCTACTAAACAGTAATGACCCCGCCCAACATGGTAAGGCGCTGCTTTGAAGAGGCTTAAACAGAAGACAGAAGCAGCATATCAGTAAAATAAGCCAGATTTACTTTCAAAGGAAGGGCATATAGTCCAAGAGTATTATTTGAGATCTGCATTAGACGATACTAGGCTTAATTACATCCTTACCTTGAAGAAAAATGGCATATTTTTAAAATGCACTTTATATTTTTAAAAGTCCAGTAGATGCCAGTTTAAATAAGACAACTTTAGAAAAATTTCAAAACTGATTCTTATTTATATTAGGAGCATTATTTTAAAAAGTAAATTGGCTACTGCTGTTATACACAAATATAAATCATGTTGCAGAGAAACTTGGAGAAGTAAAAACCAAATATTCAAAATTCTATCAGAAATACACCACTATTAGCAATGGATTTGCTTACAATCTTTTCCCCTCTGTAATTTTACTTAGATAAAATAATTTAAAATTACATTTAAACACTTTCTATTTTTTAAAAAGGACTAAAATTAATCCAGGAAAAAGGAATTAAGGGAACCAGTTCAACCACTTTTTATAAATGGCTTTCAACCTCTCTTTAAGTCTATTTCCTCCAATAACATGACTATGAACTTAAAAGTATTTTGGAAAAAAAAAAAGAGTAAAAGAACTAAAATCATGGGAAAACAAGAAATGAGAAATCTAGATTTGCATAACTTTTAAGAAAGGACTGAATATTACTAGTCGAAATAGCCTATTTCTGATGATACCATTAAAATTGGTATTTTTATTCTTTATTTTGAGTGAATTTTAACTAAAAGAATCTTCCACCAAACACTTATCTTGACCCTTGGTTCACTGAACATTGTTCAAAATTTTCAAAGACAGTTTGTTCCTGAGATGAGGAGATCTGTCTGCCTTTTTTCTGATTTTATACCTTCACTACCTCCTCAGTATATTAAACAGCATCTAGAAATCTTTACCCTCTTTAAACCACAATGATTCCTAACCATTTTCCCTCATCCCTTTGCCAAGTTTTCATCTTTACAATTCTGCTTTTAAGTTTTCATGGAAAGCTCTTTAAAATGCATATTTTAACACCACATTTTACTTACTGCTCTATAATTTTGTCTCTATGTTATAAAATAGAAACAATGCAAAGTAGAAAAAAATGCCTCTTTAGGATGAAGTCAGATAACCAAGATATATATTCCTTAAAACCAAAACAAAAAGCTATTACAAATCAAACCATTCTGGTCATTAGAAAAATTTATCAGTGTCATGACATAAACCATGGCTGACCTAACCTTTAAGTTGAGAAGTACTGACAACAAACTAAATTCTTTTTATCTGTCACCACTTTAAGATTAATGATTTTTTTCAACATGACTATTTCATCTGAGGACAGAAGAATGGAAAATCATTGGAAATTTTAGTTCATCTGTTATTAAGATAAATGATAGTATAATAGGTGTAAATTCAAAGCTGGATTCCAGACTTTCAGTTCAGTGCAATTTACCTGCTGGAAGTGCTAAGCACATTTTAAAAAAATTCCACTCTTTGGTAGAAATAAATCATACGTTCCAATGTAGTCATTCTCTATTAATGTTTAACACCCATTATGCATTAATGTTCACTTGATCTAATTTAGATACTTTTGAAAGGAAGAGGATTAGATTTACCAAACCTGGGTTCAACCGTCTGAAAAGATTTGGGGACCACAGTAAAAAGACAAACATTTGGAGAAAATGTTTCATCTTTAACTGGAGACAGCTCTTTATAGATGCTTGAATAAGGAACTTAATTTTTTTGGTCTGTTAAGGGTAATATTACATATTACAAATTAAATATATAAAAATAACATTATATACTTATCTTATTAGGAATATTATTTTTATGTAACTAATCACTGGTTACACTTTGTTGATTTAATACTGTTGGATCTTAATTCAGCAAGTAGTTTAAAAACACAGAATAATTCACTATATTTGTTTTAAAAAAGAAAAAAATATATATTCAACAGTACAAATACAATATTATTAAAAAAAGGAAATCACTGTGTCTAGTGCTAAGGGTTATATTTCAAGATTAAAAAAATATATAGCGTCAGTGTATTTGAACTATATGCCTACACCAAAAAACAAACAAAACCCAAACCATATGGTAATGAATTCAAATACATAAAATATTAGAAAATATTTTGTACATCAAATATAAATACAAAATGTAATTTTGCTTATTAACACAAAAGTACTAATTAGCAAATTCCTCTATGATAAAAAGCTAATCACATGGATTTGTGATTGGAAAATGTCCTTTTTAAAATAATTTAATAGAATGTTCCCCCCGCCCCCAGCAATTCACGTAAATTCATGTGTCTAAGAAAGTTACTTGCTACTTTCATAAACTGGGAAGCATGAATTAAAATATAACATTTTGGATGTTCTAAAAGATTAGCATTTACTTAAGAGAGAAAACTTTTTTGACTGTTTAACAATCAATAATGTTAAAACTATCTTGTTTCCTCTGAAAAGGTCTTTTAGTGCGATTTGCAGTACTCTAAAAGCTGTATGCTTAAAACCTAAAAAAACAATACCACAACCTTTTCTATTTATAGTCTAATAATCTCTGATCCTGTATCAGAGCAAATAACCACCAAAGTACATCATCCTACCATAATTCATCTTAACCTACAAGGTGAATTTTTTGATAACATAATTTGATTTATAGGAAATAGTTAACTATTCCATGTCTTCAGTTTTGACATCACCAGGCACAGGGTAATTCCAATAATGCCATCACTGACCTTTCTAACTCAATCCACATTTGTTATAAAAACAATTATCATTCTGAATTTTGCAAGCTCCACGTCAGCAAGAGGTGCGACTGGTGTGGAAGCTACGTGATAAACGCCTGAGGGAAAGAGTGCCTCATGTCACTCAAAAATGACCCCTTTCTACTGATTAAGGGGCAACAGTGACAGGCTCTCATCAAGTTCATCACTTAACTGGAAAGGTGTGTAAATGCATATGGATTGCACATTCCATCAAAAATTTTTTCCTGTGAAGGTATTAACTTTCTATAACAGAATAAACAAAAATGGCAAACATTTCCTAGTGTTTATATAAAGGATCCTAGCATTAATGCATTTGTGTTTATCTAGGAATGAGTACTGGGGTCCACTAAGATTGCAAAAGCACACACCACATTCTATTCACTCTAAAATTGCTAGTCACACTGATCAAAGGATTAAACTATCAGACCCTTTACATTTAAAACGAAATGAGAACACCAATTATTACTGTAAATTTAAGAAACACCCAAACTGAAATTAATTTTCTTCAACAGCCTATACAGAAGACAATAAAACTAGACTTACCTTCCTAGAATGTAAGCTTTTCCTCTTTTACTGTAGTTAGCCCCTATCAAGCATACCACCTGGTACATAATAGGTGTTCAAGAAACAATGAATTCAAAACACTGATTAATTTAGCATTTGATTTATATGAGGACAAATGTTTTTCTGGTTATCTTGGACTTAATGAAATGACAAAACTTGTATATATACTTGGACCACTTTATTATGTGTAGGGAAATTAAGAACTAGTAAGCTCGAAAACTTCATAGAGACCCTTCCTAAAAAGCTGCCAGGAAACATTCTAAAATCTTTTATATTCCAAATATTTGTGGGGATTACGCATGGAGAAAGCTGAATCTTAACAGCTCAGAAATATCCTTCCAAGCTTTATTTTCTATTGTAATAAGGGCTTTCATAGGCCTTTTTTTTTTTTTAAAAAAAACAACTCCATTGAACTATGATATGAAATCTGGCAGAGTACAATGATAAATAGCATTACTCAGCCTTCTCTTCTCTTCAGTGGCTGCAACTTTGAGATGCCTACAGCTAAAATGCCAGGGGCCGGAAAGTCTATGAATTTTATCTATTAAAATTTCCACTTTCTCTATATCTAAAATAAATTTGAGGCAATTATTATGTTTTCTAAAATAAAACATAAGAAGTAATATGGGAAATAAAGTTTCTTATTGCAGGTTTAAATTCATATATATTTATTGGTATTTTTAACTAGGCCACAAAGCAGTCATCTGTTTGCCAAGTTATACTTTTGAAGAAGTACAAACTGCAATGACACCTTCTTGAGGTAGAGACTTCAATGGCATTTGAGTGTTTAATATTTCATGTCAGCATGGCTTGTAGAAATTGGCAGACAGAACAGTTATGAAATATTAATACTAATTGCAACTAAATGAATATTTCTTGTGAACATTTAATTTAGAAAACTACTTTTTCTAGCAGTTAATTATCTACTTTTTCTTAGCAGTTAATTATCTCATTAACTTAGAATTATTAGCAACTTAAGAAATTACTATCTAAATGATTCGTTATAACTAAAAAGAGGAGTTAAGAATGCAAAAGGAAGTAACATTTATTAAGTGCCATATAAGGTGAACGGCTAATAACTTAATTCTATCATGACCAAGATACCTGGTGTTATTTCCACTTGACAGGTAAGAAAACCAAAGCTCAGAAAGGAACTTGCTTTGTAATTCAGTTAGTAAGAAATTACACAAGGATTTGAAACTATGTCTGTCTGATATCAAAGCCTATGTTTTTATTAGTTTACCAAGCAAATGTTATTCCACATGCCTTCACAAGTGACGTAAAGTGGCTACTCTTTGGAATAAAAATAAAAATGTTCTTACACATCATCTGGGGAAGCGCTTTACTCTCTATGAGCATTATAATGTTCCTTAGTCACGTTTTCTCTGATATTTTGGCAAGTATCAATAAATATCAAAAGAGAGTTGTATGATGTCACATTTGAAGGCTAACTAGAAACGACTAATACTTCTTAGAGTATGTGTAAAAAATTACTGATTTAAAAATGTAGGAAAAAAACCTGACTTTTATTCAGAGCTGATAAACTAATGTAGCAATTTTTAGTTTAGACTGTAAACCCAGTAATAAGACTCTCAGCATTTGTATCCTGCTAAAAGATCTATTTCCAAAATAAAACTAAACTGTGCTTTTTTAGCAGATTAATTACTGTGAGATCATCACTTTAGTTACATAAAATCGAAATGGAAGTTCTGTTTCTTTTCCAGCTGTATCACAATGTAACTTATTCCCACTAGTAAAGCAACTCCAGTTTCAAAAGTAATTATTATCCATATCCTTTCTTTTAGTTTTACTACAAATTACTATTAGGAAAAACTGCAAATTGAAATGTTACTACTCTGTAAATGCATACTGTACATTAAGATTTTAGATAATCTCAAATCCTTTACTTTGTTGCCATTTATAATCTTAATATTTAATAAAACATTATGAAGCAAAATGTTTTCACTTACAGAATAGTGGTTACATGGAGTAGAAATACACTTTCTATAGGAACTGCTAAAATAAAATAGATCAAGGGATCAAACTATTAGCACATTTACTAAATTTAAAAACCAAAAGAATATATTATTGTGAATTTTGAAATGTTTATTTTAGAAACACGTAAAACTGAGTATTTTATTCCAACAGCCTACAGAGAAGAAACAGGGAGCTACATGTTTATAGGTGCACATTTGCATGTATATTCTTGTCATGATGCTAAGACCCAGAACACCTAGAAGAGAGGACATTACATTGATTTGAAAAAATATTTAAATAAAAAAATTTTACATGTACAATATAAATAAATACTATCACTTTTAGAACAAAAAATAATAAAGATTAATAAAAGCAATGTGTATCAAACAAAACTATTTTTTACTTTTGAGTTAAATTCTACACACTGGAAAAATAAGCCTATACTATAGCTTTGGATAAGTTCTTTAAGTGCTTTTAAGATTTAGCAAGGCTGCAAATTCTGTCAATAAATAAATGAAATTAATAATTGTTAATAAGCTATGAAGTCCATAATAAATGACAAAGCAAGCTGAGCACGTTTAGAAAGCTGACCCATTTTTTCTGGCATCATCATGAAAACTCAGTGACCGACCGACACATCATTTCCAATGTCACCAATAAGGCCTCAGTGTGTACTCCAGGACACGCTTTTAAATTCTCACGGAGTTCCTTAAGAATATTTGGGAGTTTCTGCAATGTCTTTATATTTCTAGCATAAAGATCCAATAACCAGTCAGTACGAGCACTAGTGGTTTCCTTATAATTCTGACAAGCTATAAGCAGCTCATTTAGATGAGTTAATCCTCTGAAAGCTAAGAAGAGCTCTGAAGACAAACCAAAAACTGAACAAAAATTTAGCAACATCCTACTAAGTAAAAATGAGTCAAACTCAAGTTGCTGGTGGTAAAAATGTTTCTCTGCTTGTGCATGAAAGTTCTCCACTGTATCTTCTATTTTTGTGATAGCAAATAGTTCTTCCTTGACTTGAGATGATACCACATAATCCAAGGGCAATTCCCCCTTAGAGTTCCTCTGCTGCAGAAGGACTGGGCCTGTGAAAAAGAACATGCAAAATGTTAAGAGTTAAACATTCTTATTTTGGCAGTGTAACAGCCATTTTCTCTCTCCTTTTTCCCCCAAAGCATCCAGGGCTCAGTTTACAGTCATATTTTGTAGTAATTCATATTGACATAATTAACTGGTTCTATATACTAACTGACTAATAAAGGTGCATTAGAAAAAAAAATCTAGTCAATTGCCTAATCAGGTTTGCCTAAAAGCACATGCATTAGTTCAATAAATAACATATATGGTTATAAATTAAAAAAAAAACTTTGATAAAACTTTGTAAGTTGTCATCTTCAAATAAGAATATCAGTGTTCCTGGAGGAAATTTTAAAAAATACATTTATCTTAAATTCTGTATAAGAGCCTTAAAGGTACTTCATAATATCACCAAGAGGAAAAAGTACTGACCCCTTCCATTGCTAATAGGCAATGGCAGCAGTGCAGACTGCAAAACTTTGCCTAGACACAGAACACGTTTTTCATTATCCTTGCTTATGTTCAATTTTTAGTATAGGTAACTGATTCACAATAAGTAAATATTAACTGCTCTGGGACAAACTCAGATTTCATCCATCTATGCTAGCTACACCCATCTAACCATCTACTAAGAAAGTTTTGAAGATACAGTTTATCCCCTGGGTAGTTAAGGATGATATGAGAGGGGCAAAATAACAGTGACTCAGTATCTGGTCACACAGCAAAGTACAGGAGTACTTCACACCTCTGCCAGTCAAGTCCTATAATTATTTATGTACTTTGCCATAAAAATGTTATAAGGGATATAAAAGTTTGAGTACTAGTGGACATAATCAGAAGATTCTACCATACAACACAGATCTTATTGTCAGATTACAGATCATAGCTGCTAAAACTCTTAATGATGAATATGATGAGACACATGTAGTGGCCTAGATATAAAGTGTATTTAATGTAAAAGATCAAACAGTAATGACATACGATTAATGTATAATTTATGGAAAAAATTCTAAATCAAAATTAGATTTATTTTCATTATGTTGATATTTCAAAAAAAAGGTTTCAGGTTATTCCTGTTTAAAAGAGAAAATACAACAAAATTATGAACCAAGATACCAAAAGTAAACAAAGGTTTTAGAAACATAATTTAAATTATTGCTCTCAATACTGAGCGACTCACAATGAAGAGATAATATAGTTTCTACAGTGATGGTGTCAAACCATTTGACAGGTCCAAACTCAGATTATACCTAAGGCAAAGAGAAGTCTGTATGATTGCCGAAGGACCTTGATAAATGCAAATACAAGTAGATTTCCTCTCTTAGGGCAAAGAACTCATCAATTTATTATTCTTCACCAAAGGTCCTAAAAACATTCACATTGGTTAGTATAATGCCTTCTTCTGAAAAGTTGGACTTAATACAATAATGGCTTTTACATCACTTAGACCACTTGAAGCAAAGCCAAATATTGGCTTGGAATGTCACATACATAGTTAAGTAGAAAACTAAAACACTTAGGAGATATAACAGTATGGTTTTGTAAACATATAATACTAAAAAAAGTATAAGAACTGAAAAATACATTGATTATGAAATGGTATAAGTAAAACAGACACACTAAGGCCTTTAGGGGGCAGGAGAAGACTATAAATAACCAAACATGTTAAACTACCATGATATAGAGCCTTCCTCAGATAGATGACAGATAGATACAGATACATAGTAAAGAGATAGCTAAAGAAAATATGCTGTTTATTTTCATGCAGAATCAAATAGCTTTAATTACTGGATAAATAGTACAACAGTATTTTTAGTACAAATAAAATAGGAAATTTATACAAATCTTTGTGTACTATAAGCTAGTCATCACTTTTCCTTTGTTTTTCCTTTTAAAACGCAAATCAGTTTTGAACACTTTGATATAAAATTTATATTATTCAGTTTGGATACAAGAAGAATATCACTGAGTTGGGGGGGGGAAAAAAGGGTTCTGAAAGCAGAGATCAGACAAGAAATCATCAGAAAAAGCAGTAGATGAATATTAAGCTCAAGTTACTTCCATCACATACCCTCTGCACAACAGTTATTATCATTTGGAAATCCTCCTACTTATTAATTGACTACAAAATGTGAATGAAGAAAAGATATTATTCTAGGATGTCTTTTTTTGTAGTCTATAAAGAAATGACTCATTAAAAAAAAGAATAATCATTAGCAGTTATATATAGGAAATGAAACAAGAATGAAAAACCCAAGTACTCACAATTGAACATTTACATCCACTTATTAATAAGCTTTCAGAAATGGCTGGTTTACAGACATTACACACTTTAAGTAAAAGGATTAATAGTAAAAACCAACACACCCAATTCAAAATACACTCTGGTAACAAAGGTAAAAAGGCTTAATAATACGATAAATAAATACATTTTATGAAAAGGCTTTTATCCTCAGTAAATAAAAGGTGCTTACATTCTAGCAGACTTTTCATCTTTACTTTTTCATTAAAATGTAATAAAGGTATCTTTCCTTATCGAGCTTAAAATATAAAATACTTTCTACCTCTGAGGGATTCATCAAAAAACTGGATAATTTATCATAACCCGTTTAGCATAAATGCACTCACCCCCATGCTGGAGTAGCAGCTTGCCAATTTCTACATGTCCGTTTGACAGTGCATCATGCAAAGGAGTCACCCCGTCCACTTGAGTGAGCAGATCTACCTCTGGACAACGTTGCAAAATTTCCTGGACACATACTGTGTTGCCATAGTTACAGGCTTCATGCAAAGGCGTCCAGCCAGCATTGTCTAAATTAGAAATCAAGGCAAATTTTAAAACGGCAAAAGTAGGACTTTTGGTAGTGAAGTATTGATATTCTACTTCCCTTATCAGTGTGACTTTCTAAGTGCCTCATATACAAATAGAATGCTTTGATAAAAATGCCTAGGGTGTAATCATATTTCTAATTGTAAAAAATAAAAACTATTTTAAAATATTGATGTTGGGATCTGATCAAAACATAGATGTCAAAAAATGGTTGTGCACTATTATACATCAATATGTGATGAATTTCTTGGTTTTGCTACTAGCAATACTTTAAAGATATGTTAGGTAAATATACTTAAATGATTTTTCTTAATGTTGAAATTAAACTATTTAATATCACAAATATTAAGACATTGAATTAGACAACAAAGATTTAGAACTTACCTTTAACATTGATGTCTATTCCTGGCATAGAGAGAAGAAGAATCAATTTCTCCACTTGGTTATTTATGCAAGCTCTATGGAGGGCTGTTTCTCCTGCCATAAAAAATTAATAGATTATTCCAGAGAAGACAAGATATCAACTAAAGAAAATAATCAAAGGGCATGAACTAGGAGATCTGGCCCCATGCCAGAAAATTATTTATTGAGTTTTCCTTTTGACTGGTTTAAACATCTCTCACATTTAAAAAAACGGGGGGAGGGAACCCCACCAATCCATAGAGCCTCTCTGTTCTATCAGCAATTCAGCAATGAAATTCTACTAAAGGTTTAATAAAGGTATTGTCTCCCCCTAGTTCAAGGTTTGAAGTTTCAATCCTGCTATAAAACCCTCAAATGATCAGAGAACACCAAATATACTGGGTTTTGCAGCAATAAAAGTTTAAAGTGCAATTGCCCTCTCTTAAATTTATTCATGAACCTACGTTAAATGTATGGCTCTTTTTTATACAGCATTTATAGCTTAATTCAAATGAATGTTTCTGGCTAAGCATGAGTGCCTCTACACACTCAAGTGTAATTCAGAACTTCAAATCCATTAACAGATGGTTTGCTGCTTCTCAATAGGCTGTCTGGCTTGGCTACAGCAGCACAGAGAAGGAGAAATGGGGGAATCTTAATATAAACACAGACACACGCACACGCACATGCACACACATGAAAAAAATCCCTAGTACCATTTAAAGCTGAACAAGAATGACAAATAGAATGGCAAAGCCTTTTCTAGGAGGGGTGCAGTTAGTGCCTGCTGCCTAAAATTGAATACATCCCTCTCTGCTGTAAGCAAGATTAATAAGATATAAGTGATAATTTGATGTAAGGGGAATTTAAAAAAACATAATAACTGCTTTGAAAACAAATGAAATACATACTGAATCAAACTCTTTCTTGCTATAAAATACTAAGAAGCACATTTTTCCAGTGTTCAGTTTTACAGATTATCTCTGTAACTTCTACCAAAACATTTCTTTAACAAGCACTGAAAAGCTTTCGAAGTTTTTCTCTACTATTTCTCAATTCTCTTCCTCCCTCCAGTTCCTTCTGCTGTCCAGCTTAAAGCCATTCATATTCATTTTACTTTCTGACACAATAAACAAAGAAAAAGGACACTGTTTTGTGAAGTTAATATCTGAGTGCACATTTAATACATTTTTCATATTTTGAGCCAAATGGGCAGTTATTTTGAATTTGTGATATGCTGTTATGAACTCATCTCATGTTGAAAGATGATGAAAGCTTGGTTCCATAATGATAATATTTGTATTAAAAACACGATATAGCTCATAAACAAGAGACTTAGCAATTTACTTTGGCCAGATACAGACTCTCGGAAGTAATTTATAATTTTGAGTTAAGGGGTACCTAAGCAAAAGAAGTGCCGGAGTGAATTATTACAACGCTATTCTTGTTACTCCATCCCTTTAGGTACTTAGGTTCCAGTATAGTTAGAACCAAAAGCCAAGCACATTTCATAGTCTGGGCTCAATGCCTGGAAGAAAAGAGTCCATATGCTTAACACAGCTATGTAACATAGCCTACTTCTCATTCTTTGTTCACAAAACGTCTAGGACTGAAAGAGATGAAGACTGAATTATACTTTCAAATCACAAGACACTGATCCTAAGCAGCACAGGTTGAGGTGGAATAGAAAAGTAAGGCAGGCAAGTCTGGAATGAGCTCAACATGAGCTACACAGTGTTTAATATTTGAAAAGGCAGGTGGAGAAAAGAAGGGAGGAATACTCTATTACACCAGGTATTAAACACTTTTTTTTTTTTTTTTGTATAAATGGCTGTTCACAAAAATAATATGCTCTCCAGGAAGGTATTTCCTGGACCTAGTCCAATATTTAAGTTCAAGCATTCATCAGGGCCAGTGTGTAAAACTTGCAAATACTGACTATAACCACGAAAAGTTCCTAGCATAAATTAATTTAGATATTTGGAATACCTTTTAAATTAGTCTTGTGAAAATTTATCTTTGTAACTAAAGAGGGGCAATTCTCCTTGGAACACGACAATTCTCCTTCTGACTTCTTTTTCAATCTTTTTAAAGATGAGGAACATTTAGCAAGATTCAGCTCTCTGAAAAGAAAGTAAGACATAATGAAAGCTTGTTTTTCACCAAGGCGTAGAAGCACAAATTATATGGTGAGTTAAAAAAAAAAAAAAAAATCTAGCCTTCTTTTAATTTAAACCCCCTTATTCATTCAAATCTTTACTGCTTTCTATTCTTATATTTATTTCAACTGTACAGAAACAAATTTTATGCATTTTCATTTTATTACCCTTGCACCCCCCCAATAGCCCACTGAAAAGTTTATGAATATTGAAAGTCCAGTAAAGCAGACGAGACCAAGTAAACCATATTTGGCAGAGAGACTAAAGCAAACTGCTAAGATCAAAATGCAGGCCCCTACTCCCTATTCTTATGTTCATGTTCTAATCCTATCCTCTTCTTCCTAAAAAGATTTCAGGTCTTCTGAATTTTATATAGCATACTTTTAGAGGAGGTTTCTCATTTGGGGAAAGCTATTGTAACAACTCAGAGTATCTCACATGGTGATGCATTCTGAAATCCCATCTATATTATATACAAGTAGTACTTTAAATCACAAGGCAAAAATTGTGTGGAACAATAATTTGATGAAGAGTTTTATTTCTTTTGAAAAAGACTTAATAGAAAGAAAGTGTGTACCTTGAATTAAAGAAAGTGAAAATGTTGATCATGTGCATTTACAGGTATAAAACTGAGTTTTCTGCTATCAGTATAATTCAGACAACATCTCAGATAAAGATACAGTTCAAGAAATGACTAAGAAGAAGAGCTGTACTCGAAAACAAAGCATAGCTGGTATATAAGCATCACTTACGGTAACTCTGGCAGCCCTTCAACTTGTTTCTGTTTAGCACCATTCAGCATAATTAAAGCCCTCTGAGATTCAAAGCAAGGCCGCTGTCCTATTTTCTTTGGTATCTGCATCTTTCCAGTCCCATGCACACCAGTTTTCCCCAAAGCTGGCAAATAGGAATATACCTGTTGCAAAATAATATTATATTGCTTTCTCAACTACAAAAACCTGGAAACAGTAAAAAGAAATTACTTGATTCATTTCACCATTAAATTTAGTTATATTTTCTTGGTTTCATCACTATGGTTGCCATCCTATCTCATATGAACATGCTAAAATATTAAGAAAGCTGCTAGTTCCATGTCATTAAGTCAGTATGACATACACAAGAAAAATACCTTCTTCAAAATAATTATTTTTTTGAATTCAAATTTGACACTCATTTAGGAAAGTTCTTTTGATGAGTCTTATGCCCAACTTGTTATAATTAGCCTATTTTTAGTATTTATGGTTTAAGTACAACTGGTATTTTGTCATTTCCATTTTGGTAATGTCTTCCTTCAACAGAAAAGAAGTCTGGAATAAATGGAATGAGGAGCGCAAAAGTCACTGAAGACAAGGATCGTTGCAAACAGTATTTGCCCAATCTGACCAATTATTAACAAGCATATTTCTCATTTGTTGAAGAAACTGCTGGAGATATTAGATATCAATAATAGCTAAAGATAGCCAAGATAAAACTGGAAAACCTTGGATCAAATCAAGTTTATATGTGTATATACATAGGATAACTGGTATAACCTTTGGCATCATTTGCAAATTTTGCTTTTTAAATACCATTAAATACTATGTAGAATGTTTCTGGATCAAGGTCTTTCCAAAATAATAATCTTACATACTGTGGCAAGTGATATAAAGATTCTTGTATAATTTTTCTGTTACCAGTTCTTAATTACTCTCAAGTAATTAGAATTTCTATTCACTAATTATTCCATTTTGAGGAAGAAAACTACTTGCTTTTATATATGTTTGAAAGATTTATGATTAATATGCTCTGTCCAATTATTAAAATAACTAAGAATATTTAAAAATTGAATTTATAAACTTACTTCTTAAAAATTAAAAGAACTAGGGCTTCCCTGGTGGTGCAGTGGTTGAGAGTCCGCCTGCTGATGCAGGGGACACGGGTTCATGCACCGGTCCGGGAGGATCCCACATGCCGTGGAGCGGCTGGGCCCGTGAGCCATGGCCGCTGAGCCTGTAAGTCCGGAGCCTGTGCTCCGCAACGGGAGAGGCCACAGTGGTGAGAGGCCCGCGTGCCAAAAAAAAAAAAAAAAAAAAAAAATTAAAAGAACTAAAATAGAGTGGTGCTTACCATTTTCTGAAGAGAGAGTGGCTCAGAAGAAATACTAATGGAACTCTGTAAACACAACTTTTTAAAGACTGCCTCTGCAACAAACATTTGAAGCCAGGAGGAAGAAAAGGAACAAATAAAAATCTCTAATTCCTGTGAAGAAAAGTCTGTAGAAAACAAGAGAAGTAAATATAGTTATTGCTATACCTTATAAAATTTCTTTCTATAGACTATATCCTTCATGGACTTTATTCATTCAAATGATGATTCTTATACCAGTAAGACTCACCCACATAATTTTATTTTATTTTATATATTTATTTATGTTTTTAAAATTAATTTATTTATTTTTGGCTGTGTTGAGTCTTCGTTGCTGTGCGAGGGCTTTCTCCAGTTGCGGAGAGCGGGGGCCACTCTTCATGGCTGTGCGCGGGCCTCTCACTATCGTGGCCTCTCTTGTTGCGGAGCACAGGCTCCAGACGCGCAGGCTCAGTAGTTGTGGCTCACAGGCTTAGTTGCTCCGCGGCATGTGGGATCTTCCCAGACCAGGGCACGAACCCGTGTCCCCTGCATTGGCAGGCAGATTCCCAACCACTGTGCCACCAGGGAAGCCCTCACCCACATAATTTTAAACCACAAAATATAGATAATATTCCTATTCCTTGCCCTTCAAGAGAAATTTTTATGGAATATGTTCTCACATTTGAAACAATCATTACTTTTTATTATTTTAAATAAAAGCCTTGACATTTTATATATATGTATATATACACACATGAATGGATAGATGATATATGAATAGATAGACAGACATGGACTTTTATCACTATACTTTCCAATTAATGTTAAAGACCTCTTCCCACAATAGGGCCGTGTCTTTGGAAAACTGGTACTTGGTTTTTAAATGGGCACACATGTATTTAATTTGCACTGATTAGTCTTGAGCTGATAGGAAGACATTTTTCCTGGACAACATCCATGAATCCTATCACTGCAGAGAAGGAGGAAAGGTAAAGAAGAGGGATAACGTAAGACAAGAGTATGCATAAGAATTTTCTTAGAAGTCTGCACCCACTGTACTATACCAAGTGGGGGAGAGGAGTATAATTTTAAATGATAAAACAAACAAACAACAAAAACACCAAGAGTCTCAAATCTCTTCATTCTAAAATCCTCAAGTTCTCCAATAATATGGAAATACATAAATATATTCATGAATTGAAAGTGATAAAGGACTGAAGTGACTATTTCCCTTGTAAATTTAATGTTATGAATTCTCTATTAATACTCTCTGCTTAAGTAACAGAATGGATAATACACTGGAATGGTAAAGAATAATCAATCAATAGGATGCTAAAAAAGCTAAAATTAAGCAAAACAGGATGAAAAACGTTGATATACAATAAGGCAGATTAAAATTAACTACAAATAATGGAAGAATAAAGAATTAGAAAAAGTCAATAAAATTAGCAAAATAACATTAACAGGTCAAAATACATTTTAAAATTGGACAGAATAATAAACTTAATAGCAATATAAAGCTTAAAATTTGAAGTCTCTACTCAGGAGCTGAGTTCCTTTGGCTGAGCAGACTTCACAGACACCCAGTGAAATCCTGTCCTTCTCAGATGCCTTCCCAAAAGGCTAGGGCCTCTGGTGTCCTTGCAGTCCTTGCCTGACTTTCAATGAGGGAAGGAGAGTTGGGGTGGGATGGGGGTGGGGTGTGGAGAAGAACAACAGTTTAAGGAGGAATTTTGCCCCTGGGAACATTTGGCAATTTGTGGTTGTCACAACTGGGGAGAGAAGTATACTGGCAACCAGTAGGCAAAGGCCAGGCATGCTACCGACTGTCCTACAATTCACAGTTCACAGGACAGCCCCTCACAATAAAGAATTATCTGGCCCCAAACATAAACAGTGGCCAGGCTAAGAAAGAAACTGCCTGGACTAAAGAGATCTGAGGTTCTTGCTTGGGGCAGACTGCCATATGGGCAAATGGCTCCAGTCAAATGTTAAATAGATCCACCTAGCCCCACACAGACATATGGTTGCTGAATTCAAACAATCCTGTCCAAATATGGCCTCAGAGATATAATTTATAAGAAATGGAAACAAGAAAGGAGTTATTTAAAACTTTTTGTTACAACTGACTACTTACAACCTACTACGCTGCTAGTATTATCTGAAACTATGCAAGCAATAAACTGAAGGATGAGCAGTAAAAGATCTTTTCAATATTAAATCTCTAGTTATACACATTAAAAAAAAAGCACATCTATCATCAAAGACTTTACTACAACCAACTGATCTTACGTATCAACTCTAAGCAGAGGCAAAAGCAAAGCAGAAATAACTTGTACTGTACAGTTCAAAAGCAACGATCCCACAGTGGAACTACTAAATGGAGTTATTCACCTAGAAATAACATTTGGTAGCTTTAAAGATATAGCAAATACAAACTATAATGGATCCACATATGACCAGGTAACACACACTTGAAGGGAATGATCAATAAGAGATGAACAAGAGAACTTAAGAAACTTAACCCCTGACTGACATGTACACACTGCTCTATTTAAAATGGATAACCAACAAGGACCTAGTGTATAGCACAGGGAACTATGCTCAGTATTATGTAACAACCTAAATGGGAAAAGAATTTGAAAAAGAATAGATACATGTACATGTAAAACTGAATCACTTTGCTGTACACCTGAAACTAATACAACATTGTTACTCAACTAGACTCCAACATAAAATAAAAAGTTAAACAAAAAAAAACAAAAAAAGAAAGAAAGAAACTTAACCCCTGGACTTTAAGACCTTCACTGGCAGGATCATTTTTATTGCCCTCACAGCTAGCAGGTTGGTAGCTTGCACAGAATAAACATTTAGTACTTAATAGATGAATGAATGACTGGCAGATAGCAATAACTGGAGAGTCAAGCCAGGATGATCTTTTTTAAAAAAGTTACTTAGATCATGCCACTCCCTTTTAAAAATGGTTTCTAACCCCTAAATAGGGCTTAGAAGTTCCTACTCAAGCTCCTCTACTACTTTTTTGGCTTTACTGTGGCCACTCTTCTCCTTGCTGCTTGTCATCAGCCAGGCATCAAAAGATTTCAAAAAGGCCCAACTCTTTCCTATCTCCGAGTTTTAGTAAATGTTGTGTCTTCTGAATGGCATACACTTCCCTGACTCTGCCAAACTCCTACTTATCCTTTAGGTTTTGCTCTCCATGACCACTCTACATAAAATAAGTTCATCCACCTCAACACCTAGTTTTTCTTATTTGGAGCACTTAGCAATTTAAAATGATGTATTTACATTAACTTAATTACAGTCTGCCTCTCCCACCGAAAGCTCCAAAAAGGCAAGGATCATATTTTGTTTCCCTCTTCCACTGTATATGAAGTGTTTAGCTCAATGCCTGGTAGAATGCCAATAAAAATTTGTTGAACAAATGAAGGCAACAGAAACATTTTGATTGAGATGATTAGTCAAATTATAAAAATGTATATTTTTGGAAAAGGTCTGAAGCATGAAGAGGGATTAAAATAGAGAGTAAAAAAAAAAAAAACAGCCAATAAAGGTTTGGAAAAACTCTCAGGAAAAGATAATGATGTAACCTGAGAAAGGCAAAGGAAGCTTTATTAAAGTTCTCTAAAGATGTGAAAAATATTATAGTAAATTCTGATGACGTGTTTTCTTCCCAGTGAAAACAGGAGAAGAAATAAACTGAAGTTAAGGATTGACAAACTATGTATTGCTGCCTATTTTTATGAATAAAGTTTTACTGGAACACAGCTATGTTGATTTATGTACTGTGTATCACTGCTTTCTTAGTGCAGAGCTGAGTGGTTGGGACAGAGATGGTAGAGCTGAAAAGCCAAAAATATTTACTATCTTGTATTTTATCCAAAAAAGTATGTCAACCCTAGTTTAAGCCAATACATCAGGAATTTCAATTAGGCACAAAAAAGAAATTTCAGATCTTGATGCTAAAATATAGAAAGGGATATAAGGAAACTCTTTCTGTTCAAAGTGTTTAGAAACAAGAGAGAATTAGGCACAAAAAAAGAAATTTCAGATCTTGATGCTAAAATATAGAAAGGGATATAAGGAAACTCTTTCTGTTCAAAGTGTTTAGAAACGAGAGAATGGCATCTATGTGGGATGGCTGGACATGAGATCTGATGGAAACAAGAAAGAATTTTACTTATCTACTGAAATATCTTCTGCCATAATTTTCTACAAAACAATTAACAACTAACAACAATTTTACTAAACTAAAATTAATTCAATAGATCTGAATCTGAGTAGTATCATAATACGTATTTTATACTTTTGGACTAGAAAAAAAACAAAACATCGTTTGTCGTAAATGAGAAAGACGGACCAGTATCTTCAGCTGGAAGCTATATAACAGCCAAATTATAACATCTTTACTAATGACTTAGGAAAAGCAAATAATAATTTAACTGAGCTGAAGAATAATGCAAAGACATGGTCAAACAAACAAACATACAAATTACAGAGTATCTACAGAGAAAAAGAAATGGTTCTCCATCAAAAGAGCAAAATATTGACCAAAAGGACATTATTAGAACACCTGGTTCACTTGTAGGGATGAGTGTATTATTCTACAAGCTCTGTATTGTACAGTTTAACTTCGCATATTAGCTGTAGGAAAGCTACTGTTCTCTTAAGGATAAACTATTCACTTGATTTCTATCTCTTGACAAAGGCTAAAAATCAAGATGTACTAACAAAAATTTAGGAAGATTATTAATTTGAACCATTTTTAGATATGTATGTTAAATTTTAAAAACTGCCTATCTATGGCTTAATTGGAAGCCTAAGAAACCAATTGTGTGGTGCCTTGAGAAGAGAAAGGAAAGGCTTAAACACACATTTCAAATGGGGATATAGTTTAAATCTCTTGTAGCTTTAAATATTAGTGATCAAACATATTGAGAGCAAAGTAATCACTCAGTCTGTCGACAGGATTACAATGGTAACATTAAAGTCAATTTTAGCTTCAGTCACAGGCTCAAATTTGTTGAGTTTAAACTTGTCTTGTGAAAACTGGGAGTAACAGTGGATAACAATGCCTTGCTTTAAAGTGAAGGGACATTCGATTATGAGTAAAGAAAACATTAAAGCTGATGCCTAACATGTAGTAGAACCTTGTTAACACAAGGCTCATTATTTCATGCATTTGGCTAAGATAAGTTATATTTCCCTAGAGGTAACCAATACACACTGGAAACAACACATGTAAATACACTGATAGTCTGTAAAGGCACCGCTAATTCTATCCTGGGGTCCCCAAACTCAAAGAAGTTTCATTATGGAATGAAAACAGGGAATCCTTTTAGCTGAATGTTTAGTTCCCATGCTAGCAAATAATGCCAGAATTCTGCTGTTTCTAAAATGGAAAAAAAGAAAAAAAAAAAAAAGATCTAGTAGGAATGGTGGGAAAGAAATGATAAGAAAGGGTTCTGAAGGAAGATTGAATTTGAGCTAAGAAATGTTAAAAAGTCATGCAACAAAGGACAGCTACTTCACAAAAGGAACAGTAATCACCCCTCAGCTCAATGAAAAAGAAAGGAAAAAAAGAAGATAAAATGCTTTAGATAAAAATCTTCTAACTTCAGTAGTATAAAAAGAGACCTCTCTTTGCAGAGGGCATCATCGAATAAATCCTGAACCCAGTTAGAGCCTGGATTTCTATTCTAGAATCTCTCTTCAAAGTATTAAAGTGATTGACAGCATATTCAAGAACTTTTTCTTTTATATAAAACCAAGATCCAATGAAACACATGTGTAACAAAACAGAATACTTACTTAGCAGTCTAAAATATTTTTAAGTATATAAAAATCATCTTTTATATTTGAGAGGCACAAAAGTTCACTTACTTTAAAATATGTTCATTTTAGAAATTTAGAAAGGAAAGAAAAGAAGAAAGGGAGGGAAGAAGGAAATGGTTCATAGGGCACTAAACTGGCTTTGAAGTGTAAGAATGTACATAAAGGTTAATAACACTGTAATAACTTTGTATGTGGACAGATGGTTACTAGACTTATGGTGGTGACCACTTCCTAATGTATGCAAATGTCAAATCATGTAGTACACCTGAAACATAATATTGTACATCAACTATATTAAAAAAAAGAATGTACACGTAAAATCTTATAGAAGCCTGGAGACCCAAAAGAGTTAGGTAGAACCTTTCATAAGGTAAGCATGTGAAGATGAGTTCTGTCATCATATTGCTTAAATAATATTCCTATTACTTTAGAGGAAACTTTAAAATTAGATAATGCGGGGAGGAGGAAGAGTGAGAAAATTATACATATTTATTACTTTTATTTGCTTCATCCATGCTAATTTGTTAGATCGCCAGACTCAATGGAAAAGAAATATGGCAGCTTTTTGTTATAATAAGAAAAATTACACAGCAACAGGTACATGGGGAAAATGTTTTAACCAGTGATATAGCCCAAGTTAATCCAAGTGGCTTTATAACATAGTAAGCATTCTGATCCAAAGATTTTCATTTTTTAATCCTGTTAAGTATTTATGCAGGAAGAGACCTGGAAACTGTTCATATGGTGCAGAAAACATTACAGACAGATAATGCTTTCTAGGTGAACAATTAGAAGTATTAAAGGTACTGAAAATAGTTTCTACCATGTGAGATTCTAAAACACCAAACATAAAAAGCAAATCTGGGCTTCCCTGGTGGTACAGTGGTTGAGAGTCCCCTGCCAATGCAGGGACACGGGTTCGTGCCCCGGTCCAGGAAGAAAAGAAAAAAAAAAAAAAAAAAAAAGCAAATCTATCTCTTCAATGAAAAGAGAATAAACGGATTTTAAATTTGTCTAAATATTTACTTTAACAGAACAGCTTAATTTTAATTTTTTGTTGTAGGATTAAGGAAAACATTAATAACATTATATATAAATATATAATAATTTATTTCCATGTACTATTTTCCATGCTATAATATTAAATTTTTATGAAAGCATCAAAATACTATTTTTGAATAATAAATGATGTGTGCGGGGAAGAAGGCTCATGTAACATAGACACACTTACCATCACATGAAAGGGAAACATAACTTCCTAAGTCATCAGACATGTGTCGCATCACGTTTCTACCCATCTTAAGACCAAGGACAATCCAATAATCTATTGCTGCTCCAAGAATTCCAGTCAATAAGTAAGCTAGTTCATGTTTGAAGACCTAACATTGAGATCAGAAAAATATTACTAAAACATAATGAAATGTATTATTTCTATTATTTTGAATACTTGTTGAGGCAAAACATAGCTATTTAAAAAAACAGGGTATGCTAATGCCAAAAGGTATTCTTAAGAAACCTAGCAAACTAATTCCCTCTTTCCATTCTCTCCATCTCCTTCCTTCCCTCCTTCCTCCCCTGATCTATATCTACATCTAAATCTGTATCTGTATGACAAAACAGTTAATAAAACAAATGTTCCAGGACTTATATATGGATAGCTTGTAACAAACTTTTAAGATAACTATCCAGTGGTGTCAAGTGCTTTAGTCAGGCAATAATTCTATTAAAACAATGAGGAAGTACTTGGCTTCTGTGGATTTCTGTTAACAAGAATATATGACTATAAAAAAAGAGATTTAGCCACCCCTACTGTTTATGTATAAAATTAACCTTTGGGCTTCCCTGGTGGTGCAGTGGTTGGGAGTCCGCCTGCCAATGCAGGGGACACGGGTTCGTGCCCCAGTCCGGGAAGATCCCACATGCCGCTGAGCAGCTAGGCCCGTGAGCCATGGCCGCTGAGCCTGCGCGTCCGGAGCCTGTGCTCCGCAATGGGAGAGGCCACAACAGTGAGAGGCCCACGTACCGCAAAAAAAAAAAAAAAAAAAAAAATTAACCTTTACATTTCCCTAAATGGCATTCGCCAGAAAAAGACTTGAAAAACAATGTATACAAGCTTTAACAAGCAAGATTGTACTTTGTTGTAAAAAATTTAAAAATCGGCTCATCAAATTTTAATTATTAAATTATATCATATACCATTACCTAACTTAGAGGTATAGATATCAGTTTTAAAAGTATACATTCTTTTATATCATTTCTATATTAACGTTACTAAACTACTGTAAGAAATATAGCAAGGCACACAAACCTGACTTACAATAAGCATGCTTCACACTCGTGTTTAAAAATATCTTTCTAATCCATAAACTATGAAGATGTGTGAAAATAATATTTTTAAACACCTTTGATTTAAACATAAACACTTTTCCACAATGACATTAAAACTAGTTGAAATTCCTGTATTTTTGGTATTTGTTGCCTAGGCGTGTTGGATGCGTGAAAAAAATCACTAAATTAACAGTTGGGGAGAAGCCATGTGAAAGGGTTTTAATAAATGTTATGATATCCAAATAGATAACTGCTATGTTCTGCCCCATACTATACCTGATAAGAGATTACTGACAGAGAAATCTCCAGCACTTTGAACCCTCAGTGACTATAGGATTCATTTCTCCTGCCCTCAGCAGACAAGGTTCTTATAGGTACGTACAGCATTTCATTAAGGCGTCATTCCTAGCACAAGAAGCTATTAAATGATTTCAGGACGGAAGTGCTGTTTTTGGGTTGTTGCACAAACAAGGACAAATAGTCAAGCAGCACATACATCAGGCCCACTGAAACAGTGTTTACTGAGGGAAAACCCACAGAGACAGGATCCTCAGCAGGTGCCTAGGTCCCCTTTTGCCCTACCACACTGTTGGGTAGCACATGGTATTCTGGCAAGGCTGGATATCAGCATGTGGGAGAGAGACTCTGAAGAATGGGACGAAGGGGATTTTAAGCTGCATGATTAGGGAAGCACTGCCCTTCTGATATGATCAGGGGCCAAGATATGGAACCCTGACCACAGCCTGATCCTGTCAGGTCAGGATTCATGAGTGGGCATCAGCAGGACCCCTTCTCCGGCCTTGATCAGAGGGCTGAGTTTAAGCCCTGCAGTTGTAGTTGTGTAACATGGGAAGTGAGCAGCAGGACTGGCCATGTCCGCAGGCTGGGGAAATACCTACACCTCCCTTGGACCCTGACAGGTGTCAAGCCTTGCAGCTGACCAGAAATAACTCCTTTAAGTATGGGTCTTAGCCAGTCTTCCAACGAACTTTGCAGGAAGCCAACTCCATTCTTTGCAAAGCCAAAATGTAGATGATCACTCTGAGCGATTTTACTTCTCATGGTTCAATTTATCAAGAGAACATAAAACAGGACAATGAAAATCTCTGTTTGAACTAGCAAATGATCATGTCAATATCCATGCCACAGAATGTTCCTTCCAACATAACGTATATCTGAATATCAGCAATGACACTTCTCAGGAAGAAAGCAAGAGACTGTTACATTTTGATTTCTCAAAGTATTCCCCCATCTCAATCAGGGTTACTTCAGCTCCCTGGTCCTAAGACTCTGGATAGAGAAGATGAGGCTAGCACATAGAGCTAAGCCTCATACAAACTACAATCCAGCACTCTATCAAGTAAAAATAACATAAAACCAACCAGGTAAGACTTTCCCTCCTTCCTGATGCAAATATATGTACACGTGTACCTGACACAACAAATGAGTATCAATATTGCTTACTATTCAATTCACCTTGAAATTATTGTTATTAAGCAGTTAGAGATAGGTATGTCTTACAGTACCTGCAAGGAAAGACTGTAGTTCCTTTACCATGGTAAGAAAAAATTTGCCAAAGTTATTCTACCTGTGTGTCATTGGCTAAACATACCTACCACATACCACATATACATAATAGAAAATTTTTATATAAAAAGATACTTTCAAATCAGGTTCTTGGATCCTTTTATACTACTTTCTTAACTATGACACTCACTATAACCATAGGAACAAGACAGTGTGCTATGGACTGTACTCACTGTAACTTAACAATGCTACTATTTCTAGCACTGTGGATATATATGCTTTGGAAGTGGGTTAGTGGGAAAATGGCAAAAAAAAACATCAAAAGAGAAAAGCTTTCTTGGAATACCAAAATGTTTGCTAAAGCTGAAAGAACAGAACATAAATACCCTAAGAATTAACAAAGAAGTGAAAGATAGATATGATTTGCACATATGACAAATATTTACCTTAGATCTCCCTTCTAATAGGTAAAGGCTATTAGGAGACATTCTGTCAATACAGTTCTCTATTATCTACCAGGACTAGTAATCTTCAGTTTATAAACTTGGCAATCTTCCAAAAATTGACCAGTATATAATGCAGAACAAACTTGACTCTTGGCCTCTGACTCCCAGCTTAGGGCTTTCCACAATATCCCACAGCAATAGATGACAAACTGCTCCTCTAGTACCTCTGGTAGAAAGATGCAAACATAATGTACATACTGTGCCTCTTCCTATTTTAAACAGTGACATGTGAAGTAAGAGAAGGTATGTTGCAGTGGAGACTTGGACACTAGTCAAGGTTTTGCCCTAAGAAGCTGTGATACCTTGAATAAGTTACTTATACTCTTTAGCCTCAATTTCCTTATCTTTAAACAGAAACTAGCTTCCATTTCTACCAATAATTGTAGGGTTATGGTTAACTAGCATTTAAGGACATCACAAAGAAAAGCAGAACTAACCACCAAGCTTAGTAAAATGTGTACCTCCTCCATAACCTTGACACATCCCACCTCTGCTCTTTGCCAAGGAAAGCCCAAAGCTTTCTCAGATTATGACAATGAAATTCATTGCCACTGTGTCACTCTGCAATACTTTCTGATTGACATTATGACAAAACAATATTAGCATAAACTGAGGACTTCTGTTTAGCTAATGACTTAAATTGAATGCTTCAACTAAGCAAATCAAGATACAAATGCTTTACAGTACAGAAAATGATGTCTGTGAACATGCATGGAATTCCTGAAATTGGAAACTGCCAAAAAGATTTAATTAAGTACAATAATGAATTCTAACACACAAAGTACCACAAGAAAAAAACAGTTTATATGAATTTAAGCAATTCAAATGTTAAATAAAATATTAATTTGCAAAGTTTAAAACCAGTTCTCGTATTACAACTGATGCTACAATTTATCATACATTGCTTCACAAATGTTAAATTTATTTATAAATCTGAACAAAAATCTTCAAGTTAAATACGTATGAATTTGTTACTATTTACTTAGTATTTCCTAAGTAGATTCTTATCTGTGGTAGTCCTTTGGTGATTTAGTAAAACTGTGAAAACATCAGTTTTATTATTGTTTTCAATTATAAAAGAGCAATTTCATTTATAATCAAATGGATAAAAAAGAAATGTTCCTTAACGAGGAAATATTTTCTATCCTTAATGATTCTATTGTCTAAACAGTAGAAAAAAGGCAGATGATAATCAGGATTTTATCAGTTTTAGCTTAGACATCTAGTTATACCCAGAAACAATCCTCCCTTTTTAATGCCAATTAAAAAAAAAAAAAAAAGAGCCCTGAAAAGAATGTTTTCTTTAAAGAATGCCTCACACCCTCCCTAAATAGAATTTTTAAAAATCAGTAAGGAGTTCTGTTTCTAATAATGGAGGCCTAGGTAATTCAGATAAACCATCTTATAGAAGAAAACTTAAAATATTGAATAAAATATGTAAAACATCTTCAGTAAAGTTAAGAGGAATTGCTCAGCCAAGATCTAGGAGAAGGTAAAAACCAACTGAGGCATTCAAAGCTAGCTGACTTTGCCCTAAGGACATTTGCTGACCCCAGAGAAAGAGCTGATACACAGAAGTGTGGTTCTTGGAGCCTAGGGGAAAAAGGAGTATAAAAGTCATAGCCCAAGGCGTAATGCCCAATACACTGACACCCTGCAGGGCTTCAGTCTCAAAGCAAGCATGAATCAGAAGCAAAACAACATGTATCTGTGGCCCTGTACTTTACTTTGACTATCCAGGAACCCTTGAACCAGACAACAAAAATTTTCGCTAGAGGAAGATATTCTGTGTCTTTGCCACAAACTATTTCTACAAATAATTTTTCAAATGCAATTTACGGCACACAGTCAAGCATAACTAGCTTGCAAGAGAATATAAAAGACATGAAAGAGGGAAACAGCAGAAACAACAAATACAAACTGACTCACAAAAACATCGAATATGGAATAATCAGACGTACACTGTAAATTAGCTATTATCGCCATGTTCAAAGGCAAAAGAAAACCTTGAAAACTTCATAGGGAATCAGAAACCATAAAAATATATCATAGTAATTTGGAAGGAAAAAGTCTAAAACTTGGAAAAATAGAAAAAATAAAAAATGCAATAGCCATGTTTATCATATTAGATACAGCTGAAAAGAGACTAGTGAACTAGAAATTGGACGAAAACACTATCCAGAATGCTCCGAGTATAGAAAAAAATGCAAAATATAGATGAGAGGGTAAAATACAGAGAATACAGAGGAGGTGCGACATAAGTTCATTTGGAACTTAAAAAGTAGAGGCGCGAAAAAGGATCAGAGGAAATAAATTAGAAGAGAAACTATGTAAGAATTTTCCTTAAGCAAGAAGAGACTTCATGTCTATTTAACACCAGAGGTCTCCACTCCATCTACTATGTTTTCTATCCCCAAAGAAAATATTACCTAGCTAGCAATTATGATGATATATCAGTCATGAATAACAAGAAGGCACCATTGTATATAAAGCAGACACTGTTTAAAAAAAAAAAAAAAAGAATAAATTCCCAAGGTAGAGTCAGAGGAGTTGATTAAAACATTTAAGCTTGACCTAATAGGTGATAGAGAAAAAATGTAGAATAACAGAGAAAACACATTTTGGCCTCTAATCTTATATGAGGTCAAAAAGAAAAGTTGAGTTAATTTCAGAAAGTGGAAATCATATAGGGCTCATTTTTTAACTATAATTTACTATTAGAAATTAATAACAAAAGCAGAGACAGACAAAATCTACTGACAACTAAAAGCCATCCATTTAGAAGTTTTAAAACACTCTTTTAAAATATTTCTTGGATTAAAGGGGAATTTGTAACTGACAATAAAAAACACTTTGAAAAAAACAATAAGAACACCCAAGATTAAAGTATCAAAACTTGCAGAATGAATCTCAAGTTCCACTCAAAAGGCAATTTATATTAAGTGTACGTATTAGAAATAAGGACTAAATAGAAAAAAGATTCAAATATTCAAGATAGAAGAGAAAGTAAAAGAAAGGAATTTTTTTAAATGAGCAGAAATTAATGATGTAATATAAAAATGTAAACAATAAAGTCCCCAAAAGCTCATTTTGAAAAGAAAGGTGACTAACACTTATTATGCACCTAAAATGTGGAGCAGTATGTTGCTATGCACTTTACATATTTTCTGCATTTAATTTTCCCAGTTACCCTTCATATAGATAATATACTACAATCACTGCATACTGATTTTCTAACAACAAGCAAAACCTACTTATGAAGAAATGGTTCAGGAAATAACTCTTAACATCCAGAAAGGTGTTTTAAAAAACAAGTAGAAGTTTTTATTAGTAGTACACCAAAAAGTTGTATGGATTCACTCAATTTTTATAATCACAAGTTCCTTAAAAATTGAAATGTACAAAAATAAAAAAATCTAGAGTGATAAGTAACTATAGATTTCTTAGCAGTAATGGTCAAGCAACTGTCCAAATGTGGATGTAGCACTACAGCCAAGTGTGAGATGACAAAACCAGCCTCCAAGAATCTTTTACCTTAAAATTAGATAAACGAAGTAGAAAACAATGTATTTGGGTGCATGTTAATTTGTCTCAAGTAATTCAAAGAATAAAGGGAAGAAAAAAGACGCATACTTCAAAGAAGTACTTTTTTCCATAGGCCAATATTCATTTGTAAATTAATCCTACTTACATCATTAGACTTGCATTTTTCTTTGTGAGAATATATAGTCCACTCCAAAAGCATATTTACTGGTTTGGTGAAAAGCCCAGAGGTCTCGCTTCCTGACCAAAAGATTTCAAGAAGAACTGCCTTTCCTGTTATTTTCAGACTCTGAGAATCTGACCAGTCATACAACCTAATAAAAATATGAATGAAAAGTATATCTTTATGCCAATTTGACCACTACAGTTATTAGGCATAATATTTTGTCATAAAACAAAATTCTAGCAATTTCTGAATATAGAAAAGTCTATTAATATATAAGGATTATAATATCTAGTTATAATAAAGGACAAAAATTTTTAAATGGCTTCATTTCAACATAATCATCAACAAGTACACACTAATGGAACTGCAGGTTTTAGAACATATGCAGAACTTACAGATATTATAGATTCAGTTTTAAAACCTGGTATAGCTTTTTACTTAAGCATTCAATTACTAAAGAATTCAAAAATATACAAATTCTGAAAAATAAAAACAGCCTTACCTATCCAAATGTGTAAGTTAGTGAAAAATAAAAATGTGAAGTAAGGAAACATGAAAAAAGCATACAAACCTTTACAGCTACTTGAAGGACTGAATCTAGACATATGTTTTTAAAATAAATCTATATACTTGAAACTAGAAAACAAGGTGGTTTTTTTAGAAATATGTAGTAAATAATTAGAAAAATGGTACATAAGACAATAAATACAAAAAATGTTTTTTGGCGATTAAAACTTACTTTTGACTCAGATGTCGGACTTCACTTTCAACTAAATTAAAGAAAAATTTGAGCAGTGTCAGGTGGAGCATCTTAGAGCCAATAATATTTTCTGAAATTTGATGACAAAAACTTTCACTGAAAAGGCAAGACCTGGAAAACATGAACCCAACAATCTATATAACATGCAACAACTCATTGAGTAATTTGTGAGCAAAGTATTTCTTTTTTCAGAAAATCATTGGAATTTTAATAAAGCTTGCTACAACAAAATATAAAGCAAATTCAACAAAATTTTATTAATAATATATTTTCTTCCTTTAAAAATTAAACCCTGTCAAATACCCCATGACAGTTAATTTTGTAATAATAGAGATCTAATTTCTCTATTTTTCAAAGATTGTTAATGTTTAACAACCATCTGGTACTCTCCCCTTGTATTCTTTATTTCATTGAAAAAGAAAAAAAATATGAATTTCATTAAACCATTTTGATTCAGATGACCAGTTACACTTTCAATTTATAATACTCTCTATAATCCTCCTCTTACTCAAAATTATTTCCTTTTTCATTATTTAGTAAAATGAAAGTCATTTAGAGCTATTTTTTTTAGAGTTTTAAAAATTCTGTATTTATTTTCTTTCCACCTTCTGCAGCAGTCTTATCCAACAGAACTTTCCATGATGATGGATATGTTCTACTGAACACCTGAAATGTGGCTTGTGCAAAACTGAGGTATTGAATTTTTAATTATTTAATCTTAATTAAATTTAAATATAGTCACATGTGGCTAGTGGCTATGGGGTTGGACAGCACAGTTCTATAGTATTTTTTAAAAGAGAACATAAAATTACTCAGAACTCCAGGACTAAGAGAGAGAGTCCAGGCAACAACATTGATTACAATTTTCTTCCAACTTCATTATCAATTATACCAACAATGTACTTATAACTCTGTACCTGTCTCCATCTTCCCCATCTATTTTGAATACCACACTCTCAGATTAGGAGGGCCCTTAACAGCTATTAAATGTAACAATCCATTTAATACTCAACTCTGTTCTAAAAGATCCTCCTTGACCATATAGTTACCCAGTCTATCTGAAAACTGCCAGGGATGGATACCATAGTATCTTTTCTCTTTTTCTAAAAACACACATTATGAAATATTTCAAAAATACACTCAGGGACTTCCCTGGTGGCGCAGTGGTTGAGAATCCGCCTGCCGATGCAGGGGACACGGGTTTGAGCCCTGGTCTGGGAAGATTCCACATGCCGCAGAGCAACTAAGCCCGTGTGCCACAACTACTGAGCCAGTGCTCTAGAGCCCACGAGCCAGAACTGCTGAGCTCATGTGCCACAACTCCTGAAGCCCGCGTGCCTAGAGCCTGTGCTCTGCAACAAGAGAAGCCCCCGCTTGCCGCAACAAGAGAAAAGCCCGCGCACAGCAACGAAGACCCACTGCAGCCAAAAATAAATAAATTTATAAAAACAAAAATACACTCAGAAGTAGACGAGTATCACCCAGCTCATCTGTATTCCTACCACTTTCCTGGGAACCTTCCCCGAGACTCCCAACAGACCCAATTATTTTGTAATTAAACCTGGGTATCTGTTTATTAAAAAGTCTACTTTTAAGCTGCCTGAATTCCATTGCCTGTAGCATCAATTAATTCATCCAAACATTTATAAAGCACTTATTATGTTCCAGACATTATAAGCACTGAGGAGGGAGATGTTTAACACTGAACATCTACTCTTCTGAAAGTCAGAGGCTGCATACACTGTTGGTGGGAATGTAAACTGGTGTAGCCACTATGGAAAACAGTATGGAGATCCCTCAAAAAATTAAGAGCAGGACCTACCATAAGATCCAGCTATCCCACTTCTGCGCATTTATCCAGGAATATGAAAACACTAATTTGAAAAGATATACGTACTCTTCTGTTTATTGCAGCATTATTTACACTAGCCAAAATATGGAAACAATCTTAAGTGCCCATCAACAAATGAATAAATCAAAGTGTGATACACACACACACACACACACACACACACAGGAATACTATTCAGACATAAAAAAGAAAAAAATCTTGCCATTTGTGACAACATGGATAGGTCTTGAGAATATTATGTTAAGTGAAACAAGTCAGACTGAGAAAGACATATACCCTATGATTTCACTCTTATGTGGGATATAAAAAACAAACAAACAAATGACCAAAATAATTGAGCAAACCAGACTAAATCAAAACAAACACAGATATGAATAGAGTAGTGGTTACCAGAGGGGAAGGGGTAGGGGGGTGGGTGGAGAGAAGGGGATCAACTGTATGGTGACAAATGGAAACTCAATTTTTGCTGGTGAGCACACTGTAGGTATACAGAAATAGACATATAATGTTGTACACATGCAACAAATATAATGTTACAAACCAATGTTACCACAATAAATTTTAAAAAAAAAGTCAGAGGCTGATTTAAGTGAAAAACTTAACCCAAAGAAAGGGCAAGAGATAGGAAGTGGCATTTGACTTGCATTTTAAAGGATAATTAGGAGAGGCCAGGTATTTATAGGGTGGCAAGAATGGAGGTTTATAAAGGCAGATAAAACATAAGAGCAAAGGGATACAAAATGAAAATAGTTCAGTCATTGGGCACGCCTGGGAAAATGATGAAGAACGGAGACATACATAGGGCTAAATCATGAAGGGTCTTAGATGTTTTGCTAAGGAATTTAAAAATGTTTTCTACAGGTGATATGTGTGTTGAAGGACTTTTATCTGGGAATGAAAAGACCACATTGGAAAGAGCATACTGGTGTACTTTGGAAGATAAAGGGAAAAAGTAGGATCAAGACCAATAAAGTGGATATTGCAACAGTTTACATAAGAAGCAATGAAGGCTTTTAAGATAAAGGTGATGGGCTTCCCTGGTGGCGCAGTGGTTGAGAATCCGCCTGCCAATGCAGGGGACGCGGGTTCGTGCCCTGGTCCGGGAAGATCCCACATGCCGCGGAGCGGCTGGGCCCGTGAGCCATGGCCGCTGAGCCTGCGCATCCGGAGCCTGTGCTCCGCAACGGGAGAGGCCACAACAGTGAGATGCCCGCGTTCCACAAAAAAAAATAAAAATAAAAAATAAATAAATAAATAAAATAAAATAAAGGTGATGAGAGCAAAGGAAGAAACAGATTTGTAAATTAAGAAGAATGGCAAATATGTAAACCATATATCCTCACATCCTACACCTATGCTGGGACAGTACTGCGTTAGAATTGTGTTTACACCTTCAAAAGTGTGGGAACTGTTATTTTAACTTTTCATATATCCTCACATCCTACACCTATGCTGGGACAGTACTGCGTTAGAATTGTGTTTACACCTTCAAAAGTGTGGAAACTGTTATTTTAACATTTACCTCTGAAACATAGCACAATGCCTGGCTCCCAGTAACTACTCAATAACATTTTTTGAAAGAATAAATAAATGCGTGCTAGCTAGCTGATTAGCTTCCTTCAAATATAACACAACCAAGATGGTAGGTAAATCCCTATGATCTCAAAGAGGTAACCAAAGATGTAGCTTTTGCCTGGCTAGTCAAGTATCCTTTCTCTTACTACTATGGACACCCCTAAAACTGAACATTTGTATAAAAATAAAGTACTTCCCAGACAAAGGAAGGCTATCAGATACAGAGAGCTATCAGAGAAGGCAAAGAAAAATGATTACTTCTGTTTGAGAGAAAGCAGCAGAAATAGGAGGGATTTCTGAAGAGATTAACATATGGAAGACAAAGGAAGGATCTAGGCAGATGACAGCATGTGCAGAGGCATGAAAGAGATGACATATTTAGGAAACATTAAGTTCAGTTTCAAAATTCAAATTTCTAGCTGAAAAAATATAAAAGAAACACTAAAACAGATATTGTATACAGTTACAAATGTTTATACTGTTGATGACCAAAATTTGATGATATTCATATCCAATAAATTCATTTTATTTTTAAAAATATGCAAAGTTATTTTGTTAAAAAATAAAAATAAATAATGATTTGGCATTCCTGTGAGTCCATTTCATGTATTTATTAAACATTTTTTTAAATAAAATGATTGACAAACATGACCAATTTAGACTTGGTCTTTGCAATAAATACAACACACAAACATTACACACACAAAACAATTTTTTCTAAAAAGAAATGTACTTCTTTTATCAGTATCTAAAAAATAAATAGCAGAACACTGACTACATGAAATTTAACATCCTCACATGTGAAATTCCTTACCTGATAAGCACTTCTATTAGAGACCATGCCCCTTTCATACAAGTTGGACACTGAAACAACTCTAAGTAATATCTTGACATGGCTGGGGACTTCCAAGGAGGGTGAAGGTGAAGAAGAGCTGACAATATATGAAAGTATCGACCAGAAAACGTATCTATGTTATCCTATTATTTAAAAATAAACAAACAAATAAAACACAATAGCTAAAAGTACAGTTTTATCAGCTAATTTAGTTTAAAACTGTAATAACCCAGATCTAACATTTTTGGCAAAAATATGTGTTTGGATAAAGGAGAACAGATGGAACCATGATGTTTAGCTAATTAAATACTGCAACTGAGAGAGAGGCACACTCTAAATATGTATCTACATATTAGATAATCCTAGCTATTGGGACTAATCTATATCAAATGTCCATTTTACTTCTCATGATTATAGTGTGATTAAAAGAGTTCCCAAATGTGACCTGAAATGAACTGAAGAAACTTTACATGTAACATTCTGACTTATCACCAACATTAGTCTGACATAGCTTAAACCTGTTGTTTCTTCAAATTGTCACCTTGATGAAGAATATGACTAGAAATCTACCTTTGAAAAGCTGTTCCTATTGGTTTTCACAATAGGAACAAAGAGTAAGTTCAGTGTCTACATATATTATGAATAAAAATCATTACCAATGTACTAAATGAGTAATTTACTAAATGACATCCTAGATTCTTATAATTTGATTTTTACGTTAGACATTTTACTGCCACAGAAAAAAATTCTGAGAAAATATTAAATTAAAACACTCAGAGTAATACCTAGTATAGAGTTTAAAAACAGAAAAGAAATGGTAATAAATAGGTACTGCATTTATTATTAAAATGAGGAAAAGAAATAATGAAGAGAGAAAATAAACTATAAACTTACAAAAACTGAGAAAGTGTTCATAGTTTAACATTCTTTGAAAGACTATAAAACCCGTAAGACTGCTCTTACCTGTAGAATGTTCTCTAGAAGAGCGTGAAGAAGGCAAACAGGAGGGATATAATGTGATTGCAAAGAGGAAAGTTCCTCAATTGCTTCTTTAAAAAACTGTCCTTCTATGAGGCTTTCAATTAAATTTAATACACCTCTGGGAAATTCAGCATTTTTAACCTAAGAAAGGAAAGATTCTATGACTCAAAGAAAAGAAGGGGAAAATTCTGAGATGAAATTTTGAATTAGCAAGGAGCCTGAATTTCCTCATCTGTAAAATGAACAATCCTTACCCTCACTACTTTACTAGGTTGTTATGTGGTTCCAAAAGAATGATTTGTATGAATGTGTTTTACAATAATAAAATTGCACTGCAAAACATATACATTATTGTTTTATTTATTATTCTATCACCTTGAATAGTAAGATGAAACACTACCTCTAAGAAAAAACTTTAAAAGTCATTTGCAAAGTCTGGCTGATAATGGGACTTCAGTTGGAGGTACAACCACACAATTTTAATTTAGATGCAAAATTACTTTTTGGTGTTTTTTTAAACTTATAAGCAAACTATGCCTATTAAAATATACTACATATATTAAGATGTCATCAAGCAGAATCAATATTTGCAAAAAGTGACAACTGCTATAGTATCATAAAATTACTCTGAAGATGCACATTAATATAACTCTAAGAGTTCCACAAAATACAGCCCCCTTGGTCAAAATATTTTTAACAATAAAAGCGACTCCTTTGACCTAGTTGAGAATCAAGAATACTCAGAAAGACTCATGGACTAAAACAATCAATTTTAAAGGAATGAATAATGATATAAAGAAAATAATACACTCATAAATATTACACTGAAAATTTAATCTAGAAGTTATAATTATGAAACCTATGAAATGTATGAATAGGTATACATAACTCACCTGTGATGAGCACAAGGTAAGTTTTTAATTCTTATCAATTTTTATTACTGTATATAATTTTTTTTGGAGCTTTGATAGAATACTATTTTTCTTTTTCACTTCTGATTAGAGAAACTACATTTCAAATTTGATAAGCTTTGTCCTCCTGACAACACATACCTTTATATCAAAACAACTAATAATAAAACATAAAGCTTCCTTTTGCCCCCATTAGCACCCTACTCCAAATTTCTTACCTCAACATTGTATACTGGTTGTTTATCTATTCTAATGCAGCTGTATCTTATAGCCTACAAAACAGAAACCATTAATTAAAATTAAACATTTTTAGGTCAAACAATACAGTTCAGCTTACAAAGCATAAAACCTTGGCCAAACTTACAAAACAGATTCATTCAGGAAGACATTAATAGATATAATTGATCTGATTCTCATGTTTAACTAGGGACCTCCATCATTTTAGGGTAATAGCACTCTCATGAGTATGAACAGTCTCTATTTTCCCCTTCTAAATTAAAATAATGTAAAAGGTAAAGTCATATTTACTTTGAAGACCTAAAGAGGTCCATTGTCCTTAGTATTTTAATAATTAGAAATATAAATGGAGAGAGCATTTATAAAATGCTCCTATGGACTTTTGTATAAAACTCCATAGGAGAAAAAATGTAGTCATGTTTTGTATATAATCACATGTAAAATCTTCCTCTATTGTAAAATACCTGTAAGTTTGTATTTGTTTAAAAGATTATACTGGAGGGCTTCCCTGGTGGCGCAGTGGTTGAAAGTCTGCCTGTGCTCCGCAACGGGAGAGGCCACAACAGTGAGAGGCCCACGTACCGCAGGAAAAAAAAAAAAAAATTATACTGGAAAAATATTTGCAAACATAAAAAGAGGTAATATCCTGATTATATAAAGAGTTCTAGAAGCAGTGGTATAAAACAACCTCCTGAAAAAATAGAGAAAAGAGTACCGACAAGCAGTTGGCAGAAGAAGAAATATACAAATGGCAAGTGAAGGCATAAAATATGCTCAAACTTGCTACTAACAGAAGAAATACAAATTAAAACAATGATAGAGGCTTGGCTTCCACTTAGGATATAGAAAGCTGAAAAGAGAGGCCTTCTCACATTACGAACAATAAAAATGGAAAATCTATGAAATGATAACTTCACCTGAACCCTTACGACAGCAGAGGTCTTAGTGCAACAAACTAAACAGAGATATGAAGAAAGACAGGAGCCTCCAAGGACATGGGACATGAGCACCGATTTATCTGAGAGAGTTTAGCAGGAAGAGGAGGACTCCAATACAGTGGGTAAGATTTCAGCTTAAATGTTTCACCACTTACTAAAGGCCAAGTGTGGGCCAGCATGAGAAAATGGAACCCCTGGGAATCAACAAAATGCAGGGAGTTTGCACTCAACTGCATGATCTTCTCCACGGACCTCACTGGGTGCTCATGCAAACGTAAAGAGACAGGGTGGGAGACTAAAGAAAGTCTCCCTAGTGGTGGAGGCCGAGACTTGAACAGTGGCTGCTGTGGGAAGGGCAGCAAATGTGATTACCCTCAGGGCACACATGCAAACCCATAACCTGCTTGATAAGGAAATAGGAAAAAAATGCTTTACCCCCAGAGAGGGGCAGGAAGAGATGGAGATCCCAGATCATCCCCTATTACTTGGGGCAGGGCAAGAACACTGAAAAAGCCTTTCCCCAAAACCCAGGGAGCCTCAAAGCCTTTCTCAGACTGAGGCTGAACGAGGACAACAGAAACGGGGATCCTCTAGCCCCCATTCTCCAATAGCGGTTTAACAAGCAACAGCAGTTTGTAAAACACATAACTTATCCGTGATATCACTGAGGTATAAATGGCAGAGAATTCAGCAATTTACTAAATGTCCACAGACAATAATTACTATTAACGAAAATTAATGAAGAAAATTATTTTAAGACATATTAAACATAATAAAATGACTCATTATTATTATTACTATTATTATACATTGGTTACACTACAGAATGAGAGAAAACTATATAAAACTTTTAGTAAAACACATAACTTATCCGTGATATCACTGAGGTATAAATGGCAGAGAATTCAGCAATTTACTAAATGTCCACAGACAATAATTACTATTAACGAAAATTAATGAAGAAAATTATTTTAAGACATATTAAACATAATGACTCATTATTATTATTACACATTGGTTACACTACAAAATGAGAGAAAACTATATAAAATTTTTAGTATGTCAAGTTCTACCTGAGCTCTGTATATGTGTTTCCTTAAGGCATTTTTTATGTCAACAATATCCACATCTGTCCTGATATCCTTGGTTTTTGATTCTTTGGCATGATCAGCAAAAACAAAATTCTTCATTTCTTTCTGTATACACAAAAAAGTACTTTAGACAATGTACTAAAGAGTGTCAACACAAACGTTAAGTATCACAATGGACAATATAACACAAGAACACATTCATGCAGTGTTAACCACAGCAAAGATCCTTACAATTATATTACATAAAGATTACAGAATGAAATTTAAAAAATTAAAAACCAAATGTTTTAAGTGCAAAGTTTTACCTGATATTTACATGTGCACTTTCTTAAGTACTTTTTATTTTAACCTGTTCCAAACCTCTCCTGGAACCTCTCTCTCTCTCTCTTCCTTGTTTTTTTTTTTTTTGGTTGCCATGTTCCCATACAACATGATTATTTACCTATATCATTCTTCTGAAGATCCTTCTGAATACATATAAACACGCTGCCTATACTGTAAAATAAAGTTATACGCTAGAAAAATTAACTCAATGATCCTGTTTAAAAGACAAGCTATCTTATTAATAATGGTCTGTACTATACCAGGGAAGAGCAAGATAAAAAACTAAAATTTAGATTATTTAGATTAGAATGTATTAGCCAAACTGCATACACGTGTATTTTTCATTTTAAGAATTTTAGCCTCTTTTGTCAGAACCTTTCTTTTCTTTTTTTAGTCAGGCAACATAAAATATATTTGAATATCCTGATTATTAACTCAAATTCTTTCTGTACACATGTAAAAATATTTTCATTGTGAACCAAAGCTAATTATAACATTAATTATGAATATTACACCAGATCAAATCAAGAGGATTCTTTTCATAAGATGTACAGCTTATATTTAACACAGCAAGCAATCACAAAAATCAGATTATATGTGTAGGTGATATTAGTGAAGAGCCAAAGAAATTAAAACTTTTTTGTTTTTTTTCAGCTTAGCTTACAAAGTTTTACCTGATCTCTATAAACGTGCTTTCTTAAGGTACATTTGTCATGTTCATTGTCCTTCCTGGAATCTCTTTCTTTCTCTTTTTTGCGTTTTTTCCTCAAAGTATAATTCCTTTGAATATCTTCACCCTTTTTCTTAATTTCCTTCTAAACATATTTAGACCACAATTAAACAAATCTAAACATGAATATGTTACAAAATCCACAAAAATTCAAAATGAGTCTGACTTATAACACATTAAAAAAAAGTTATATACAATACGAAATCTCATTCACTCTTGGAGTGGGTATACATTAGTAAAATATTTTGGAAAACAGTTGTTCATTATCTAGTAGACTTGAACATGCACAGTCCTTATAACCCATAATTCTCTTAGGGATATATGCTAAGCTAGAGGAACTCTTGAACATGTGCACCAAAAGTAATGTAAGAAAATGTTCATACTATTCATGGCAGAAATGCTCACCGTTACAGAAACCAATCAATCCATCAAAAACAAACCAGTAAAAAGAAACCAAAATATTTATCAATAGTAAAATGGACAAAAGGTGTAACTGTGAAACAATGAAACATATACACCCACAAAAAAGCAAGTCACAGAAGATTATAAATACCACAAACTAGAAAAGTTCATTAACAGGCAAAACTAAACAATGTATTAGTGAAACTATAATGAAAAACAAAAAAATATTAAAACAAATTCCAAAACAGAGGTTACCTATCATGGGTAAGAGGAAGAAAAAGGGATGCAGTTTGGAAATGACACACCAGAATCTTAAAAAGCTGGGAATGCTCTATTTCTTAACCTAGCTGGTAGGTACATAGCACTCATTTTTGTACTCTTTCAAAAATTATACACAAATGCTTTATAAACACATATAATGTATACATAATTCAGAAGAAACAACTTCATAACTGGCACTATTAGAAAAGAGTGTAAAATATAAATTACTTTAAATTTGGAAGGTCTTACCTGATTTCCATATGTATGCCTTCCCAAGGCATTTTTCATTTTAACAAATTTCAAATCTTTACTAGAATCTCTGTATTTTTCTTTTCTGTGATGTTCAGTTAAAATAGAACTAATATTAACATCTTCATCATGATTTTTCACTTCTTTCTGCATGTTTATAAAAATACTTTAGTTGGACTATAGATTAGCCATAGCCTCAACACAACCAATGCAAGTCACAACAAAAAAAACTCAGGAACGTAGGTTTTTATGAAACATACACATGAGATTAAATATAATAAAGAACAGGGGTGCCCGGCTAGCTCAATCGGTAGAGCATGAGACTCTTAAATATAATAAAGAGCATTATGAATTATATTACATTTTAGTTATACTAAGATGAAACAGAAAAATAAAGATTTTTAGTTCTTAAAGTTTATACTGTGTTTACAAACACATTTCATTTAGGTATTTTGTTAACTTACTCTTTCTTGGAATCTCTGCCTTTTAAAAAATTTGTCATATGATTAGTCAAAACAGATTTGGTTATCTTCATTATTTTCTTTTATTTTTCCAAATGTTTGTAAAAACAATTTAGGCTCTACATCAAATAGAGTCTTGCCATTATTAGGCATATCAAATGAAACATCTCAGAAAATCTTTGTATAGGAAATAGGTATAATAACATTAAAACGGATAAGAAGTATTGCAAACCATATTGTTTATTCTTTACACTATGAAATTTATTTAAAAAAATAGAAATTGTGACCTCAATTTGATATACATTCTCCTGAGTTCTAAAAGGAACTCAGGATGTTTACAGATGTATTCTTTTTACTTTTAAAAAAAATTTAGATATAGTTGATGTACAATATTATATGTTACAGGTATACAATGTAATGATTCACAATTTTTAAAGGTTATACTCAACTTATAGTTATAAAATACTGGCTGGGGCTTCCCTGGTGGCGCAGTGGTTGCGCGTCCGCCTGCCGCTGCAGGGGAACCGGGTTCGTGCCCCGGTCTGGGAGGATCCCACATGCTGCGGAGCGGCTGGGCCCGTGAGCCATGGCCGCTGGGACTGCGCGTCGGGAGCCTGTGCTCCGCAACGGGAGAGGCCGCAGCAGAGGGAAGCCCGCGTACCACAAAAAAAAAAAAAAAAAAAAATACTGGCTATATTTCCTGTGTTGTACAATATATCCTTGTAGCTTATTTTATGCCTAATAGTTTATACCTCTTAGTCCCCTACCCTTATATTGCCCCCTCCCAGCTATTCCGTCTCCCCACTGGTAACCACTAGTTTGTTCTCAATATCTGTGAGTCCATTTTAATTTTGTAATATTCAGTAGTTTATTTTTTAGATTTCACATATAAATTATATCATACAGTATTTGTCTTTCTCTATTTGACTTATTCCACTTAGTATAATACCCCCAAGTCCATTCATGTTGTTGCAAATGGCAAGATTTCATTTTTTATGGCTGAGTAGTATTCCACTATATCTATATGTCTATACACATATACAGATCTCCCATCTTCTTTATCCATTCATTTGTTGATGGACACTTAGGTTGCTTCCATATCATGGCAATTGTAAATAATGCTGCTATAAACATTGGTATGCTTGGATATTTTGAAACTAGTGTTTTCCTTTTTTTCTGATATGTACCCAGGAATGAAATTGCTGGGTCATATGGTAGTTCTACTTTTAGTTTTGGTTTTTTTTAGAAACTGCCACACTGTTTTCCACAGTGGGTGCACCAATTTATATTCCCATCAACAAACAGTGTACGAGGGTTCCGTTTTCTCTACATCCTCACCAATATTTGTTATTTGTGGTTTTTTTCATGACAGCCATTCTGACAGATGTGAAGTGATATCTCGTGGATTTAATTTGCATTTCTCTGATGATTAATGATATTTTCATATACCTGCTGGCCATCTGTATGCCTTCTTTAGAAAAATGTCTTTTCAGGTCTTCTGCCCATTTTTTAATTGGGTTGTTTTTTTGGTGTTGAGATGTATGACCTGTTTATATATTTTGGCTATTATCCCCTTATTGGCCATATCATTAGCAAATATTTCCTCTCATTCAGTAGGCTGTCTTCATTTTGTCAATGGTTTACTTTGCTTTGTGAAAGCTTTTAAGTCTAATCAGGTATCATTTATTTATTTTTGCTTTTATTTCCTGTGCTTTAGGATACAGATTCAAAAAAAAATACTGTGACAATTTATGTCAAAGAGTGTTATGCCTATATTCTCTTCTGGGACTTTTATGATTTCATGGCTTACATTTAAGCCTTTTATATATTTTGAGTTTATTTTTGGACATAATGTGAAGAAATGTTCTAATCTCATTGTTTTATATTTAACTGTCCAGTCTTTCCAGCATCACTTGTTGAAGAGACTGTCTTTTCACCATTCCATATTCTTGCCTCCTTTGTTGTAGATTCATTGAGCATAACTGTGTGGACTTACTTCTGGGCTCTCTGTTCCAATCATCTATGTGTCTATTTTTGTGCCAGTACCATACTGTTTTGATTACTGAAGATTTGTAGTATAGTCGGATGCAGTATCGTCCGAAGTCAGGGAGCATGATTCCTTTGGCTCTGTTCTTTTCTCAAGAGTGTTTTGGCTATTCGGGCTCTTTTGTGTTTCCATTCAAATTTCAAGATTATTTGTTCTACTTCTGTGAAAAATGCCCTTGGTATTTTGATAGGGATGGCACTGAATCTGTAGATTGTCTTGGTTAGTATGGTCATTTTTAATAATATTAATTCTTCCAATCCATGAACATGGGATATCTTCCCATTTGTTTGTGTTGGCTTCAATTTCTTTCATCAGTGTCTTACAGTTTTCTGAGCATCGGTTTTTTACCTCCTTAGGTAGGTTTACTCCCAGGTATTTTATTCTTTTTGATGCAATGGTAAATGGGATTGTTTCCTTAATTTCTCTTTCTGATAGTTTGTTGTTAGTGCATAGACATGCAGCAGATTTCTGTATATTAATTTTGTATTCTGCAACTTTACAGAATTCATTACTGAGCTCTAGCAGTTTGCTGATGGCATCTTTAGGATATTCTATGTATAGTATCATGTCATCTGCAAACAGTGAGAATTTTACATCTTTCTTTTCAATTTGGCTTCCTTTTATTTCTTTTTCTTCTCTGATTGCCATGGTTAGGACTTCCAATACTGTGTTAAATAAAAGTAGTGAGAGTGGGCATCCTTGTTTTGTTCCTGATCTTAGAGGAAATGCTTTCATCTTTTTCCCATTGAATATGATGTTATCTATGGGTTGGTCATATGTGGCCTTTATTATGTTGAGGTATGTTCGCTCTATGCCCACTTTCTACGGTTTTTAACATAAATGGATGTTGAAGCTTTTTCTGTACCTATTGAGATGATCATATGCTTTTTATTCTTCAATTTGTTAATGTGTTGTATCACACTGATTGATTTCCAGTATTGAAAAATCCTTAAAACTCTGGGATAAATGCCACTTGATCATGGCATATGATCCTTTTAATGTACTGTTGGATTCAGTTTGTTAATATTTTATTGAGGATTTTGCATCTATGTTCATTAGTGACACTGGCCTGTAATTTTCTTTTTTTGTGTGACACCATTGTCTGGTTTTGGTAACAGGGTGATGCTGGCCTCATAGAATGAGTTTGGAAGCGTTCCTTCCTCAGCAATTCTCTGGAGTATTTTGAGAAGGATAAGTGTTAACTCTTCTCTAAATGTTTGGTAGCATTCACCTGTGAAGCTATCTGGTTCTGGACTTTTGTTTGTTGGGAGATTTTAAATTACTGACTCAGTTTCATTACTGGTAATTGGTCTGTTCACATTTTCTATTTCTTCCTGGCTCAGTCTTGGTAGATTGTACATTTCTAGGTATTTGTCCATTTCTTCTGGGTTGTCCATTTTATTGGTATATAGCTGTTCGTAGTAGTCTCTTATGATCTTCTGTATTTCTGTGGTGTCAGTTGTCTTTTTCATTTCCAATTTTATTGATTTGGGCCCTCTTTTTTTCTTGATGAGTCCAGCTAAAGGTTTATCAATTTTGTTTATCTTTTCAAAGAAGTAGCTTTTAGTTTCATTGAGCTTTTCTATTGTTTTTTAAGTTTGTATTTCATTTATTTCTGCTCTGATCTTCATGATTTCATTCCTTCTACTAACTTTGGGTTTGTTTGTTCTTCTTTTTCTAGTTCCTTTAGGTGTAAGGTTAGGTTTTTTGAGATTTTTCTTGTGTCCTGAGGTAAGCTTGTATTGCTATAAACTTCCCTCTTAGAATGTATTTTGCTTCCTTCTACTGATTTTAGATCACCATGCTTTTGTTTCCATCTGTCTCCAGGTATTTTTTTGATTTCCTCTTTGCTTTCTTCAGTGAATCACTGATTGTTTAGTAGCATTTTTTAGCATCCATCTGTGTTTTTTGAATTTTATTCTTGTAGTTGATTTCTAGTCTCATAGCATTGTGGTTGGAAAAGTTGCCAGATAAGATTTCAATTTTCTTAAATTTACTGAGGTTTGTTTTGTGGCCTAGCCTGGAGAATGTTTAATGTGCACTTGAAAAGAATGTGTATTCTGCTGCCTTTTGACAAAATGCTCTATATACACATATCTATTAAGTTCATTTGGTTTAAGGTGTTATTTAAAGCTAGTGTTTCCATATTGATTTTCTGTCTGGATGATCTTTCTGTTGATGTATGTGGGGTGTTAAAGTCCCCTACTATTATTGTATTGATATTACTGTCAATTTCTCCCTTTTGTTTGTTAATATTTGCTTTATGTATTTAGGTGGTCCTATGTTGGGTGCATATACAATTGTTATATCTTCTTCTTGGACTGAACCCTTGATCATTATATAATGTCCTCCTTTGTCTCATAACAATCTTTAAAGTCTATTTTGTGTGATGTAACTGTTGCTACGCTGGCTTTCTTTTGATTTCAATTTGCATGGAATATCTTTTTCCATCCCCTCACTTTGTCTGTGTATGTCATTAAATCTGAAGTGAGTCTCTTTTTGGCAGCATATATATGGGTTTTGTTTTTGTATGCATTCAGCTACTCTGTCTTTTGATTGAAGCATTTTATACACAACCTCTTGAGTTCTAAACTCAAGATGTTTACAGATGTATTTTAATAATTTCCCTATCTTTCATAAAATCTCGATTTTTTTTCATGTTAAATAAAACTAAATTTATTTAATAACTCCATTATTTTACATCCTTTCTATATGTAAAAAATGTTATACTGTGGCTTATAATGCATATTTCAACAGACATATGAACTCAAAAAGCCTCTTATTAAGATCATGTACACATAGTTAATCATAGAAAATCATCTAAGTCACATAAATATCAACTGTATTTTGAAAAAGCTAGAGAAAATCGCAAAAATATTTTAATCTCTTGGAGTTTTATTTACAGTATCCATATATGATTTTATAAGGTACTGCTCAGTCGAAGAAGTTCCAAATTGTTCATAGAATTCTCTTTGTAAAATGTGACAGATGCAGTAAAAACAAATTTTAATTTCTTTCTAATCACATTTTAAAATATTTTAGTTTAGACTAAATAATAATAATTACTAGGCTAATGATTTGGTAAACCAATTAGAGAGTCTCTTTTATAAAAATCAGTATGAAACTGAACATAACTGAACATTAGGCCTTCTAGGGTAGAACTAATAATGTCTTTTTTGGTTGCTCCTACTAACTGAAAAATTTTAGTTGAGAGCCACAGATATGCTTTCTTAACATACTTTTCATTGCTCCAAGTTTAGAATCCTTCATGTTTTTTTGTTTTCCATATTTAATCAATCTGGAATTCACCTGTGCCGTTTAAAAAAACCTGATCTATATGCAGTAAAATACTTGAATTTAGACCATGAATATGAACACATATATTGATGAATCCTTTGTAAGACACACGTTACATTCAACATACCGAGTTGTTTTAAGTAATTACCATGTGTTGAGAACACACTATGTATTAGGAACAGTGAATTTCCATATGCACATGTATATTATTTCAATAAGAGCCTCAAAATAGAGACATGGACAATATCCCAATACGTTCAAATTATAGACTGTAAATCAGAGCTGGGTTCAAATACCAGCTCTGTGATTCCAAAATCATTGTTATTTCCACCAAATAATGCCTCTCACAAATTTTGTAAGAAAAATCAGAAATGTAAGATTTTTTTAGAGTATAAAGTGTTACCTGGGTTCTGCACATGATCTCTTTTAAGGCACCTTTCATTTCAAGAAATCCCATATCTTTCCTGAAATCTTTGTTTTTTTCTTGATTGCTATGGTTATTCCAAATAGAACTGGTTTGGGAATCTTCATCATTCTGAATTTCTTTCTGTATGTATGTAAAAATGGTTTAGGCAATCAAGTATGATTTCAACATTATGTACTCTTTATGTTATCCAACTTTATAATTGCAAAATATTTTGGTAGTCACACAAGTAGGTACAAGAATGCACTCTTCTAAATCAAAGATTATTAAACAGTAGTAAGTTCCTTGAAGGGAAAAAAAAATCATTACAACAAAGGTCCCAAATAATAAAATAATAATAATGTATCTCAAGAAAAGCTAATGCTCTGTTGGTCTAGTAACAAGCAGCCCTTTTTATGAATCATCATGAACAAAACTATTTTATCTAGTCCCTTACCAAGTTAAAGTTACAATCTACTTCAACATTTTCTGATTATAGATTATTTCTCAGATTATTTTTCAGCATTTTACTAGGAAGACTTCTTATTTGCACATCTATCATACAGAGAAGAAAATAGGCTAATAGTTGAATTCACAGCTCTTATTTTACTTGAACATTAGTAAGCAATTATCTTCACCTAACTCTATCTCAAACTCATTTATTTCTCTTGCTAAGGAATCCAAACTGAATTTTTAACTACCTACCAATAATAATTTAAAATGTAGTTGCATATGTACTTATACATACAATTCTTGAAGCTTAGTAAGATAAAGAATTGAGAGTAAAGATGAATTCAAGTACTTATTATGCAAGAGTATTCAAAGATTCACCATCTTTACACAAAGAGACTGGAGAATCATTGTCCTCCTAGGGAACAATCATGATATAGCTGAAATGTGGTTAAGGCCTACGTTGTGATCTTTGGTTCCCTTTCACTTGTACTGGGCTTCCTACATGGATGTGAGGGCCCTTTAGCAGCCTACAATCTTGCAACCAGACAACAATCCCTGAGAGTAGCTGATTAAATTTCTTCAGTTACTCAGAAAAGTGAAATTGAAAGCCATGAAAAATGAAGACTTTTCTTTTGTCTTATTCCTGGAATCAAAGAAAGTATCACTCTGAATGTACAATTTCCATTAAGGACAACTTTAATGGGGATAAACTGAGTTTCTGGCTTCAAATTTCACATGGTTGACAAAAGAGGATAAATCCTCAGGCTTAGATCATCAAGAAATGTCTAAAATACAGGATGAATTATCCCATATAGCTTCCAGTTACCCAAAATACATACGCAAAAGAACATACCATTATCATTAGCAACTAGGGAAGAACATACTGTTTTCTAATTCTGAGTATTAAGATGCTATATACTGACCTACGAATTAGAATGTATGATTCAAGTACCCTATTTAAGTTGAATTAAAAATCACAACATGATAAACTATGACATTTGGAAAATTTTTAAAAATAATCTATTTTCTATAGCACTAAACAAATGATCAACATATAATTGTCTCCAAGCCACACTCTCTCCAACCAGCTACACTTATGAAAGATATGGGCATTATTTTTCTGTAAATATTCGTTACTTATTCCTTATTTAATAAAATTTTAGTGCCAACAATACACTAGGCATTGTGTTAGGTGTTTGTCTCCTATATGATCTAGGAAAAGAGCACCATGTCTAATCTCCCTTATATAGTATAATGCTATGTTACAAACAGATGACCAAAAGCCTACTAATTCAGTAAATTATTCTATTACCTAAGATAGGGCAGCACAGTGTGGAAATAATAGTTGCCCTGGCTTCTGATTCACATATTTGACTTTGTTTTTTGTCTCAAAATAGGTATGGATATGCTTTGGTCTCAGGTCTTATTCCTTGATTCAGCCATGGCATTTGCCACACAACTTGAATGAATTCACAAGACTGGATGGAGAGCCAGAGAGGTCAAGTAATTAGAACAAGCATCTTCTGAGTACCCTACATGGTTCTTCTTTTTTGGGGAGGGCACACTGTGTGGTTTGTGGGATCTTAGTTCCCCAACCAGGGATCGAACCCGGGCCCCCTGCAGTGGAAGTGCCAAGTCCTAACCATTGGATGATTAGGGAATTCCCAGAGGGTTTTACATGGTTCTTAACTAGACTGACTAGTAGCATATCGTAATCTCTACAGCATTAAGTATTTTTAACTACCCAGAAAGAGACCTTCCTATTATCAAGGAAACATAATAATACTCAAAATGAGAAAAGTAAAGGGAGACTCGAGGAGAGCAGCCTTAAAATTTTTTGAGTGCTTGGTCTTAAATTTTTGGTCTGACATATGATAGTTGTGAGATCATGGGAAAATTATTAAATTTGATTATACGTCATTTCGCTAACTGTAAAATGAGGCCATAGTGCATTCCACACAGGAACATAATAAGGTTTAAAATAAGATTAAGTGTGCAAAGTGCTTAGCATAGTGCCTGGCACACAGTAATCACTCACTAAATAATGGCTTAGAGTAACAGTTGTATAACAACCAAAGTAAGGTAAGTATTACCTTCTACAATGCAAAGGAAGAAATTCGGTCACAGAATAAATGACTTCCCTATGCTTAAAGAAATAATAAGTTACAAATCTAGGTCAACAATTTGTTAATCTAAAACAAAAAGTGTATGTTTTTTCAATTACTACTATATTTCCATAAGACTTTTCTGTGTATCATTTTATTTTATTTCTTGGACAGATAATCAAAAGAAGTTTTGAATATTCCTAAGTATTCTCTCCTTTTTGTGACACCTTCCTTGGGCCAAACAGTTTAGATACATTAGTCACTTGCTCTTCTGTATTTCTATACCTTGCACATGATTTTACCAACGCACAAGACACACTAAACTGTAATTAACAGTTTCCACATTCTGTTTATGCCACATTTTGTTTTTTAGGTCTGGCAGGTGGTCTTATTCATTTTCTATAGTGCATAGCATAATGCCTGGTACAGCAAAAGTCTTCAGCAAGTATCTATAAACCTGAACTAAATAATTCCTGATTCTGTTACTAAATGGCTTTCCAAAAAGTTAAGTAGGTTAAACACAACTATTTTTTAAACAATTGCTCAATTGTTACTTTTGACTCAGTCATTTTATATGGCAACTCTTCTTAGAGGACACTTCAGAATCCATCTAATGATGAATGTATTATATTCTATGCCAAGGAGGTAGAAGAAAAGCAAGACATCAAAATGAAGTTAACTATCTTATCCTCAGAAGGGATCACAAAATGCGTCCCTTATTTGGAATGAATGGTTATGAACTAACTCTTAGCTGTCTAATCTAGAGCTTATAAAACAATGTATTCTAAAAACAAATATAAGTTAGAGATTGTCTATTATTTTTGCTTGATATACTAATGCCCTCTAGTACTTCAGCAGCTGCATCTGATTGTGTCAGATTACTGCAAAATATGATTATGGAGAAAGCATAATACATATTACATTTTGTTCATTTCTTTCCATAGAGAAAGGGAAATTCAGATACTTTTTCTAATTTAGTTAACAATGGTTTTCATTCTGTTGAGAGTTAATACTACCTTTAAACTGTTCAGTCAGGTAGATCAGATAGGATGCTTTAGGCTGCAAGTAATAGAAAACCAATTCAAACTAACGTAAACAACATGGAGATTGTTACCTCACAGAATGGCAATATGGTCCATTGCTAAGTCAGGTTTCAGGGTTGATTAATCCAGCCACTCAAGTATCTCTACAAGAGTCTACATTCTGTCTCTACACTTTGCTGTCTACAAGATTGGTTTCAACCTAAGGCTACTTCTCCTCATGGTCAAAGAATGGCTGCCAGTAGTAATTAAGGTTTCGTTTCATTTTTCCATGTTTATATCTAGCAGATGCCAGGCTGCCAGAGGCTCTTTTCAGAATGAGAAAGAAACTTCCCAGAAGCTCTTACATATCTCTCTTCATGTCCCATGAATCAGAACTGGTTGACATGCCCATTCCTAGACCAATCACTGTCAAGGACAATGAGATTATCCATAGTCCAAGCAGATCCATCCTCTGAACTAAGGTCAAATTTCCAATCCACACTGCTGCTACTCAGTAGGGAAAGGTAATTATAGAATGATATATTACATCTACTCTTGGAATACTCAAGGGTTGTTCATAATTTCTCTATCAATCTAACAAATATAAAATGAAAACTCGTGCTAGGCTTTATGCAAGATGATTCAGATGTAACTATGGAAAAGATAGACATCATCCTTGATGACACAGTGCTTTTGGTTTAGGTGGGGAAAAAGACATGAACCAAGTAATCAGCCAATTAATTAGGCAACTGTGATGAGTACTATAAAGCAAAATAGTGATATCAGAACACATTAGAGGTGAACCTAACTATTTTAATAAGGGGCCAGGGAGGCTTCCTTGAAGAGGCAGCATTATAACTGCAAACTGAATAAGCAGTAAGTAGGTAGGCATAGGGAGTGAGAGAATAGTGGAAAGGACATTTTTAGGAAGAGAAAATAGCTTTTCAGAAGACACTAAGGTAGGAAGTAGCCTAGCCTGTTTAAGAAACTTATAGAACGCAGTTGTGTTATAGTATAGTGAGCATAGGAAAAAGTAGAGCAGGCTATAGTTGCAAAGGTAGGAGTGACAGGAACCCTGTGCTAACTTAAAGCTGTATTAGAGGTTTACAACTTTATCCTAAGGGCAATGGGAAGCCATTGGACAGTTTTAAGTAGGAGAGAGACAGCATCAGAACTATTTTAGAAAGAGCATTTTAGATGTTACTTCTGGATGAAGCTGAATGGACTAGAGAAAGGTAAGAGTTACGAGGAAATTAGCAAAAGTAAAGAAGCAGAACAATAGGGAGAATAATAAGGGGTTGATTCCAGGAGCACAGGGCAAAGAGGATGAACTCAATATGATGTTAGTACAGAAGAGAAGCTGTTTATTCAAGAAGTATTTGAAATAAAATCAATAGGATTTGGTAATTGACAAATGTGGGGAATAAAGGAAAGGAAGGTTTCAAGGGTGATTCCCAGGTTTCTAACATAAATTATTAGACAAAAGATTGTATAGTATCTATTGAGATGGGAAACACTGAAGAAGGAGCTAAGTTTTCCTAGAAGACCAAGGTTCAGTTTTTAGACATACTGCAGGTTCTCTTCCACCTTGAGTGACCCTTCTTAAAAATTCTTCTTTGCTTACCTTTAGAGCAATTCTTCTAGGGTTATTTCCATTCAAACTACTTAAGGAGTGGTATGTGCACCAAGTGAGGAGATGTAGGTGGAGGAAGAGGACAGGAAAATATTTCTAAATTCTAAGAAACAGCTCCCTCTTTTCCAATGGGAAGAATTCTCATATGATACTATAGCCCACTGCTGTTTTATTTATACTCTAGTTTAAAATGCTTAAAATTGGGCTTCCCTGGTGGCGCAGCGGTTGCGCGTCCGCCTGCCGATGCAGGGGAACTGGGTTCGCGCCCCGGTCTGGGAGGATCCCACATGCTGCGGAGCGGCTGCGCCCGTGAGCCATGGCCGCTGAGCCTGCGCGTCCGGAGCCTATGCTCTGCAACGGGCGAGGCCACAGCAGAGGGAGGCCCGCATACCACAAAAAAAAAAAAAAAAAAAAAAAAAATGCTTAAAATTATTTTGTAATAAAGATCACCAAACCATTGAAAACAAAAGTAGAGACTCAAAATAAGACAAATTTTAAATTTAATAAGCAATTTCTTTGCAGATTTATCAGAAATATTCTCATATTTAAATAATTGAGAGCAACTGTCTTAAAAATGTCATTTTAATTCTAATAGCATTTTCAAAACTCAGAACATAATTTGATTTTTATATTTCACTGTATCAACATTTTATAAAATAAACATTTTAAAATGTTTACTAATTTTTTGTTTGTTTTTTACTTACCTCTAAAAGAAAATCTCCTAGATACTGAATTGGATAAAATGGAGCCTTAAAGTTATCTTTTTCTTGTTCAGCCTTGATTCTCGCATTACTGGCAATCACATGAGTTATTCCACTTGGCGAATTTTTTTGTAAAATAACATTTGCTTTTCCAGCCTCCAAAACTCTAAATGAAAATGTAAACAGTATAGAAAAGTATATTAAAAAGAAAGTATGTTTAGTCAAATTATCTAAATCAATTACTTCCTAGGAGTAGGAGCAGAACTTCTGAATGGAATTAATTCCTTTGGTCTATTTGAGTGCCACGGAGAATAACTATTGCAATGATTTCCTAAATTTTAAGTTGTTCAGAACAGATGTGTTTAAGAAATCATGCTATTCCCTCTACTTATCCATTTCTTGATATGGGAAAAGTTTTTAAGAATCAAGAATACTAAGTTTACCGGGGGGGAAAGCAGCAGGGAGTGGGGGTGGGGGTGTGATGAAAAAAAAATACTAAGTTTATTTCCTAAGGAAAAGTCACCTCAATAAGCCAAAAAAAAAAAAAAAAAAAAAAAAAGCAAGAATTCTAAGAAAGTATTTACCTCAGAAGACAACATACCTCAAAGGAAATCATTCTGGACCACAAAAAAAAATAGAACTAAAGTTGCCAAACTTCTTCTAAAAAATTCGCTTTTGATAAAGTTTAACTTTGATCTACATTAAGAAATACATTTTACCTTTAGGCTCAGTAGACACACAGACACAGACACACAGGCACACACACACCCAAAAGTTTCGTGAAAATTCGTTACTGCATAGGATTTAGAAAGCCACGAGAGAACACTACGACAACCTGACAATAAGAAAAAAGCCAAATAATCCACAAAATCATAACTTTTCATGAACCCATCAGAGAACTGAGATAATAAGCCAACCAAGAAATTGAATTTCCAAAAGAGTGATAAGCACTTTTGTGAAGAGATTGGATACCCAAACTATTTCACTTTTGCCAGAGCACCAGAGAGAAGTAGCCACCATAAATGCAGGCAAGAATCAGGTAAAATCTTAATAAATTTAAAGGCCAAGTGTAGGCAGCATGACAGTTTAGAATAACAGAGTCCCTGACACATGGGAGGGCCCCCCTCAGTTGCAAGCTCTTTGCCACCAGCATCTATTAAGTATTCACGAAACAGATTAGTGGCAGGTAACAGCAGGAACCCCATTGGTAGCGCAGGTGGGCCAGTGGGGACTGCCTGCCAACAAGAGATAGATGTAAAACCAGGCTCACTTCCCTGGATCCATCTCTCATATGAAGCAAAAACCTAAGGTCATTTGGGTAAGGTAAGAAAGTCTTCTATTTCAGAACCCAGGAAAAGATGCACTGCTTTTGTTGTAAGAGCAGAAGTAAAACTCATCTGCCTTTGGGAAAGGGGTAGGAAAACTTCCTGCTGTGCAGCCCAAAAAAGATGGGATAAAGGATAGAAGCAAAAGCCACCTATCCCTGGAGAAAGGGCAGGAATGCCACTTGGGCCTAGGTTCCTGCACTAATACAAAGCAGAGACCTAATGCTGGGGGAGATGCTAGAAAGTCTCTTACCCAAGACCCTGCCCACAATACAAGGGAGAATTTGGCTGCCATGGGAAATTGAGACAGAAGCAATGGGTATATCCCAACCCCAGAGACCAAGAACACGAAGAATGCTTAAGACTAAAGCCTATCCAACAGAACGAAAACACACCAACCCTTACTCCTCAACCTAGAAATGAGTAGGAAGCAAGAGGGGAAGAATATGAAGAGCCCTTCTGTGATGAAGTAGTACAGGGACTACCAAAAGCTGAGAATGAATAAAGAACACTGATTAAAAAACCTCCAGCATCACAGGCCCCATGCTAAGCACAAGGGAACTGTAAACCACTGCTGGAATAAAATGAAATGATGCGCTGAAGACGAAAATAGCACTTACAAAACCCAAAGCCGGCTCAACAATTGACAAGATTAACTCAACGACCCCATACTAACTGCCTTACAAGTAGGTCCATTTTTGGATATTAACATTATTCACCTCAGCCTCAACTGTTCTTCTATAGGGAATGTCTATGTATGCAAACAAAACAAAAACACAAGACATACACAAAAATGGGAAAAAAACCCCATAACCAAATCATTGTCAAGAGATAAAGGAATAAAGAGAACAGAGAGATGATCCACATGTTGAAAGTTTTAAAAAGTGACTTTAAAATAACTGTGAATGACATGTTAAGATATAATAGAATAGGTGGACAATTTGCATGAACATATGGGAAATTCAGAAGACAGTACAATCAAAAAGGTAGAATTAAGATACTATATCAAAGAAGAATTTCTTTGATAGGCTTATCAATAGACTGCACAAAACTGAGGAAGAAATCATTGAACCTGATAAGTCAATTGATAAGTCAACAGTAAGTATCCAGCTGAAACACACACACACACACACACACACACACATGAGGAAGAAATCATTGAACCTGATAAGTCAATTGATAAGTCAACAGTAAGTATCCAGCTGAAACACACACACACACACACACACACACACACACACACACACACACACACACACGAAGGGAAAAAAAAACAGAACAGAGGGCTTCCCTGGTGGCGCAGTGGTTGAGAGTCTGCCTGCCGATGCAGGGGACATGGGTTTGTGCCATGGTCCGGGAAGATCCCACATGCTGCGGAGTGGCTAGGCCCGTGAGCTATGGCCTCTGAGCCTGCATGTCCGGAGCCTGTGCTCCGCAACAGGAGAGGCCACAACAGTGAGAGGTCTGCGTACCGCAAAAAAAAAAAAACCACAAAAAAACCCCCACAAACAGAACAGAGAATGCAAATACAGTAGAACGGAATCAAATGGTCTAAAATATGGGTAATGGATCTACAGAAGAACACAATAGAACAAATATTGGGCTGGCCAAAAAGTTCATTCGGATTTTTCCATACGATTTTATGGAAATAGAATCAGCAAATTGCAAATAGAATCAGCAATTATTAAAAATGGATAATACAATACAATGAAGTGGAATTTCTCTCAGGAATACAAGTTTGGTTTAACATTTAAGAATTGATCAAAATAATTTACCATATTAACAGAATAAAGGAAAAAAGCCAATTATCTCAATAGGTGCAGACAAAAACTTTCAGAGCCAATATATTTATAATAGCATCCCCTTTTTCCATATTATGGAAAGACCCGAACGAACTTTTTGGCCAATTCAATATTTACAAGATAATGGCCAAGAATTTCCCATAATTAAAAAAAGACAAAAACTCCCATTTCCCTAAAAAGCTAAGAGAACTCCAAGCAAGTAACACAAATAATAATAAACAAAATGCACACACATATATGTGGATAATCAAATCACCAAAAACCAAAACTTGTGTTGCTGTTTCAATTTTAATTTCCAACTGCATCACTAGCATATAAAAAAACAATTTTTATTTAGTCACTTATTATCCTGTGATCTTGATTAAAGTTATTAATTAGTTCTAGTAGCTTTGTTTAGTTAATTATTTGGTATATGAACATGTCTTTTGGAAATAAAACCAAGTATTCTTATTTCTTTATTTCCAACTCTATGCCTCTTATTTATTTTCTTTGCCTTATTGCACTGGCTAGTACCTCTAGTAAAATCTTGAATATTAATGGTCAGAGTGAGCATTCTTGTCTTTTTCCCAATTATGGAGGAAAAAAAAATTCATGACATTGTTTAGATTTTTTCATAGATGTCATTTATCAGGTTGAGGATATAAAAATTCTTAACAAAATATTTGTAAATAGAATCAGCAATTATTAAAAATGGATAATACACTACAGTGAAGTGGAATTTCTCTCAGGAATACAAGTTTCATTTAACATTTAAGAATTGATCAAAATAATTTACCATATTAGCAGAATAAAGGAGAAAAGTCAATTAATGGATATAAAAACTTATAGAGCAAAGGACTTATAATAGCATCCCAAAATATGAAGTACAGAGAATTAAATTTAGCAAAATATGTGCAAGGTTTATACAACAAAAACTATATTAATGACAGAAATTAAAGAAGCCCTGGAGACAGAGTCTACTGATAGGATGACTCAATATTAAGATCTCAATTCTTCCCAATTTGATCTACAGATTCAACACAATTTCAATAAAAATCCCAGCTTGTTTTTTTGTAGAAGTTGACAAGCTGATTCTAAAATGCATACGGAAATATAAAGGATCCAGAATCACCAAAACAATTTTGAAAAAGACAAAGTTGGAAAACACACAAGAACTGATTTCAAGACTCACTATAATACTATAGTAACCAAAACAGTGTGTTCTTGGTGTAAGGTGGATATAGATATCAATGGAACAGTAAGAAGTTCAGAAATAGACCACACAAATGTGGTCACCTGATTTTTGGACAATAGTTCCAAAGTAATTACAGAACAATTGGAACTCTCATACATTGTTAGTGGGAATGTAAAATGGTACAACAACTTGGAAAACAGTCTGGCATTTTCTCATAATGTTAAATGTAAAACTGCCATCTGAGCAAGCAATTTCACTCCTGGATATTTACTCAAGAGAAATAAAAACACATCTACATGAAGACTCGTACTCAAATGTTCATAGCCACTTCATTCATATTAGCAAAAACAAATCAAAACCAAAAAAACCCCATATGTCCATCCATGGGTGAATAAACAGACTGTGATATATAAATAGAGTGGAATACTACTCAGTAACAAAAAGAAAGGAACTGCTGATACACACAACAACATGGATGAATCTCAAAAATAACGAGGCAGGCAAATGAAGCTACATCAAAGGAGTATATACAGTATGACCCCATTTATATGAACCTCTAAAAAAGACAAATCTAATGTACAGTGACAAAAAAGAAATTAGTGGTTGTTTGGTTTGGTGGTGCAGAATTAAATGTACAAAAACATAAGGGAATATTTTAGGATGATGTAAATGTTACAGATCTTGATTGTAGTATGGGTAACATGGGTGCATAAATTTGTCCAAACTCATCAAAACGTACACTTAAAATCTGTGCATTTTACAGTCTATAAATTACACTTCAGTAAAGGTAACAAAAAGCCCTTAGACCACGCCCTCCCAGCAAAAATAGTCACAGCAGTCTAAGAATATCTTTTACCCAATAAGAAGTCTTCTTAAAATATGGTGTAAAAGATAAAAAGAAATGAAATTATGATGGAAACAGTATGAACCATGAAGACTGCACTACATAAACCTAGAAAAAAGCCTTTGTTTAACGTAATACTTCACTTACAAAAAACTGTAAGTGCTTCACAACTGAAAACAAATATCTTCCAATCAAAAATAAAGATTTTACTCGAGTTTGCAAAGAAATAACATGGAAAGTGAAACAGAGGCCCTGAGAATAATGCAATACTTACAAAATAGATTTTGTTCCATTAGACACATATGCTTAAAAGTGCAGAATGGCTTAACTAGGAGATCAAGGAGTAAATCATCATGGCTCATTTGGAATAAATGAATAATTGCAAAGAAATACAAAAAGGCATTTAAGCAAACCAAAATTGTTTTCACATTCACTGCTTTAGCTTCTGTGAAATCTCACCTTACAAGAGAATCACTTCGTTTATCAGCTCTAACAAGGAGGACAACTTTCCATCTATGGAAGGCTCCTGGAGCACCAGTGCGTTTCAGTTCTTCACGCCATCTTTTAGGTGCAGACTGCATTTGAGGTGAATAATGGGAGTCTTTTTCAATTTTATATCCCCATTCGTATGTTGTTTCATCAAGCCATTTGCCACTCTTGGCACTATGAATTATGTAGTCCTTAGTTAGTACCCACTTTCCTAGAAAGCAAATGAACTGTCAGTCACAAAAGAATTTTGGTTCTGATAAATGGTAAACAATAAAGACCAAATATCAAATAAAATTTGGCCTTTTTCAACAACTTTTTCTACATTGCCAATGTTATCTTTGAACTATGTTTGTTTTCCTAAATTTTTTGATAGTGAAAGGCCTACAACATCACTGAACATTGTATGTAATCTTTCCCATAATAAATAATTTTAATTCTAACTGTTACAAAGTAAAATATAAACCAAAGGATTAATAAAATGTGGTACTACTTAAATTATGACTACTATTATTATTCACCATTTTGAGTGAGGTTTATATTCTTCCTTCTATACCAAAAACTTTTCCAATAATGTTTACAGCATTGTTACACTATATAAAACAAATTAACTGAGTTAGAGAATTTTCTAGGATATGTAATAACATTCTGATCTGGGCATCAATGATCTTTTTAAACAATAGGGAAAATGTATGTTTTCATTTGTGGAGGTAATAATGAATCCAAATGTTTTTCTGGTAAGTTATTCTAAAAAATGGTAAATTCACCTGAGTTAAATACTGCAAAAAAAAAAGAAAAACAAGTGGACTAATGATATGCCAAATCAATCACAGGAGAGAAAACTATAAGAAAAACATCAATAGTGACAAAGGGAGAAGACACTAAGCCCTAATTTAGGTTTATGGGATCTAAAATCTTAGAAAAATAAAATAGAATGATTGCTTCATAGCATGGATGGCAGGGGAAACAGGAGCAAGAGAACAAAAACAGTAACTCTTCCAATGATAGACCAAAGAAAAGAAACCTGACTGCAAATCGCTGAGGTTTCAACTAAAGCTTTTTTTTGGGGGGGGGAGTGGCATTTTGTGCCAAACCTTTTTATTAAAATATTTTTTCTTACATGAAGCACTTATTAGGTGAAATAAATATTTCTGCCTCTTTAATACGTTCTTCAAGTGTTACAAAGTTCTATTCAGAAAAACAAAGCAAAAATATTATATCAAATATTTTCAGGGGCTTCCCTGGGGGCGCAATGGATAAGACTCCGCACTCCCAATGCAGGGGGCCTGGGTTCGATCCCTGGCCAGGGAACTAGATCCCACATGCGCGCTGCAACTAAGAGTTCACATGCCACAACTAAGGAGCCCTGGAGCTGCAACTAAAGGAGGCTTGGAGCCGCAATTAAGACAGGGTGCAACCAAATAAATAAACAAGTATTTTCAGAAAAATATCAGAAAGAACCACATTTATGTTTGATATAATAAACACACTATCTTCCCAGAGATTAAGGTACTTTTTCTTCACCATGAAGATTTTTTTTTCAAAGGTGAGAAGGTAGTTAACTTACCTGCTGCACAAGCTGCTAAAAACTTCTCACTCTTACACAGGCGTTCAGCTATTAGATGTGTACAATTTTTGTATTTCTGGAAGGAAAAATCCACACGAAAAAATGTTACTACGAAAGATTTCCTTTTTAAGATATTTTTTCTATTCTTACAATATCAAGGGTGCATTTTATCATTGATAGGCCAACATTTTAATTGTAGTTATTCTTCAACTATATCTTGAACTTTTAAAGTTACTGTACTCACCTCACTCTTGATAAAAGTGCAATCTAGTTTTAAAAGCAATTTGCCTAGAGCTTCTTTTTCTTCCATCTTAAATCCTGTCATCTGGATAATATGCTTTGGGGCACCATCTTCCATCTAACATACACATAAAGAAGACAACATATGTTAAAGATAGTATTCACAGGGTTGACATTATTTTTTCTTAACTATGAATACTAAAAATAAAAACTAAAACTACTTAACATATAAGGCTTAATTGTAAATACCAATGTTCAAACTGCCTATGTGCAATAGAAATTAGTTTTAAAAGCGATCTTCTCAAAATGTGGCTGTATATAAAATGAGATTTGTTTTCTGGTCTGAACACTGAAAGCTTGCTTTACTACATTACTTGCCACTAAAACACAATGATGAACGTAACTCTTCAGAAAAAGACAGATACTTATAAAATTTTAGCATATTAGCTTCCTTTTAAAAGTACTGTTTTTGCTAAGAGCTTTGGAAAAATGGACACTTGTGGACAATGACACCCTCAGATCTCATACTAACTTTTAAAGTGTCTGAGGACAGATGTTGAAGAATATTTATAAATCAATGGAGAACTTGATAAACTTATGGTACCACAGCACTTATAACAAATAATTTAGTATAGTAGGTATATACTAAATTATTCCCAATCTACATTTCTTAACTGTGCTATATATATGTTAATTTCATCACCCACAAAGTAGACTGAAAAAAATCATGTGGGTTTCAAATATATTTTGTTAGGGACATTAATCTATTTCAATGGAGTTCACAAAGCACTTTGTATTTGAGGTGATACATTTATTGGCCAACAAAAGCAAAATTCACAGCATTTCTAATTTGAATACAGCTTTTTTTGTTTTTGTTTACATGAGGTTAGAACTTTAGACCTAGATCATCTTGGAGAAAATCTAGTTTCTCATTAAAGATGAGGAAAGCAGTGAGGAGAGAAATCAGGGTAATTTTTTCATTTCTTTAACAACTGTCACCATTAGCTCTGGATTAGTATTCACTTAATGCCACAGGCTGAGCAACAGCAGTTGGCTTCTTTCAAAACAATTAAAAGTAAACTTCAAAAATTATAACAAAAACTATTACCAGGGCTTGTAATAGACAACTGGTGAAATTAAAAATGCTCTTTATAGGAACTCTATTTTCAAAGACTGCATATATGTTATATATATATTTATATTAAATATCTATAAACTATATACATATATGTAGTTATTTAAAGGTTGAGATTCATTTTAGAGTAGAAGTTGAAAGAAAGTCCCACTATAAACAATTTAAAGCATTACTCAGGGTTAAGAGTGAAACTTCTGCTAGGGTAACAGCACTCCTGGTTTCTCTCTCTACCCTGCATCACTCCTTGCTTTAGGAGAAGCTACTTGAGAGAACTAACTGAATATGCTTTGCCAGACACATCTGCATATTTGCAAAGATGGTTCATATTAATGCACGTGGACATGGCATAAGGAGATGCCAGTAATAGTACTGCACTGTCTGGGTGGGTAAATCAATTCAGAAGTTATGTAATAAGAAACACACTGGAGTTGCACATCAAATCCACCTCCTCTAAACCAATTTTTATTCAGTAAAAAGGGTGATCTTTTGACCTCAACCTATCTGACTTTTATACTTCTCTGTTGGCTCCAAAGGAGGGAAAGGGATATTACGTATTAACCCCTGAAAATCCCAAAATTCAAGATACAGAACATAAAGAAAGTGTCTTTAGGGATAGGGCTCTTTGGGACTTCCCTGGTGGCACAGTGGTTAAGAATCCACCTGCCAACGCAGGGGACTCAGGTTTGATCCCTGGTCCGGGAAGATCCCACATGCTGCAGAGCAACTAAGCCCGTGCACCACAACTACTGAGTCTGCGCGCTTAGAGCCCGTGCTCCGCAACGAGAAGCCACTGCAATGAGAAGCCCGCGCACCGCAACGAAGAGTAGCCCCTGCTCACCGCAACTAGAGAAAGCCTGTGCGCAGCAATGAAGACCCAACGCAGCAAAAATAAAATTTCAAAAAAAAGATAAGGCTCTTTGATGAAACAATTTCTGTAAGTCTGGCCAGTACGAAATTATAAGGTGTACATAGTAGGGCTTGGTGTCTTATGAAATAATCAAACATGTAAAATACTATCATCAGTAATTAAAATGTAAGTAGCTTCGTGCATAAGGAACTCTACTGTATTAATCATCCAAATTTTTAAACCACTTACATGGGTTAAATAACATAGCTCAAGTGATAATATCCATTAATATAAACTAGTAATATATAAAAAAAATTTACAAAAATGTCCTGTTACTAGACATAATTATGATTTAGTCTGATGCAGAACACATATTAACACACATACAATAAAGCCACATCGGAATTATAAGGCATATAACCAAAACTAGGGAAAAACACTGCTATCACTAATTCTAGGGAATGACAAAGACTTTAAGCAAATTTCCTTTAGAAAGTAACAGGTCCTTTCAGAAACACTAGACTAGCGAAATTCAACATAACTGTGAATACCACCTTGATATTCTAATGGAAAAGGCAACCTAATTGTTTTTATAGTTCTTGAAAGCCATTTTTAACAGAGGAATACAAGTGTTTTAACTGTATATATTTCACCTACTATTATACTTGTATTTTATTTATGTATTTAAGAGTTTGAAAAACAATTTAGTAGGTATTTCAAGAAATGCTGCCAAAGAAGGGAAGTTTGAGTAGCCTTATAAACCTAAAATCTTGCCCATCTGGCTATTTTAAAATGCCGACATACAGAAATTACTGTTAAGTAATAGGAATATACAGAAAGCAATGAAAAAAATCACTGTAGTGCTACCACCCAAAAAGTCTTATTTAAAAATTGTCTTAAATTTTATTTTTCTGCTTCCTGAGAACTAAATATGTTATACAGAACTATAAGGAAAAAAAAATCTATCATACTATGTTCCTCATTTAGATCAAGTTAGTAACAGCTATTTCACAATCTGAATGTTTATTATTAACAAGGTGCCATTTTAACATATTTTGGTTTGATGCATAAATTACTAAATGACTTGGACTTATTTGAGTCGTGTATTACTGCAGTTTTCATCTTAAATCATACTGTCTTTATGATGGAGTAATTACAGCCACTTTACATATTTAACAGCATTTTTTGTCAAAGCAAGAGTCCTCAGTAAAATGAAAACAGAACCAATGGTGCTTAATGGTAGAAATCAGGAAAGCCTTTTTAAAAGCAACTTCTTTCCTTTGAAAAAGAAGTAAAATGAAACTGATATTAAACAAACAGAGGAAAGGCCAGTAAGAAACAAAGGTGAAAAAGCTGGTCTTCCTGATTCAAACAGGAGAAAACATGAGTGTTAAAAAACAAATGAGAATACAGAACATTAACAAGTTTATCAGAAAAACTGGGCTATTAGCTAAACTTCCACAGAATCGTGAATCCCAGTGATGGCACACAATAACTAGCACAGTATTTTTAAAGAACAAATTCCATTAACCTAATCTAATAGAGTCCTATAATAAAATGATCTACTTGAAGTAACAGAATTTACAATACATTTATCAATGCTTTTTAATACCACATCATATGACAAACTAATAACCACAGATCTAATTCATACAGTTACATGGGTAAATAGTTCTATGTCTATATACCAGAATAGACATAGACATATATAGATAAGGATAGATTTATTTATACTTATAAAATTAGTGGTTTAATGGCTCTTCCTATGACCCTGAAGGAGTAAGAAAACAATAAACAATAGCCTGATATGCCAGTGAACCCAAAGAAAGTACGATACAAAATTGGTGCAATACCTATCAATGACTCAGACAACTCAAAGTCAAGTTTTGTGCTGGTAATAGGTTCTGGGATATGGAAGATGAAAAGCTAACTGCTAGAAGTCTTGCAGCTCAAGAAATAAAGTAAATAAACTGCAATGTAATTGTATGAGTAGTATTTCTAGAAATTAGATATTTTTCTAGAAAATATAGGGGGTGATCCTTGAGGTATTCACACAGAAGATACTATTCTAACACAATTGGAAAAGGAAACAAACAAAAAAGCATTTATTTTTAACAGATATTTTATCTTTACTGTCAAAAAGTTAAAAAATACACGAGATTCTTAGTTACAAGGAAATGCTCTCATAGTAATTTTTAAAAATTCTGTAGTAAATTAAAAAACAATCTACTTACCTTGAATCATATAATACACACAACTAAGGAGATAATGATTGTGAACAGAGCTGGCATTTATGTAGAACAAGCAACTGTCTCTGTGGTGTGGACTTTCCCAAAATATCTCCCACATGGGCCTATCCCTGATGCCTGAGATTCCTCTGCAGTTGGTGCCAGTTAGAAATGCAAATAAACCTATAGCAGTCATCATCATAATTAAGAACATTTTATTATATACTAGCTTTTAGGTCTATGAATTCTTTACAATATGATACGTAGCTAGAACACCTTTCAGGAATACAACACATAGCTAAAATGTTAAGATAACTCAGAGAAATAGAGGCAGTAACAGAGATATGAATAGAAAGGTCTGGTATGCAAAAGAGTATGAAAGAGCAGGGTGTAACAGTTGGGTGAAAGGGAAAAGTGCTGCAAAAAAGGGGTGCGAGATGCTTATAGAGGTCTGGGACAGAAAAATAAGGATAAACCTTTCCTACTTTGCTTTATAATTTCTTTTATGACCAGACACAGGTTATTATAGAACTTTGAGAATATAATGCATCTTATAAATTGTATGCTGCTAACTAAGATAAATAAGGGGTTTATTTAAAAAGTTTTATTTATATATTTGCATTTAAGAACTAAAAATTTCCCCCAAAATAACTTTTACCAATCTGTGCTTTAATTTTAATTAACACAGGATAGAAAATTTGAAAAATTCTACAAAGTATATAGAAAGATTAAAATCGCTAATTCCTTTACTCTGTAATACCATTGTTAACATTTGGGAATGGGGGAGGGGCTTGTCTTGAAGGTTTTATGTTTGTGTGTGAAAAAATATTAAAAAACAAAATTTAGATTATATAGTTCTGTACCTTAATTTTTATGTAAAATCACATCATGGTCTTTTTCCACACTACTGAGTATCTCATGGTTTTAAGGCAACAGGTTGAAAACTAGTGGTTTCTTAATGTTTGTTATTCTAGTGAACTATTCTGATTTTAAACCTACTTCTACTTTGATTTTAAACCTACTAAGGAAAAACATTAAAACTTCCCACTTCTGGAAAGGACATACCAATCCTTAAATTCAATCAATATTGCTGCTTTGAATTTAAGAGTTTAAAAGATTTTCATGATTTTTCTTATCTAAAGCATTTAACTGGGAAGTAAATAATGCTCAATGTGTTGGCTCTCTGTTTAACCAATACTACAAAAGGAACACACAAAACACACTACTCAAACCGTGTGAGTAAAATCCTATTTGGCTCTGAATGCTATAACATCAAGTGGAGTTTAGGAATTCTGCACCCTCTTGGCCTACGAGCCAAATTAGGCCTTTGGCTTAATATAATTCAGCTGCGCTTTGGAAAAAAAATTTTTTTTTTAAAAGACATAGTATCTGTTTCCTGTCCCATCCTTCAAAGATCAGAGATGTGTATGCATGTGTTTTTGTGCGTATATATATAAATTATTTGACTAAGGTCACCAATGGTGAGACTTCAGGGATTTCTTATTTCGATGGCATTATTTGGGAAAGCAGCAGTCATAATTAGTCTCTTTGATGACTGATTTAGCAGTAGAGGGAGGAAGTGGAGAAGTAGCCCCAAAATGCGTGTGGTGGGGAAGAAATGAAAGGCTAAGAGGACTTAGGGAGAGGTCCAATCTATCTGGTACTGTACAGGCACAGGCTGCACTGGAGATGCTAGTTTCAGGGATAAAGGGGCCTTAAGAGAGGCAAGATGAATGACAGAGATGTTCAGAGATAAAAAAAAGGAAGGACAGAACATGTTGGTTAGCCATGGGGGATGAAAGTCAAACCTGCTTTAGTATCCTAGGAACTTTGTACTACTTAGTAGCAGCATAAGGTCTAAGATTGACCAAGCAGGATTTTGTGGCCTATATACTTCGTGTATGAGCATTTCCTTCTTGAAAATGTAAGTGCTATTTGCCATTCTTATACAGATGAGAACAATGGGGAATCTGAGAGGTTAAGAAACTAGCTCAAGGGTACAAAGTTAGTAAATGGTGAAACCAAGATTCAAAATCTAAGTCTGTTTCTGCAAAAACTGTATGTCCTTTCTACAATACACTTTGACTTTAATTTCAGAATTTAGTTGAATACTTCTAACAAAATTTTAATTTTACAAAGCAATCTACTTTCAATTAATAAAAGAGAAACATACATCATATGAAAAGGAATCTACTGTGAGGGTGGGGTGACATTTAGATAGCAATATTACTGAAAATATTTAAGCATAATTACAAATTAATTTCATAAAAATAACAATGTCTAAAATTTCAAAGCATTTCTAGGAACAATCTAAAGAGGGCCGTTTTTTCTTATGAAAAAGTTTATTATTTTCCTCTCAAAGTGGATTTGGTAGTAATTACTCAGACTAATTCATATGGGCTTTTCTTCTTCTCCATCAATAATAACAAAAGTTTTTTATTTCAAAGTAATTCTGATATCAAGAAAGAACTAGGTGAATTTAAAAGTTTCAGGGATATTTTACTTTTAAGCAGTAAGATGTCTTTAGAAAGAAATAGAATATTACTTTTAATTGACTCTCCTTAAATATGCTAATAGAAAATAGGTGAAATAAAATGTACTATGTACTATTTTAGTTATTATTTTTGAGAAAGAGGGTGCTTCACTTTGTTTTTTCAGTCTATATGGAATTATTGATTTTATTTTTTAAATGTTTTGCTTAAACAGTGAAAAGATTATCTTAGAGGGAAACACTGTCTAGATAATAAAGTTATACTACTGGTTTTCTTAAAAATAATGTTTTTGGACATTAGTGTAAATTGTGGATACCTATTATGAAATCTTAAGCATTTTGAATTTTATGAAAAAACCCACCTTTGACCATTTTTTCAAAGACTGTTTAACATGATTTATGCTTTCTGCTTCAGGGAAGAAAATATTAAATCATATAATCGAACATAAGTCAATAAGGCAAAAGAAAATCTGTATTTAGAAAACAGATCTAATAGCAGCACATTTGCATTACTGAAGCCTAATTGTCTTCACAATAAAAATTTATACATTCCAGTATTTAAACATCCTAGCCCATTTAACTTAACACTCTGAGTTAATTTAGACATAATCAAATTAACTCCCTTATAAAAATCCACCTAAACACCAATACTGGTTGGTCAAACTTGCCTAAAATGGGAACATCTTGCACATCAATAGGTACTTCCAGGAAATGAGGCATAAGGTAATAACACAAACCCAAAAGTTTACAAGGTGCAGAGTCTGTCACACGTACACTGGAAATTCGGTTTAAATGTTCATTCCTATTGCCTCAACGGAAATTTTTTTTTGGTATAGGATATTCATCAGTCAAAAATAGCTTGACGCTTCCAAAATCAAGCTCCGTCCAAGTTCTGGGTCAAATCCTGATATGGAGTACTCAAAGCAGATCACGTTTTTGTCAATATTTAATTAGAGGCTTTGGGAGTGGAAGAAATCTCAGGATAACCACTTTGCCTTGTTCCGTGCCTTCCAACAGCTGATATCATAATCCCCAGGAACACAGCACCCTCCCCACTCCCTTGAGGGGATGGGTGTGTGTGTGTGTGTGTAGGCCTACAGTAGCTGCAGAGTTCGGATATGTTTAGAATTCTACTAGGGAGAAAAGAATGAGAGCATTTAGGGTGTGTGTGTGTGTGTGTGTGTGTGTGTAGGCCTACAGTAGCTGCAGAGTTCGGATATGTTTAGAATTCTACTAGGGAGAAAAGAATGAGAGCATTTAGGGGGGTGGGTGTGTGTGTGTGTGTGTGTGTGTAGGCCTACAGTAGCTGCAGAGCTCGGATATGTTTAGAATTCTACTAGGGAGAAAAGAATGAGAGCATTTAGGGGGTGTGTGTGTGTGTGTGTGTGTGTGTGTGTGTGTGGTGTGTGTGTGTAGGCCTACAGTAGCTGCAGAGTTCGGATATGTTTAGAATTCTACTAGGGAGAAAAGAATGAGAGCATTTTCCTCTTCACAGGAAGGTGGGCCCGGGGGATCCCCACCACCTGCACTGACGCTAAGTTATGGAAAGCAGCCAAGAATCTGGGACTCAGGGAGAGGCGTCCCAGTCGGTTCTATGGAAACGAGAGACGCGAGTGGCCTAGCGCCTTCCTGGCAGGAGACCGAGCTAAGGAGCTGCGCAAACAGGAGGCAAGGAAAGCGGCTCAGTCCTGCACTGCAGAGGCGCTCGGGGCCGTCCCCGCCGCGGCACGGGCGGAGCGCGGCGGGGTCTGCGGCTGCAGCCCATCGACGCGGGCGCCGAGCGCGGCGGGTCGGGCGAGTGCTAACCAACGGCGGCTGCGGAAAGCGTCAGAGGTAAGCACCGCCACCGCTCAACCCGGCCCCTTCCCAGCCTCATAGCCGGGAGCTGCAGAAACTTCGGGGGGCACGGAGGACACAGTCAGGGTACACTGTGTCTTCCGAGCTGAGGCCCTTTACCTTCCTGGTCGGAGTTTCTGGGCTGCTTCCTTCGCGCGGCGGCGGTGACAGGAAAGAAGACTGCCGCAGCACTTGCTGCTTTACTAATCCGGGCTCTGGGAAATAATTTCCCGCCGCGCGCTCCGCAGCCCCGGAAGCTATTGTGCCATTTCCGGGTGGTTGTCAGTGACGCTCTCGAGCCGTCGTCAGGGTCGTCTGAGCGGGTTCAGGGCTTCCTTATGGCTGGCGCGCTAGGCTCCTGCTAGTTCTGCGCCGAAGGTGGGAGACTGGTGAGTGATTTTTCTGGGTTGCCTCCTGGGCCTGGTATTTCCGTCCGCCCGAGCCTCCGTGCAGCATCTTATCCGGACCGAGAAATTAGCGGGAAAGGGTTGAACCAGGAGTCCCCATCCAGCCCCGTGGCGCTTGACCCTGTGTGCTGCTGGACGAGGCCTTGAGATTCCGACTTATGGTCTTCTCCACTCGCAGTATCTATCTCCAACTTGGAGCTCTACGTCGGGTCCCCAAGTGCCCCTGCGCAAGGCCGAAGACACCTCTACCGCGACTCGGTTTAGTACCGTCTCTCTACCAATGATCAAGGAGTATCCACACTCTCCCATTGGCAGGGTTTAGTCACCCTCGATTGTCGAGAGCTGCTGTACCATCCTTTTCCTGAGTACTGTTTCCACTATCCTGGGGTGCAATGCCTGGGAGACAGGCAGTCGGCTGAAGTGCACACCTCTTATATTTTGGGAGTGGGATGAGGGGGTCGTTCCTGATTTAGAACTCAACGATACCGCCGCCGTTTGAATTGGGTGAGAATGGTCTTTGTTTTCCTGGCTGCTATGAGCTAATGAGATAGGAGAGCAAGCTTAAAATTTCACGCATGGATTTTAGATACACATTTTACCTTTTGGAAAGGAGTGGTCAGGAATAGATGTGCTTTCAGAAAGGAGTGCCTCTGCACTGTTCCAGGCTTCCTCGATAATGAAAGATTCAGTAGAATTTTAGATGGAGGTCTGAGTTAGAATAGCTTTAAAGAGAAATTGCTTACGATGAAGAGATAATGTGAGGGAAGGTGCTCATTCCGTTGAAGATTTTAAAAATGTGATGTAGAGAACCTCTTTTTGGTGAATTCTCTTTCTTGAGTAATGCGGTTTTTCAGGTAAGTTTTCACTCACCACCTTATATTTAAATAATCACCTGTTCCATAAGAGGCAGCTGCTTGATTTTTTTTTTTCCTTCAAAACAGCCAGTTCCACAAAGAGTTCTAGGGATAACTCTACCATAAGGAAAAATGCAGTATTCAATTCAAGGACCTTAAAGCATCAAGCAAATGCCTTGTTACCTTTTGAGAGTAACAAACACACTAATCTCCTTGTTGATTAACAATTCAAACTTTTATAATCTCATTTGGTCCCAATTTTCTTATTAAATCTTGTAGTTTTTCCTTATTTCCCCAGTTGCAAGGATTATAAATATTGATAATTTAAGGGAGGTTATATGTTTCTATATACTAGTTTTTAGATAAGCAGTGTTTTGTTTTGTTTTTAAATCAATGCTCTTGACTCGTGATCTCTTTTTAAATTAATATAGCCAACCACTAATACTAACCACAAATAGCTACTGTCTGCCAGCTATTTATTATCTTATTTAAACTTATAGTTCTAAAAGAAAAATCGTAGTATCCCTATTTTGCGAACATTTTATACCAAGACTCAGCTGTTCTTACAAATTACACAATTAAATGGTAATTGAGATTTGAACCCAGTCTACCTGACTCCAAACTTGGACTCTTTTTACTGTGCTCTGTACTTCCTTTCATAAATAACAAAATCATTCTTTTCACTCTCAGGTAAAATTGGATAGTATATCACATTCCAAAGTCAAATGGATAGCAAAACTTGAGTATAAAGAGATTTAAGGAATTTGTTAAGGAATTAATTCCTTAATGTGTTAAGGATTAAGGAATGTGTTAGGGATTTAAGGAATCACCATAAGGTAATTTTGACATATGAATAATCCAGATTCTTTTCTGTATTGATCCTTAGCCAGTTTTATCATCCTAACTCAAACAAATACAAGCAACCTAGAGACCATCAGTATATTAGTGACTCCAAAACCAGAGTATCAGCTATCTCTTTAGGCAGCTTCTATTTGTGTGTATGCAGAAAGAGAGAAAATGAGTGAATGAGCACAGATTCATGAAATTGAACTTTGTGATGCCCTGTAAGGAAATACTGTGTACTGGCTGTTAGCAAAACTGTTCTATTCCACTCTTGTAACCCTCAGACAGATGGTGATTAACATATTTCAGGAGAGTATGCTTAACTAAACCTACCCCTTGCAATATTCTATTTTATGTAAAGAAATAGAAATAGCTTAATTATCAAGGAATTTACTAAAATCTAGTTGAAATGACCAGTACTAGAAATGACATAGAACTTAATTCTAAAGAATATCTTGTTTTACAAAAAGGCACAAGTATATATGTATAGCTCATTTCAAATATTAATATCCATTACATTGTATTGACTTCTGTGAAAGATATTTGGTTTGCATGTCCCACAGGTAGATCTCAGTGATATTTTTTTTTCAATCAAACTTCAGTGCTTATGAAGGTTGAAATTATATCTGTTTTGTTGATCTCATACTCAGCATCTAGCACTGTGCCTGGCATGTGGTAGGGGCTCAATAGATATTTATTGAATGAACAATTCCTTTTAAAAGTGTTATTTATCCACAGAGAAGTATTTGTACATGTTTTTTTTTTAAAAGGGACTTACCACATAAATGCACACTTCTTTATCTTTACTCACTTTGACCCTGAAATGTATTGTCCACTCCACAACTCATCCATAAAAGGCAATGTGGTATCCTGCAAAGAAGAGCAGGCAGTGAGACAGGAGATAAGAGAATACCTAATATTTGATATTGCTTACTCTTTGCTGTGCAGTGTTATGTTTAATCCTCACAGCACTATGGGGTAAGTATTATTATCCTTCTTTTAGGGATGAGAAGACAAAAGATGAGCTTTGTAAAGTTTCCGAGGCTACACATAGTCACTAAGTACCAGAGCTGTGATTTGAACCAATGCTGACTCCAAAGGCCATAGTGTTAACCACTTTGCTATACTGCCTCCAACTGGATTTTAATCTTTGCTCATCTACTGGCGGGGTATATACACAGGGAAATTTATTTCTCTGAGGATCATATTTCTTATCTGTAACATAAGGGTTGGATTAAATGATCTATAAAGTCCCTTCTGGCTCAAAAATCCTCTGACTTTAGTTGGGTCCCAAGTATTATCTGAATGAAGCAGTTCTAATGTGCTAGAAAATCTTTATGAGTAGAGCTTTACATGTATTTATGGGTGTCTTCCACATTGGTAGATGTACAATTATCTTTTTGTAATGCAAAGAATAAGACCAGAGTTAAAAAATCTTAGCCATGTTTTTGCCAGTTTTTGACCCTGATAAGTCTCTGATTCTTTGTGAGCTTATGTTTTCATATGTAAAATGGATACAGAAGAGTGCTGTGAGGGTTAAGTGTGATAGCTTCAAACACCCTGACTGACACATAGTTGGCATTAAATAAATGGCATTAAATAAACTCTTCCCCCCATCTCCCATTTTTTGAGGATAAAAGAAGATTGGTGAATGTAAAAATATTTTATAGGTTAGCCAAAGATAAAGAATCTTCATTTATAATCTACTAAGAAAGATCAAGTTATATACACAAAGTTATTGTATGACCGACAATTGACGTAGAATCATTGAACAACAAAACGATGAGAACACAGAGAAAAGAAATTTTGCTTCCAATAGGACAGATGAAGCAAGATTTTATGAAGAAGGTAATGCTAAGTCTGGGCCTTAAAGGATAGTGAGGATTTTGGTAGGGGGGAAGAGAGGAATGTTCCACTGGAGGATGCAAAGGTATTGGAAAAGATTAGTGAATACATATTAGATATGTGGGATGGGTGAAGGCTAATGATAAAATGTAAAAACACTGAGTTCAGGGCAAGCTATGGGTAACTGGTCATCTTAAAGATTTTGGGCCTTCCACAATGAGCCATGATTTTTCTGTATAACCAGGATCCGGTGGAGGATGGGGTAGGCATTTGATTACTTTGTTATGGAAATAATACCCATTTATTACAGAAATAATACCCATTTATTACAAAAAGAAGAAAAATGAAAAATTGCACCTAATCCCACTCCAGACCCAGCCAAGCACCTACTCACTGAACACCAACCCCAGGGAAGTCCCCTCCTGGCTTGGGAGTACCCCTCTCCATCCTAGTGAACAGTGAGCTGCAACTCGCCCCTCAGGCTGACCCAAAAGTAGGAGGGGGCTCTGAGGGGTCACGTGGCCCAGTTTCTGGGCCTCCACCTTAAGGGGACTCACATGGGGACGGGTCCACAGGCACACGGTCCTGTCTACAAGCACACTGCTCCAACGGGGTGGCTACTGGGCACTGGCACCCCACTGTGACGGCAGCAGGCTTCTGGGAGTAGGGTGCGGGTGCTGTCTAGGGCTATGAGGTCTTCCCACCCCTGCTTCCTGTATCCTCCCTGGCTCCTGCCCCTTCCTGATGTCTGTGACGCTGGGCAAACACCTACCCATCTTTGAGCCTCAGTTTCCCCATCTGAAGTCACAGGGTAGACTGGGGGTAGGGGACCCGTGGCTTTCCTCTCCCAGGAGTGGTGACAGGACCACCCCCTACCCCAGTCCCACCCATGGTATGGTCATATCTGGATCTGCCTAGATTTCCTGACCTGCCTGTGCCCTGAGATCTCTCCCTTCTGCTCCATGTCCTCCAACAATGCCTTCTCTACAGAAAAACAAAGCAAACAAGCAAACCAACCATCTCCCTTCCAGGGCTTGAATACTGCTGAGTTGCTGCCCGGCTGCTCAACATCCGGCTCTGCCCACTACTGCTAGGCTGCGTCATTTTAAAGGCTGGTAAAACACCAGGGTTTGGTCGTTAGAAGTGATGAGTCTGCAGACTGCTGACTCACCTCATCAGGTGACTCTGGTGAAGCGAAGTTTTTGAAATGTGAACTGAAAGGCTGCAGTTGAGTCAGGAAGCAAAAGCAAAAATCAGCATAATTACATTAAATTATATTAAAAAGTCTCAGAAAGTGGGCAGAGAATACTGCCTTCCAGCCTCAACTACTGATTTGTTATTGGAGGCAGGTTGTTGAAATAGTGCTCCAGCTATTTCCCTGTAAATTTTGGTTAAAATACAAATAGGCGGCAGCTCAAGAAATACCCTAAATTGCTAGTATTTTATCTATAACGTATCGTATACACACACACACACACACACACACACACACACACACACACACCTTAAAATACAAATAGGCGGCAGCTCAAGAAATACCCTAAATTGCTAGTATTTTATCTATAACTTATCGTATACACACACACACACACACACACACACACACACACACACACACCCCCATAAAGAGAGAGAGAATGAACATATATAGCTGTTTAAATCACTTGGGGGATTCTTTGCTGAATAAAGTTCTCAGGACAAATTATCTAAAACTAAAAAGGGACACAATTGTCATTTGATTAATTAGGCAAATCAATATAATGTTAAACAGCTGAATTCAGAGACGACCTGAGTGAGCTCAAACTCATGAACTTATATGATCTTGAGGAAGTTACTTAAATTCTTTGAGCCCCAATTTCATCTGTAAAATGATAATATTAACTTCATGGATTTATTAGGATTAAATGTGATAATGTCTGAAAGCACACAGAGGCATCAGAAAAATTTTATTAGGGATCTGTCTAGTTTTTGTTGTTATTTAATAAAATTTAATTGTTTTAAAATAAGGTCTGCAGCTCCAACCATGAGATTACAGACTTGAGTTCAAATCCCAGCTCTGTCAGTAGTTGCGTCATGCTGAGAAAATTACTTTTCTACTCTGTTTCCTTATTTATAAAATGGGAACAGTAATAATGTCTTCACAGGGCTTTTGTGAAGACTAAATGAAATAATGATGCCTAGAGTCTAATATGGTGACTAGACATGTACTTTGCTCAAATTCCCAGAGAAGCACATGCAAAGAAGGGAATAGATGTGCAAGAGATTTATTGGTGATACTCCCTGTGAAGGATAAAGGGGAGGGAGCTAGAGTAGGAGGGAAGTACCTTCAGGCCTCAGTGGAGGTCTGACAACCTTTGCAGGAGAGTGGGAGGGAAGGAAGAAGAGGAGGGTGAAAAGAATCTCAGACCTCTCGAAGAAAGCTTCAGCTGGGTCATGGGGAATCCGAGAGCCAAAGTCATCTGTTAGAGGAATCCCGTATCACCACAGTACCCAGTATATGTTGGTTATTTGCAAAAATAATTAACAGTTGTCACATACTGTAATTTACAAGTGTGTTTAAATTTCAACTCTTGAATTTTACTGCCTATCCCCACCTCCCCTAAGAAAAGTACAGTCCCTGCTGCCAAACACTGACATTAACATTTGAGGCACATGTTCTTAGACTAACAACTTCTTATATTTTACAATACAGCTTTGTTAGCCAGAGAACAGTTGAGGAATCAAAAGATCTGTTCCAAATTACAGTTGAAAAATGTAAACATTACCTAAGCAACTGATTTTTTGACATTAGGTGATTAAACACAAACTGTCTAAATTTCTAAATTCAGATAGCCAATAAATGTAACAATCTTAAACAGCTGAGTAATGTTAATATCCATAGTGTGAATATTAACCTAAACTTGAATGTGCATTTCCTTTCTTACTAAAGGGAAGCAAAATATATGACCCCAAAATTTGCCACTTTGGCATGTGGAGTGTTTTGAGCCAAAGGCAATCAAGATCCAGCAGACTCAAGAGAAACTTTTACCTCTCCCTTAACTACCTAAATTAAATACCGGCCATGTACCAGGAAGGGAGCTATTACCAGAGAGAACTTTTACCTGAATGACTTATATGTATGGAAGGGCAAATGACTAAGTACCAAACTTCTGCTCTTCTTAATGTCCTATGAATTACCCTCCTCCCCTTTGAAGCTCCAGGCCCTTATCTCATTTTTTGGCTCAGGATGGCATATAAACCTCAACTGCCCACCTCACCCTTGGGTCGCAGTCTTATGGAGCTCCCATATGTATGTAGTTAAATTTGTTTCTTCTGCTAATCTGCCTTATGCTAATTTAATTAATAGATCTGCCAAAAGAACCTAGAAAGGTAAGGGAAAATTTTTACTCCCCTATATTACCAAAGATATCTCTATGGTCAAACAGATAAGGTATTATATTTTTGTCTGTCTCTACCCATCTACCCCCTCCCTCTTTTGTTGTTTTTAATGAGGAATTGTAGCCATCAATCAGTTCAGTACTCTGCAAATGGCAGGTCATGACCCATCAATTGGTGAATACTAGTCCGCACTTTTGTTTCAGTTATGTATGGCTTTAGTATTAAATGTGTTTGTTACTGTGAATCAAAGGATTTACATTTTAAAGCAAGGGATTTAGACTAACTTCCTTATCTTACAGGAGGAAATGAAGACTAAAGAGGTGATTTACTTTGCCCAGATAACTCAGGAAACATGTGACTTGAACCAGAAGCTAGGTCTTAAGAATCGAAATTTAGGGTTCTTTGTATCATGCTTCCAGGAAAAGGCTTCTTGTTTACAGTACTTAGGGCACGTAATTACTCTGTTTTCCAGTGGGTTAATATGATAGCCCTTTTCTGTCACTTTCATTATTTCTTTGCTAAGATTTATTGAGAAGAGCTTTTCCCTGACTGTGGCCATTGAGTGTCAGGAAGGATGTATAGCTGCAGTTATTTTTTAGCCGTCAGCAGCCAGCTGACGTCATCACCGGAATTCCATCATCACCGGAATTTACTGTTTATTTTCCCTATGCGAAACAGCTAATTTAACAGTTTAAATCTGGAGTTTACCTAATTTAAACTGAGGAGTGATGGGAGTTCTTTCTGAGGGGCATTATACTGGTAAAATCTTAATTTTTACTAATACCAGTGAATATTTTTCTGTACTTCATTGTCATGACATTGTTTATCCATTTTCCTTGCTTTTTAGAGCTTAGCTCACCAAATATTTTCATTTTCAAAATGTAAGTTTTGTGTATAATCATGTGATAATTTATTCCTTTATGATTTTTAAATATATATGTATCATGGGCTTCCCTGGTGGCGCAGTGGTTGAGAGTCCACCTGCCGATGCAGGGGACACAGGTTCGTGCCCCGGTCCGGGAAGATCCCACATGCCGCAGAGCGGCTGGGCCCGTGAGCCATGGCCGCTGAGCCTGCGTGTCCAGAGCCTGTGCTCCGCAACAGGAGAGGCCACAGCAGTGAGAAGGCCCTCATACCTCAAAATATATATATATATATATATATATATATATATATATATATATCATTCTTTACTCTTCTAGCAAATAGTCATACTGAAGGGGAGCAGAATAGGCTGACCCAAAATCTGCCATTGTGGCATGTGGATTGTTTTGAGCTGAAGGTAATCAAGACTGAACAGACTCAAGAAAAACTTTTACCTCTCCCTTAACTACCTAAAAGTATTTAGATAGGGGGCCTATTCCAGGAAGGGAGCTACTACCAGAAATCACTTTTATCTAAATGGCTTATGTGTATGGCAAGGCAAATGCTCTCCTTATCATCCTATGAATTACCCTCCTCCCCTTTGAAGCTCCAGGCCCCTATCCCATTCCTTAGCTCAGGATGGCATATAAACTTTAACTGCCCGACTTGCCCTTGGGTCTCATTTTTATAGAGTTCCTGTACAACATACAAAATTAAATTTGTTTTTCTGTTGTTACTCTGTCTTCAATTTAATTATTAGACCAGCCAAAGAATCTAAAGGGAAGAAGGGAAAAATTTTCCACCTCTATAATATCTGCCCTCAAAAGTGCCCTATGAGCAACTTAGCTTCTCTGTGGTGAGTTCAGTCCTCTGCTATTTAGAGATTTGACAGGGAAAGAGTTCAGGAGTGGGCTGTTCATAAATAGAGTACTCCTAGGCCCTGTTTCTCTGTTGCCTTATGTACCCTTTTATCATTGAGGCTCTGCGTTCATTCTTTTGACTAACTTTACCTGGTCATGATCGTTCCGTGGCTTTCTCGTTTATCTGACTCAGCAGTTCTGAAACGTTTGGTTTCAGTAGTCCTTTACACTCTTAAAAATCACTGATGACCTGGGTGGGACTTTCCTGGTAGAACACTGGTTAGGACTCTGCACTCCCAATGCAGGGGGACCAGGTTCGATCCCTGGTCAGGGAACTACACCCGCATGCCGCAACTAAAGAGCCCACATGCCGCAACGAAGATCCTGAGTGCCACAACTAAGACCTGGTGCAGCCAAATAAATAAATAAGTAAATAAGTAAATAAGTAATAAAAAGAAAAATTACTGATGACCTCGAAGAGTTTCTACGTATGTAATTTTATGTATTAATATTTATTATATTATAAATTAATATTGAGTATTTTAAGAAATAATTCAATAATAAAGCCATTACATGTTAAAATAAATAGCATTAAAAATAACTATTTTTCAAAACAAAAATTATAGTGGAAGTGTGGCAGTCTGTTCAATATCTGACTTAATAGAATAGTACTGAATTCTCAGATATGCTTCTGCATTCATTTCTTGTGATTTGTTGTTTTGGTTGAAGTAAGTGAACAAAATCTAATCTAATACAGACATATAGTTGGAAAAGGAAGGAGTATTTAGGGCTTCCCTGGTGGCACAGTGGTTAAGAATCTGCCTGCAAATGGAGGGGACACGGGTTCGAGCCCTGGTCTGGGAAGATCCTACATGCTGCAGAGCAATTAAGCCCGTGTGCCACAACTACTGAGCCTGCACTCTAGAGCCTACAAGCCACAACTACTGAGCCTGCGTGCCACAACTACTGAAGCCCGCATGCATAGAGCCCATGATCCACAACAAGAGAAGCCACTGCAGTGAAAAGTCTGTGGACCTCAATGAAGAGTAGCCCCCTCTTACCGCAACTAGAGAAGGCCCACGCACAGCAATGAAGACCCAACGCAGCCAAAAATAAATAAATAAAAAAGAAATTAAAAAAAAAAAGAAAAGAGTATTTAATGGCCTTCTGAGATAATTGTGAATATTTTTCTTTGCTCTTATACCAAAATTTAACAAGTGGTAGTTTCTTAAGTTTAACTGCAATGTGGAATCCAAAATCATATCAATGAACTTTTGTGTTTTTCCTTTAAAGTCCCTTGGTCTATCTTTCATTTTTTTTTAACATCTTTATTGGAGTATAATTGCTTTACAATGGTGTGTTAGTTTCTGCTTT